>NC_083323.1:85595890-85902615 GCF_963455315.2 Globicephala melas
GTGTGTGTTTGTAACATATGAATAATACTACTCAGGTAATGAGGGCAGAAAATTATACTATCATCTCAGAGACATTTTGAGCACAGGAAAGTTCTTTCAGACAAACTTTAACATTTGCAAAGCAATGAATCGTCCTAAGGAGAGCTTGCCTATAAAAAGGTCAGCTAAACCTGAAGGTCAATTTGTAAACATTAGATGTATATTTAAAATAAAGTCACCAAGGAATTCAAAAAGTCAGGAGATCAGGGAGATTTCCTAATGGTAGACTAATGAGGGCAAACCAGCGATCTGTGATAAACTCAACCACCATATTTCCTGGAGAAGAGCGGACTTTGATTTTTGTGAAAGAGAAAATATTACAGAGGCATATCAAATATTTCACAGGAGAATACTTAAGAACATTGGATAAACAATTACTGAAAACAACTAATAATATTCATCAGATTTTATTAATCGTTTTTAAGGAACAAAACTATTATAATATATAGTTATATATTATAACTGTATCTGTTCAGTAAAAGGTCAGTGTTTATATCACACTGTTTTCAAATATGAGTATATATCTCCCTAGCTTAACCCCCTCACTTGTTGAAATATGGAAGCTTAGCCAGACCCTAGCCCATCTCTCTAGTAAAAAGTCCTGCTCAGCAGAGTGACTAGTAAATCAATAACAAGTAATTAAGAACTAGGTTTTAAGTTAAAAACTCATAATCATTATTCACAGGAAAGGCCCCCATATCAATTTCTACAGCAGACCTTCCAATGCTCACAGTAGGTTTAGAAATTCAGTGAAACAGCAAAACACCAAATTATATATATGAAAAGTTTTTAAAAGTTCAACATAAGAAATGAGTCATAAATTAGTCTTTGGTACAGGATCCAGTCAGTTTCAGTGAGCTCTGACTCAGGCAAGTAGACATCGGGGGAAAATGAGAACAAGGATAAAAGCATTTAACTTTGATAAAAGCAGAAAGATTAGAACTATTCTACTCAAAGACATTAACTGAAAACATTTCTGGTTAATAGCCGATTCATAAGGACCTTGATGTTTGTTTATGTTTTGGCTTAAATGTATTAGTTAAAATAGCATTGCAACTATTTTCAGCCAGCCGATGAATTTTCTGAGACTCTCCATGAAGATGTTTCAAAATTCATTCTTATCGGTCCTGCCATTGGTCAATCGTCTCCTCAATGATAATGACTAGATACCTAATGCTTTAAATAAAAAGGGGATGGGCATTAGTTTTCTTATGTTTAGGCCTCTCTTTTCTTGATAGCAATGGGATTTCCTAGATGGGAAAGTGAGGACAGGGCTGTTTGGGATTAGAAAATGGTGAAGAAAGCCATAGACAATTGTTTGGTGGATTTTAACTCTTTCCTCTGACCAAGTGTTGAGCTGGTCAAGTTCAATTATAGGGAATCGCAAGGCCTCTGCTATCCTCTCCCTGTATTTTTGCATACTTGGTTTCCTCATTTAGGAATCCTATCTTCTCACCTCTAAATAGTATTCAAATGTTAAGTGCTACCCCTATGTGAAATCTTACTATTCTCTACAATAACAACAACACTACTACTAAATAATAACAATAGCTGAAATTATCAAGCCCTTTCCATATGCCAGACACTTTTCTAAACATTTGATATGTGTTAACTCATTTAATTTCCCCCAAACTTAATGAAATAGGAAACATTTCATTCCAGAGTTATTTTTCTCAAACACAGACTATGTCTTTACCATACCTCTAGCTGAGCCCTTTCAGTGCTTGCCATTGTATTCAGGACAAAGGCTGAATTTCTAGCCTTGTCTTCAGGGACTTCTGGGATCTGGTCCTATTACCAGGATGTTTCTCTATTACGTGTCCTACATTCTACACCCAATGCTATAGTCACATCAGATGTCTTGCTATTTTCTGCACATACAGTTTGACTTTATATATTTGTTCTTTGGGGCAACTAAATTTCTCAGTCCAAAATAACCTTTCCCCAAATTAAACTTTCATGCCTCAGTCCAAATGTCATTTTATTTATCTAATCAACTTAGAAATACAAAGATTAATAAGGCATGTTCCTTGCCCTTGAAAATCGTACATTCTAGAGGTGATATTGACAATATGAACAATTGCATAAATATGACATACTTTTCTCTCTCCTCAGCCAGGATGAATCAGACCCTCTCTGATCCTGCACCTTACTCAGACACTTACTCATTTCTGCCCAACTTTTACCTGCTTTCTCATTCATAAGCTCTTTGAAAGCAACAAAAGTATGTAAATTACTAAACAAATGTAGGCTGAATGAGAGATTTGGTTGAATGAATGAGACCAGCCATACAGAGCTGATCTAAGCATGCCATATAGAGCCTTGATTCAGACATTTTCAGAGAGATGGTTGCAAATATTACAGTCAAGAAAGAATGCTCTAGGTATGTCCCTGTTGCAATCTCTAGAATCATGTAATGAGACTCTTTTAGTACGTTCCTCTACATGGTGCAGTCGTTACTGGGATTGCCATGTTGATTGAGCTGGAATCTACTTGATACAAAAGCAGGCAGGAGCCCAGGTGTGGAGTCAAACTGATTTGGGATCAATTTAGGGCTCTGCTAAGATACTTAATAGGAATGTGACCTTGGGCCAGTTTCTTAACCCCTAAAAGTTTCAATTTCCCCCTACGTAAGATGAAGACAAAAAATGTGTCTCTGGTTTATGAGGATTAAATACGATATCGCTCTTAGAAGGGTCTGATACATAGACTTCAGCTTCTAATAATCTTTATTACAAAAAGCACCCCACTAATACAATGCCAGAAACTTTATATACTTTTTTGTCTTAGACACTGCTAGTTTCATATGCAGCTATAGAGACATAACATTCAGTAACTAAGCAAAATGGCAAAAGCCCGCAACGGTTGCTAACTGTGTTAAGTAACTGTTGGGAGTTTGGCTTTTTTTTTTTAAAGTTAAGATGCCCAGAATAATGGATGATTACACAATCTAACACACCATCTAATTAAAGTAACTGTACACTCCTTGAAGTTTCACAGTGTTGGGAGTTATATAGCATGGAAAAGCATTTGTCTTTTCTCTTTGTCAGGTTTCTTTCCTTTAGTGAATAGGAAGGATAATACTTATCCTTACTTTCAGTATCAAGTTTAATGTCAGCTTTGTTTCATTGCTTATGGAAAAAATATGATAAAGACCTTGGGGAAAGGAATTAGCTCAACATTTATAAAATAAGTAAAAGGTTAATTAAAATGCCAAAAAAATCAAGAATTCTCTATGATTATAGCAAAGGGGAAATATCATTTACATAGGGGGTTAAATGACAGTTTAGAAGCACAGATGAACTAAACAGCACTTTTTGTAAGCATTAAGTAGCTATGTGCTTTAGTAATGGGTTTAACAGAAATTTATCATTATTTCTTTTGTGGTCATAAAATTTCACACAGCCTTGAAGAAAAACAATATGAGAAATATGTGATTTTGTTTTGCTTGTGTAGAAGAATCGGTGTAAGCAAATGTGTATGTGCGTGTGTTTTGTTTTGTGTTCACAGTTTAACATAGACAAAGAGGCTGGGGAAAGGCAGATTTATCACCGGTATTGCATGGAGCGTGCCTCAGTCCATTGTGCTCATGTATTCACCACTGTTTCTGAAATAACAGCAATAGAGGCAGAACACATGCTGAAGAGAAAGCCTGGTAATTATTATCCCTGAGTTTGTCACCGACCTATGAGAATTTTGTTTGAAACAAAAATGCGTAAAATAATAATAAGAGGAAAAATTGCATTCACTATTACCACTCAAATCTTTACACATATTTTCAGTAGCTTTGTTGAACACTAAGCTATATCTGGAACATACTAGTGTACAATCTGTGCTTGTCGTATAGTCTATGCTTAAAATGACCTAGTTCTGAACTGGGTTGTCATAATGACTTCCTGTGCGTAAGCAAGCTGAGTTGATTTTTCTATTTTAAGAAAATGAAAGTCCAGAAAATATCAGAAATGTGAGTGATACTACCCTAGTCCTACATCCTAGAACATCGCCTTATTGGTCCTGTTTAGTAGAAACCTGTTGTTTTACTTCTCCCAAGATTTTCTTGTAAGTTTTTCTGGGAACTATCCCCAGACCCATCCAGAGGTTGCAATGCCAAGAGGCATGTTCCTAAAACATGACACTGTCATCTGACCACAGCTGATTGGTCCAGAGGTAGACATCTGACATAAGCTGGACCAATCAGAATGCTCTCATAAGAAGGAGTCTAAACAAATGAGTCTGTTTGAATGCACTCTTGTATAACAGAAATGTCACCTTGGAAGCTGTTAGCAGTGCCCATTTTCCCATTATGTTGCATGAGATGCAAAGAAAGTTAAACTACAGTGAAGTACAATAAGAAGCAGAAACAGTTTGAGAGAGAGAGAACTCTATACTTTCCACAGTGATTTAAACCATGGTTTAAACTAATTCCTGAGGCCCAGCTAAGTCTTTGCTATGAGACACTCCAGCATCTTATTAATAAATCCCTCCTTATTATACTTAGTGTTAATAGGTTTCTGTTACTTGCAACCAAACAGTCCTAATTAATACATCCTCCTTGCTTGATTGCTGTGGTCTTGTCTCTAGTTGTCTTTCTTTCAGATACCAGTTGAATATCAGAGAAAGCATTTCAAAGCGCTAGATAATTAAAAAAGAAGAATCCAAGTAATTTGAGTAGTGACAGCCTCAAGACCCTATGCTATTCTTTTTTCTTTCCAAGGGTTCTCTTGGATTCACTTGGGTTCTCACTCTCATGTCTCTTACAGGAGTTTGCTACATCAATATGCTCACTTGTTTCTTGGATTCCTTTTTTCCCCTATCTTCAGTATCCTTTTCTGTGCTTACGAAAATGCTTTATTTTTTCCTATTCTAAAATAAAAGTTTCTCTTGAAGCCACTACTCTGTCAGATGTCTATACAATCCCACCCTCCCTCCTTTTGTTAAATATTTTAGAAAAATAATCCATAGTTCTTCCACTTACTCACAGCCCCTTCAACTCTAATTTCCAACCTCCAACACTTGGTCTAAAATTGCTTTTTCAAAAGTCACCAAGTTCAGAATTCTGTAATTTTCTTTATGTTCCTTGACATTCTTTAGAAGTTAAAGGTGGCAGATACCTCTATCATCCCTTACTTTTCATGACATTACATATTCTAAGTTTTCTCAAATATGATTCTTTTCTAGTGTCTCTCATAGTTCCTCTTCTATCTTCCATCTTTTAAAAGCAGACATTCTCCGTGCTCAGATTCTGGATCCTGCTTTCTCTACATACTATTTTCTTAACTTCCTGTTTTCTTAAGGAGATTGCTGTAGGATAGGGGTGAAAACTGTGGACTTGTTGCCGAACTGCCTGAATTCAGTATCAAAAATGACTTTGTGTTGAATATATGTCACTAGCTGTACGACACTGTGAAAGTTGCTTAAGCTCTCTTTGCCCTAATTGCATAATGGAGATGACAATACTATCTCTTATCTAGAATTGTTGCAATGATTAAATAAGTTACTACACGGGAAGAATGCAGATCAGTGCCTGGTTCATTGTAAAGGTTCAGAAAATGACAACGATTATTATTTTGTATGGATCAGACTTTTCCCAAGCTCTCATCTCTTCTTCTGCTAACTTCACTTGGAGGTTCTACTAGAACTATAAACCCCATAAGCTACTCCATTTCTGACTAGTAAAATGATCACGTGGTGACTCTGATAGAAATTGTGAGATCCCTGATGCTTTGTGGTTCAAGAAGGTCCACAGACTTCCAATGGATTATTAAGCACAAAACTTTTCCCAAGAGCATTCTGAGAAAAAGCATCATATAGCACATCATTACTTTGTATTTTTTCTTTTTCCTTGAAGTCTTCCCCAGTTAAAAGTATAACCACAGCTAAAAGGTGTGGGTGTAGCTCCAGAGCAAGAGGGAAATGTTGGCTGGATCAAAAGCTTATATAGGGCCAGATATTTTTAATAATATTATCATATGCTAATTGGCAAAGCCTTATTTATTACTGCATTATTATACTTTTTTTTTTTTTTGCGGTACTCGGGCCTCTCACTGTTGTGGCCTCTCCTGTTGCAGAGCACAGGCTCCGGACGCACATGGCTCATGGGCCCAGCCGCTCCGCGGCATGTGGGATCTTCCTGGACTGGGGCACGAACCTGTGTCCCCTGCATCGGCAGGCGGACTCTCAACCACTGCGCCACCAGGGAAGCCCCATTATTATACTTTGACCATAAATTCCATTAAAAGTAACATCTGATGTTGAAAAGATGATTTTTTAAAAATATTGGAGAGAGGGCAACATTATAAATTTACTAATTACAAATATGCAATTGAATATATCTGCTTTGAAACTTGAGAATAATGTACATCAAAATGATTGCCCTCGGGCTTCCCTGGTGGCTCAGTGGTTGAGAGTCCGCCTGCCGATGCAGGGGACACGGGTTGGTGCCCCGGCCTGGGAAGATCCCATGGGCCGCAGAGCAGCTGGACCCGTGAGCCATAGCCGCTGAGCCTGCGCATCCGGAGCCTGTGTTCCGCAGCGGGAGAGGCCACAACAGTGAGAGGCCTGCGTACCGCAAAAAAAAAAAAAAAAAAGAAAAAAAGATTGCCCTAATGGATTATATATTGAAAAGTTTTTATTCTGTGTTGAAGCAAAAAACTCCCAAACGAATTATCTCCAGTTGAAGAATGCCAATACATCCGGCAGGTCATGTATTCCCACATTTACTATAAAATCACTCATTGTCCTCCTTTCACCTAATGTTTGGTGGTTTGGATTTGTGAAAAACTCGAAGGCACAGTTCTATTCAAAACCATCTGATTTTGTTCAGAGATGTAAATTTTACAAAGAGAATCAATGTCCCTGTAAGAATTTTTTGATTTTGTTGTAGAACTCTACCATCTGCCCGAACTTCACAATTTGGATATTTCTTAGAATATGTAGGGTTTGTGATGTCATCTTAAAGAGGTGTCATATAAATGAACTAAATTTGACATTGTAATGTCAACCAAAAAAATACTCTAGCCAGTGAGTGATTTCATGCCATTTTGCCAGAAAGGTCATTGGGGTCCAAAGCTCCTGCAGACTTTTTTCAAACACACTAAGCACAGCTTTATACCCCAACCCAGTGTATAGATGCCAGGCTGCAGAGAGGGTGTTTTGCAAGAATATTCATCTTGAACTGGTATGACTCTCAAAATCTATTATATGGAGTTTAGGGAATTTCTAGCAGTCCCCTTATGTGATGTGTGATGATGTGAATTATTCACAAGAAAATGAATCCCAGGAGTGTCTACTGCATTCAGAACATTCAGTAAAATGGCTCAAAATCCTGTAGAATATTTTGACAGTGCATCTGTATAATACCATATGGACAAGGCGGGTATGGAGTGTTCAGTTATGATATAATAAGCACTTTTTCAGATGGCCCTTGGCCAAGGTTGTTAGAATCATATTCCTTCTTCATGATTATAGTGAGTCATCGCATACGTGATATCACTGAAAGCTATATTCTGAATTGCTTCTCTCAAAGTCACTTCCACTTATCAAAGCAAAGAATGATCCAAAATCCCCTTGGAAAGGAGTCCCAGTAACCCTCAAACAAGTAGAATAAACTTGCAACAAGAAACAGACTTCCCATGGTGATCTCTCAGAAATTAAAAAAGTACGAAGAAGCATCAGTGTCAGCTCTTTTGGATTTAATCATTGCTGCAATATACTTCCAGCTTAGAACTAAGACCTGAGCCCTTCCTAAGGAAAAAAATTGGAATAAAAGTATGAGCAAATACTCCTTAAACTAGCTACACATCTGTAGTGAGGTGTACATGCTGTGCCAGTACTAAAACCTGATGATAAAACAGGATACGGTACTGTGATGACAACATATGCACTCTAAGTAAGACACCGAGGCAGCATTCAATTCCTTTTTGGTGGCAAGCTCTTTAGGGGTTTTGTTGTTGTTGTTTTTTCTCGTTTTGTTTTGTTTTTGTGCTGTCAACGACTGGTAGCCAATAATACTATTTTATTTTTTATTTTTATTTTTCCATGATAAATAATATTTATTGAATGCTTGTCATGTGTCAGGCCCCATTCTAGTATTTTGTTCACATGAATAATCTCATTTCATCATCACAGTAGACTAATGAGATAAGAACTATTATTAACCCTCCTTGCTATGGATGAGGAACCCAAGGCACAGAGAGGTCAAGTGACTATTCCAAAGCCAAACAGCTTGTAAGTGCTGCCATCTGGATGCTGTCCAGCCAGACCTGTTATTTTTTTTAATTTAGTTTATTGAAGTATAGTTGATTTACAATGTTGTGTTAATTTCTGCTGTATATCCAAGTGATTCAGTTATATATATATACTTTCTTTTTCATATTCTTTTCCATTATGTTTTATCACAGAATATTGACTATAGTTCCCTGTGCCGTGCAGTAGGACCTTGTTGTTTCCATAGTACTATTTTAGATGCCCAAGGAATCATAACTCACCCTTGGTTCAGAATTCCTGAACAATTAGACTTTCAAACTGATGGCGATTCTATTTCCCAAAATTCTAAGTATGGAGCAACATTTCAATAAAGTAATATGGAAATTATTCATTCATCCAACAATTAATTATTAAACACTGCTTCAAGCAATAGGAAAGGGTAAGTGGATAAACGCACGTACCTACTAACTTCATAGAGCTTACATTCTGAAGGGAGGAGACAGGCAATGGACCAGATTATCAAATAAATGCACGATATGTTTGGGTTAATAAATGCCGTGGAGAAAAGTAAATCAGGTAAGGGAATAGGGAGTGGAGGTGGAGGTGGTGGGCATGTTTTGTTTTTGATTTTTTTCTTTATGTAGCGTTTCAGAGAAGTCCTCTTTTATTTATTTATTTTTATTTTTTGCGGTATGCGGGCCTCTCACTGTTGTGGCCTCCTCCGTTGTGGAGCACAGGCTCCGGACGCACAGGCTCAGCGGCCATGGCTCACGGGCCCAGCCGCTCCGCGGCATGTGGGATTTTCCCAGACCGGGGCACGAACCCATGTCCCCTGCATCGGCAGGCAGATTCTCAACCACTGCGCCACCAGGAAAGCTGAGAAGTCCTCTTTGATTAGGTAAAATTTAAGGGAACAACAGATAAGACTCAAGGCTTCATCTATACAGGAGATGCCTATATACCCAAGAGGGCAAAAAAGGAATGAAATAAGAAGTTACTTTCTTGGACTGTTACAACAATTCTGTGAGCTCTGTGCATAGCCAAGATAAGTTGCTTGCAATCTAATATTTTGCCTGCTCCAAAAACCAAGCAAGGTATTTTATTTATTTTTATTCTTTTAATACTTTTAAAAAATTTATATAATTTTAAAGGTTACTTTCCACTTACAGTTATTACAAAATATTAGCTATATTCCTCATATTGTATAAAAAATCCTTGAGCCTCTCTTACACCCAAGAGTTTGTACCTCCCAATCATCCACCCCTATATTGCCCTCCCACCTCCCCACTGGTAAACACTAATTTGTTCTCTACATCTGTGAGTCCAAGCAAGAGATTTTAGACTAGAGTAGTTCTGGTTTCCACAATACAGTTGTTCTTCAGTTTCTACAATGTTTTTCATTTACAAAATCCTATTTTTACTCAGTTGCTTTACTACCTAGAGAAAAAAGAGAGGATCCAGGGAGCTGGATTAATTATATGTAATTAAGAATATCAAATTTCTTTTCATTTTCCTTATTTCAAAGGCATCCATGTGGTAAGAGACTTTTTGTCCACCCAAATTCTGAATTTATTCTGTTTTGTTTTGTATTTTTTTTAAAAAAAACAATAAATTCAGAATTTGGGTGAGAAGATATACTTAAAGTGATGGAAGGGAAGAACTTACAACCAAGATTACCCTACCCAGCAAGGATTTCATTCAGATTCGATGGAGAAATCAAAAGCTTTACAGACAAGCAAAAGCTAAGAGAATTCAGCACCACCAAACCAGCTCTACAACAAATGCTAAAGGAACTTCTCTAAGTGGGAAACACAAGAGAAGAAAAGGACCTACAAAAACAAACACAAAACAATTAAGAAAATGGTCATAGGAACATACATATCGATAATTACCTTAAACATGAATGGATTAAATGCTCCAACCAAAAGACGTAGACTGGCTGAATGGATACAAAAACAAGACCCATATATATGCTGTCTACAAGAGACCAGTTCAGACCTAGACTGAAAGTGAGGGGATGGAAAAAGATAGTCCATGCAAATGGAAATCAAAAGAAAGCTGGAGTAGCAATTCCCATATCAGATAAAATAGACTTTAAAATAAAGAATGTTACAAGAGACAAGGAAGGACACTACATAATGATCAAGGGATCAATCCAAGAAGAAGATATAACAATTATAAATATATATGCACCCAACATAGGAGCACCTCAATACATAAGGCAGCTGCTAACAGCTATAAAAGAGGAAATCGACAGTAACACAATAATAGTGGGGGGCTTTAACACCTCACTTTCACCAATGGACAAATCATCCAAACAGAAAATTAATAAGGAAACACAAGCTTTAAATGAAACAATAGACCAGATAGATTTAATTGATATTTATAGGACATTCCATCCAAAAACAGCAGATTACACTTTCTTCTCAAGTGTGAACAGAACATTCTCCAGGATAGATCACATCTTGGGTCACAAATCAAGCCTCAGTAAATTTAAGAAAAACTGAAATCATATCAAGCGTCTTTTCTGACCACAATGTTATGAGATTAGAAGTCAATTACAGGGAAAAAAACGTAAAAAACAGAAACACATGGAGGCTAAACAGTACCTTACTAAATAACCAAGAAATCACTGAAGAAATCAAAGAGGAAATCAAAACATACCTAGAGACAAATGACAATGAAAACACAATCATCCAAAACCTACGGGATGTAGCAAAAGCAGTTCTAAGAGGGAAGTTTATAGGTATAGAAGCCTACCTCAAGAAACAAGAAAAATCTCAAATAAACAATCTAACCTTACACCTAAAGGAACTAGAGAAAGAAGAAAAAACAAAACCCAAAGTTATCAGAAGGAAAGAAATCATAAAGATCAGAGCAGAATAAATGAAATAGAAACAAAAAAACAAGAGCAAAGATCAATAAAACAAAAAGCTGGTTCTTTGAGAAGATAAACAAAATTGATAAATCATTAGCCAGATTCATCAAGAAAAAGAGGGAGAGGACTCAAATCAATAACATTAGAAATGAAAAAGGAGAAGTTACAACAGACACCTCAGAAATACACAGCATCCTAAGAGACTACTACAAGAAACTCTATGCCAATAAATTGGACAACCTGGAAGAAATGGACAAATTCTTAGAAAGGTATAACCTTCCAAGACTGAACCAGGAAGAAATATAAAATATGAACAGAACCAATCACAAGTAATGAAATTGGAACTGTGATTAAAAATCTTCCAACAAACAAAAGTCCAAGACCAGATGGCTTCACAAGTGGATTCTGTCAAACATTTAGAGAAGAGCTAACACCCACACTTCTCAAACTCCTGCAAAAAATTGCAGAGGAAGGACCACTCCCAAACCCATTCTATGAGTTCACCATCACCCTGATACCAAAACCAGACAAAGATACTACAAAAAAAGAAAATTGCAGACCAACATCACTCATGAATATAGATGCAAACATCCTCAACAAAATACTAGCAAACAGAATCCAACAAAACATTAAAAGATTCATACACCATGATCAAGTGGGATTTATCCCAGGGATGGAAGGATTCTTCAATATACGCTAATCAATCAATGTGATAAACCATATTAACAAATTGAAGAATAAAAACCATATGACCATCTCAGTAGATGCAGAAAAAACTTTTGACAAAATTCAACACCCATTTATGATAAAAACTCTCCAGAAAGTGGGCATAGAGGGAACCTACCTCAACATAATAAAGGTCATATATGACAAACCCACAGCAAACATCATTCTCAATGGTGAAAAACTGAAAGCATTTCCTCTAAGATCAGGAACAAGACAAGGATGTCCATTCTCTCTACAATTATTCAACCTAGTTTTGGAAGTCCTAGCCACGGCAATCAGAGAAGAAAAAGAAATAAAAGGAATACAAATTGGAAAAGAAGAAGTAAAACTGTTGCTCTTTGCAGATGTCATGATACTATACATAGAGAATCCTAAAGATGCTACCAGAAAACTACTAGAGCTAATCAATGAATTTGGTAAAGATGCAGGATACAAAATTAATGCACAGAAATCTCTTGCATTCCTATACACTAATGATGAAAAATCTGAAAGAGAAATTAAGGAAACACTACCATTTACCATTGCAACAAAAAGAATAAAATACCTAGGAATAAACCTACCTAGGGAGACAAAAGACCTTTATGCAGAAAACTATAAGACACTGATGAAAGAAATTAAAGATGATACAAACAGATGGAGAGACATACCATGTTCTTGGATTGGAAGAATCAACATTGTGAAAATGACTCTACTACCCAAAGCAATCTACAGATTCAATGCAATCCTATCAAATTAGCAAAGGCATTTTTTTACAGAAGTAGAACAAAAAATCTTAAAATTTGTATGTAGACACAAAAGACCCTGAATAGCCAAAGCAGTCTTGAAGGAAAAAAACGGAGCTGGAGGAATCAGACTCCCTGGCTTAAGACTATATTACAAAGCTACGGTAATCAAGACAATATGGTACTGGCACAAAAACAGAAATATAGATCAATGGAACAAGATAGAAGGCCCAGAGATAACCCACGCACCTATGGTCAACTAATCTATGACAAAGGTTGCAAGGATATACAATGGAGAAAAGACAGTCTCTTCAATAAGTGGTGCTGGGAAAACTGGATAGCTACATGTAAAAGAATGAAATTGGAACACTCCCTAACACCAAACACAAAAATAAACTCAAAATGGATTAGAGACCTAAATGTAAGACTGGACACTATAAAACTCTTAGAGGAAAACATAGGAAGATCATTCTTTGACATAAATCACAGCAAGATCTTTTTTGATCCACCTCCTAGAGTAATGGAAATAAAAACAAAAATAAACAAATAAGACCTAATGAAACTCAAAAGCTTTTGCAAAGCAAAGGAAACTACAAACAAGATGAAAAGACAATCTTCAGAATGGGAGAAAATATTTGCAAACAAATCAACAGACCAAAGATTAATCTCCAGAATATATAAACAGCTCATGCAGCTCAATATTAAAAAAACAAACAACCTAATCCAAAAATGGGCAGAAGATGTAAATAGACTTTTCTCCAAAGAAGACATACAGATGGCCAAGAAGCACATGAAAAGCTGCTCAACGTCACTAATCATTAGAGAAATGCAAATCAAAACTACAATGAGGTATCACCTCATACCAGTCCAAATGGGCATCATCAGAAAATCTACAAACAACAAATGCTGGAGAGGGTGTGGAGAAAAGGGAACCCTCTTGCACTGTTGGTAGGAATGTAAATTGATACAACCACTATGGAGAACAGTATGGAGGTTCCTTAAGAAAACGAAAAATAGAATTACCATATGACCCAGCAATCCCACTACTGGGCATATACCCAGAGAAAACCATAATTCAAAAAGACACATGCACCCCAATGTTCATTGCAGCACTATTTACAATAGCCAGGTCATGGAAGCAACCTAAATGCCCATTGACAGATGAATGGATAAAGGAGATGTGGTACATATATATAATGGAATATTACTCAGCCATAAAAAGGAACGAAATTAGGTCATTTGTAGATACGTGGATGGATCCAAAGAGTGTCATGCAGAGTGAAGTAAGTGAGAAAGAGAAAAACAAATATCGTATATTAACGCATATATGTGGAACCTAGAAACACGGTACAGATGAACTGGTTTGCAGGGCAGAAATAGAGGCACAGATTTAGAGAACAAATGTATGGACACCAAGGGGGGAAAGTGGCAGGGGGGCTGGTGGTGGTGGTGGGATGAATTGGGAGATTGGGATTGAATGTATCCACTGATGTAGATAAAATGGATGACTAGCAAGAACCTGATGTATAAAAAAATAAATAAAAGAAAAAAATTAAATTATGTAAACTTACAATTAAATATTATACTAAAAGCAAAATTAGTACTCAAAAAATATCAATTCCTAGTTATTTTAGTACATTTTACCGTGATCAATACTCTCGTTTATGTCTATTGCATTTGTACAGTGGAAATAGTATGTAATGGTGTTACTTTGTATCTCTTTCCGATTCTGTATTCACATTAGTAGCTTGAAATCAGTCATGGTGGGAGTATTTACGCCATGGAGATGGGCAAATACTACTAATAAAACATCTTTCTCTCTCTCTCTCTCTCTTTTTCCTGGAGTGCTGGATACCACTGCATGTAGGCCTCTATGTGGGAGGTTATTCTTCACTAGAAATACGGATGTTAAAAGACCTCATTGACCTAATTCTTTAGGCTAATAAACTGAGACAATTAATTTCAAGACACATCCTTTTTTTTAAACTTATTTTCTTGAAGTATTGTTGTTAGTTTCTGCTGTATGGCGAAGTTATTCATATATATATATATATATATATATATATATATATATATATATATATATCTTCTTTTTCACAGTCTTTTCCATTGTGGTGTATTATAGGATATTGAATATAGTTCCTGTGCTTCACAGTAGGACCTTGTTGTTTATCCATTCTATATATAATAGTTTGCGTCTGCTAATCCCAAACTCCCAATCCATCCTTCCCCCACCCTCCACTCCCTTGGCAACCACAATTCTGTTCTCTATGTCTGTGAGTCTGTTTCTGTTTCGTGGATGAGTTCATTTATGTCATATTTTACATTCCACATATAAGTGATATCACAAAATATTTGTCAAGACACACCTTTTAATTGTTTGTGAAGCAATGAGAAAATTCCAGAGGAATTAAAGTCATAATAATGTGGTATTCATATACAGTCTTGCCTTCTCCATCTTTGTGGACAGTACAGCTGCCTGACATAGAGAATAAGGATGTAGACACCGGAGCTAGGCTGCCTTGGCTTTATATCCTACTTCTGTTACTCTGTACTTACTTGACCTTAGCAGATAACCTCTCCATAGTTTCTTCATCTGCAAAATGGGGACAGTGAAAAGAACTTACTTCATATGGTTTAATGAAAATTAAATTAATAGGGTCTACAAAAAAGTCTGGCTCAAAGTAAGCCTGAGATAAATGTTATAGAAAGAGATACATTGTAAGAGGGGTTTGTCCACTATCCTGATCAGTAGCAAATGTCCAATTACTTAGTAAACAATCATAAGAACAGCAGTTCTTTTTAAATTTTTTTTTCACAACAAATGACCAAGAAGCCTGGGTTGATTTTGTGGAAGCATTTCAAGGGAATAGCCTGTTAACTGTAAAATATCCTTCAGAATGATAGCATACTTATACTTCTAGCTCAAATCTCCACTGCCCAAATCTTCATTGCCATGTGCTAATTTTTTTATTCCTTTTGTTTTTACTGCTACTAAATACAATAACCCATGAATTCAACTCAGTAGGTGATTTCCACCATATACTCTGAGCAGTGTCTCTCTTTCTTACCACAGACCAATATTCTGGAAAACCAAAAATGTCTCCCTGCCCAAGCAACAAAATCTTCTAGGTAGAAAGACTCAGTTATGTATTAGATCTAAAGGGCTACTTTTCCAATGTTCCATATGGACAGAACACTTCCCACACATTTGACCAAAATAAAATGACAAGAGGTAGTTTAGTGCACAGCACAGTTAAAGCTACAACAGGTGGAAGCAGACCGCATGGACGCTACTGGTCCTCCTGACACGTGTGCTCTGGAACAGATTCTATTGACAGCTCTGTGCCTCAGTTTCTGCCTCTGAAAATGCAGATAGGCACCCTGGCTTTATTGGTTGTTGCAGGGATTAGATGAGTTACTTGCAAGGTGTTTAGAGCGGTGCCTGGTACACAGCAAGTGATCAATAAATGAAAACTCTAACAATGACTATTTTTGCTATTCGTGTATTTCATAATACCCATCACTCAATGTTATTTCAGTCAGATAGTCCTGATTTTCTATGTCAGCAATTTATTATAAACTTTTATGAATTTTCAATTCTTTGATAGTCAGAGACTAGAAATGTTAATAGACACCTAACTTGATAGATTTAAAACTACTGTTTTTTTTTGTTTTTTACAATGCTACCCTCTCTCAAAAGAGTTTTTTCATGATGATTTTACTTTGCTTTTCCAGATGTAATTACTCCAAATGGATTGAATGTTAAGAAATTTTCAGCAGTACATGAGTTTCAAAATCTCCATGCCACGTACAAGGCCAGGATCCAAGATTTTGTTCGAGGTCATTTCTATGGGTATGCTTTTTTTTCTTCACTGAAATAAAATTAGCGTGTGATGTTAGGGATCTGGGGTATAGAGAAAACAGGGTTACTAAAGTAAATGTTTATCTTTCCTAGTCCCCTTTGTACTTTACCAGAACTCATGTGTACATTTTGTTGCTGTTGCTTTATTTCATTGGAATCTGTTTTGTTTTGTTTTAGTCATCTGGACTTTGATCTCGAAAAAACGTTGTTCCTCTTCATTGCTGGGAGGTATGAGTTTTCAAACAAAGGAGCTGACATCTTCCTAGAATCCTTATCCAGGCTAAATTTCCTGCTGAGGGTAAGAATGATCTAGAACGCCATACAGTATATTTTTATAGGAGAACTTTATTCTGTGGGAAGTAAAGAACTTTCTGGCTTCTTAAATAGATTTCAAAAGAATATATGATTTTGAAGACTTAAAATGACAGCCTTACTCTAAAAGTGACTTTGGTCTTTCAATTAACGTATTAGGATTGCCACACCGTTCGCTTGTGTATTTGTCTATGATATCAGGTATATTTTAAAGAGAGCCACAAACTTATCACATATGTGCTATTTTGTTTTCAAGAATCATAGGAGCAAAATCTTATTAGAAATGCTTCTAAAAGAATATTTTTATGTTAATTTTAACTTTTTCCATTTTTATTGAAATATAGTTGATTACCATGTTTCAGTTATACAGCAAAGTGATTCAGTTATACACATATATAAATATATATATTCTTTTTTTTACATTCTCTTCCATTATAGGTTATATATGTGCTATTTTTTTCTTTCTTTTTTTTTTTGCGGTACGCGGGCCTCTCACTGTTGTGGCCTCTCCCGCTGCGGAGCACAGGCTCTGGACGCGCAGGCTCAGCGGCCATGGCTCACGGGCCCAGCCGCTCCGCGGCATGTGGGATCCTCCCGGACTGGGGCACGAACCCGTGTCCCCTGCATCGGCAGGCGGACTCTCAACCACTGCGCCACCGGGGAAGCCCCTATATGTGCTATTTTTAAGATGACCATATAGCATCCCTTTTCCCACCTGTCCCCAAAGAATTTGTAAACAATTGAAAGAGAAATCAAGTAAACAGAGAACAAAGAGAACAAAACCTCACCTTTTTTAAAACCAATAAAAACTATAATGGAAGATATGGCTTGGGTGTATGGCATCAATAGGCTTCCTAATATTGGACCTTGGTATTAAACTTCTGAGTATTAGACATCCAATCACAGGCAGCTCTGGCTATTGCCATCCTCCCCAACCAGAGCATGTCTTCAGAAGAACATGTGCAACACGGCTGACAGCCAAGCAGTTTTCCTCTGTAGAACGGGGAAGACACTTACAAAATCTATTCCTATCCCAACTCACTTGCCATGCCTCTTCCTTGAGATTGAAAGTCTTGAACTATGAAACTAGGAGAGGTC
Organism: Globicephala melas; assembly: GCF_963455315.2. Classification (NCBI taxonomy): domain Eukaryota; kingdom Metazoa; phylum Chordata; class Mammalia; order Artiodactyla; family Delphinidae; genus Globicephala; species Globicephala melas. Next base: position 85,613,736 of record NC_083323.1, read on the forward strand.
CCACCACAAAGAAACATGAAGGAGGGAAAGGAGATTCCCATCCCAACAAGGTGGAATCATTTTTTGCTCAGGAGGATGGGGCTTTATAGGTTCCAAACTAATCCAGCAATAAAATCTGTGCAAATAGAAGTACCGTGTCATAGCTACTGATGAAAGCTATTGGCTTATATTCAAATCCCATCACATAAAAATATAGAATAAGTAACAGGAAAATAGGGGAGACTAGTGTAGAATTCCGATCTTATTGAGATACTGAGACAACATAAACTTTCCTGAGCTCCGTACTGCTCTCCAGTTCAGTTTTTATTTCTTGGACATAGATTTAGCCTTGCCTTAGAGCAGACATTGTACCAAGTATGCTAAAAGATTTACTAAAACCACATTAATAAAAACCCAAGCCTGTAAAATAGGATTGAAGGTCAGAAAGATTATTCAAGAATAAACTGCAATAATCTTATTTCACAGTATTTCCTGATACGTATCTATTCAACAAGCTTTACAGATGGACTCACAGCTATATCAAATATGTACTGTGCTTAGAGACATTATTAATCAATTTATCCATACCTTTATTAATTATTCACTTTATTCTTAGATGTCAAGAAAAAGCCAGTTTCTCTTTTTCTAGACATCAAAGACAATTACAGTCTTTGGAGAAATTAAAAGAAGGCATTCTCTTTCCATATAGTACATTTATTCTTTAATGGCACATTGGCTACTTGTGGGATGTTTCCTATTCTATTCTATTCTATTCCTGTAAATGTTCAAATAGGATATCAGGTCCTAGAGGACAGAGACCACAGATTAGATGGTGAAGTGTCCCACATTCAGGAGTGAGTCATTTCAGAATACAAAAGCATTCATCTGTTCACAGTTTTAAGTCTATGCTTTCATTCCCACAGCTGTTTGGCATGTCATTTCCTCCTGAGAAATTCCAGGTCAATGGTATTTATTGGAATAGGAAAAGTAAGCAGATTGTAGAGTCAAAAAAACACCGGTTGACCCCAGTTTTGCCAATAACCTCTGATAGGAGCTCAGACAACATTTTGAAACTCTTGTGCCTCTCTCTTTTTTTTTTTTTTTTAACATCTTTATTGGGGTATAATTGCTTTACAATGGTGTGTTAGTTTCTGTTTTATAACAAAGTGAATCAGTCATACATAAACATATGTTCCCATATGTCCTCCCTCTTGCGTCTCCCTCCCTCCCACCCTCCCTATCCCACCCCTCCAGGCTGTCACAAAGCACCGAGCCAATATCCCTGTGCCATGCGGCTGCTTCCCACTAGCTATCTACCTTACTACGTTTGTTAGTGTGTATATGCCCATGACTCTCTCTCACCCTGTCACAGCCTCTCTTTTGAAATTAATGAGGAGAGTGATAGCTATTGTGCAGGTATTACCAGGCTAGGGTTAAGTTATGCATTTAAAGCACCCAACACAGTGCCCGCCACACCAAAAGTTCTGGGCATATGCTCGTTCCCTTACTTTAGGGCTAAAAAAACCAAAATGCAGCGTCATGAGAATGAAGACATTTAACAGAAAATTGTAAATAATCTATTTGTGCAAATCCATGTAAATTAGCTGTAAGAAATAGAATAAACCCAAACGAAATCCTCATTAACTTTCCAACCTGAAATTTTAAAGAATATTAGCTCATATTTATGTTATTTTTTTAACCACAGAAAAGCACAGTGATATCAATAACAATTGCTCTATATTTTAGATGATCGATGTCATGAAAATATTCTGTGTGGATTTTTAAATTGTTAATTGACAAATCTTGATTGAATGCCATATTTAAATTAAAATTTCTGAAAAAGCCTCAAGACAGTGGGTGTAATTTTTTTGTCAATCATAAATAAGTATTCTTTTTATCTCAAGATATTCAAAGCACTCTTTTTCACAGTTTAAGGTCCATCTGTCACATGGTTTATTTTATCTTTGATAGTTGATCTGTTGTGTTTTCTAATCCTTCATTAGATGCATAAAAGTGACGTCACCGTGGTGGTGTTTTTCATTATGCCTGCCAAGACAAATAATTTCAACGTGGAAACCCTGAAAGGCCAGGCAGTGCGAAAACAGCTATGGTAACCTCACATCTTGTACATGTTCTCAAGCAATAGACCTAAAGGGATTTTTTTAAGTGCATGATTTCTGATCTATTTCCTTAACCTGTTATTTTTCATTAAGATTATTATAGCACACATACTACTTGGTTCTCTTCTCATTGGGCTACTAAATGTTAGATTATGTCATGCCTATAAAACTGTGTTAATATAGAAACATTGGAATGAGCTACCATGGAAGGATAAGGCCTCTATAGCTATTTTTAAAGATGGGTTGAATTTAAAACAAAATTTTATTATGGAAATGCTAAAACATATGTCAAAGTAATGAGATTAGTATAATGCTCCCCTACCTGCCCACAGCCCAGATTCAACAATTATCAGCGTATTCCTGATATTACATCGATATCTCCATCCACTCCCCTTCCCTTCCCCCCACCCTCTCCTGATTATCATCAAGCAAACAAATGTTACATTCTCTGCACTGGTCAGGGTGTTCAGCTGCCTCAGCTCTGGAGGTTTTAACTCAGGCTAAACTGGCCAATAGGAAGAGAACAGAAGAGGTGATACAAAAGGGACCTGTAATTTCAAAGTCTGCACTGACAGAACAACAGCACTGTCACGGCAAAGAAAGACTTAAAATGGTGACATTGTTTAAGTTGTGAATCTTTCTGCTCATACAGGGACACTGCACATTCTGTGAAGGAAAAGTTTGGAAAGAAACTGTATGATGCATTATTAAGGTAGGTGCTTGGAACACTGAACACTTCAAACGTTTAGGGCTTCACTATTCACACTTAACCATTTAGACATTGTATTTATTTTGTTCCAACTATAAAAGAATTAATAGCCTTTGAAGATGTTTTACATCATGTGAGCAGATTTTGTTTCATCCTTCATCTGACAAATATTTGTAAACAGTTTGCACAAATGAGAACATATTTATATATACAGATAGGTTCTAGTTCCATGGAAATCTGGTTAAGGGTTAATATGTCAGTCTGAAGCTGAGGGAGATTTCATGAGGGTTTTTTAAATTATTTATTTATTTATGTTTGGCTGCATTGGGTCTTCATTGCTGAGTCAGGGCTTTCTCTAGTTGCAGCGAGTGGGGACTACTCTTCTTTGTGGTGCACGGGTTTCTCATTGCGGTGGCTTCTCTTGTTGCGGAGCACGGGCTCTAAGCGCGTGGGCTCAGTAGTTGTGGCTCGCGGGCTCTAGAGCACAGGCTCAGTAGTTGTGGCACACGAACTTAGTTGCTCCGTGGTATGTGGGATCTTCCCAGACCAGGGCTAGAACCTGTGTCCCCTGCATTTGCAGGCGGATTCTTAAACACAGAGCCACCAGGGAAGTCCTTCATGAGATTTTAAGTCAAAATATATACTGACTTCATGTATATTAAATATATATTTACTTATATATTAGATTAACGTATATTTATTAATTAACATATTAATTAATGTTAACTAACACATTTACTTAATAAGTAATATATAGTATTTAAATAAATAATAAATAAAATATATAAAATGTATAAGTAAAATAAAATCTAAATAAAATTAAAATGTATTATAAAATAATAATGTGTACAAAATACATGGATTTTGTTACAATATGAAGAGAAAGCTGTGTTGTCTCCTGATGCATGGTGGCAGGTGTGCATCATTTCTTGTTACTGGTAAAAATACCAACTTATAGGTGGACAAGTTATGGCCACTGTAGAACACAGTACTTAAGGGTGGGCAAAATACAATGAGAATGTCCTCCTGATCATCAACATGAATGCTTTAAAAATTAATTTCAATTTTCTTTTATGCTAGCAAAGGTGTTCTTTTATCAAACTTCCTCAAACTTTAGGAATTTATGAGCTTCATCAGGAACATTTGTTTACTTAACATTTCTTTTTAAATTGCTTGAAACGGTGTCTAACACATAGGAAGCACTCAATTAGTGCCAGCTGTTTTCATTTTTATTATTAAAACTGTTTTCCCCACAGAGGAGAAATTCCTGACATGAACAATATTTTGGATCGAGACGATCTGACAATTATGAAAAGAGCCATCTTTTCAACTCAGGTAATAAAGGAAAAAGTGCCCATCACTTCCCATAGTTGTTAAAGTCCATTTAGATCAATATCTTAATGCATTGGAGTGGGCTGATTTGGGAAATTTTTAAACCTGAGAGCTAGAAAAGTCATTCTTAGGTATTTACCTAAATGACACCTTTGTAAGTTCTCTTTCTTCAGTGCATTTTCAGTGCTCCTTTAAAAAAATCTCATGGAACTTGTCTTTGTATCTATTTTAAAAATTCATTTGGAACCAATATGTCCAATTGAAAAACGATGTATATTGCAATGACACCAAAAATACCTCCTAAAGTTTTCAAAAAGCATAGAATTCGGAGTCACTATAGAGAAAAGGTGAATGTTTCTCAGTCGAGTGGAATTATTATTAAAAAGGAGAGATAAATGTGTTAGGCTTGCACGGGAATCTTGTCAATAACAACGAGGCATCAGAGGACAGTCCCCTAGTGGGAACCAGCAGAGTAGCTCATCTGGAGTCAAACTTCCAGGACACTTACTCCAATGAAGTCCCAGGAGCGCTCAAGAATTCTAGGCTTTTCATAGAGTGGCTGCAGGTGAAAAACACAAGTACCATGTGTTCACAGTATGGGAAGGAAGTTCTTTACCCTGTTATCCTCCCCTTAGTGGCATCTCAGACCAGAAGGCATAAAGGTTGGATATCATGTCGCCAATGACTTATTGTTGAAATTAGTCACACTTGTTAATTCTTCTCACAAACTGACATTTTCTTCTCTCTGTTCCTTCAGCGGCAATCTTTGCCCCCGGTGACGACTCACAACATGATTGATGACTCCACCGATCCCATCCTCAGCACCATTAGAAGGATCGGGCTTTTCAACAGCCGTACAGACAGAGTCAAGGTACAGCTAATTGTTTACGTGGAGCACTTCAAAATCATACAGAATAGATTTTTGAGAATTTATTAGAAGCATCCCTTTTTGGTTGTAACGTCTATCAGAAATATTGTAAATATTATTTTGTTTCCTGTCTTGAGCAATTAATGAATGACTATTTTGGTATCATTCTTAAAAAATGAAGACTATTTATGGCTTTGAGTTGTAATTTAGCTTTCATTTGCATTGTACAATACTGTCAGTAAGCATCAGGAAATGGCCTCATTTTTAATGAAACACATATAGTCTAAGAATTGCTTTAATTAATGAATCTCTGAGATTAACATGAACTGTCTTTGTTTCTTCTTGATAAAGTTCAACTTAAAAGCAGAGTTATGAGGAGCTTCCAGTTTCAGAGAATGTGGCTAATGATGGCTTTATGTAATTTTCTACTGACCGATTCATTCTTTTGACTCTTGGGTTTCTATGATGACGAGGGACAGGGTTAGGTACATGAATAAGACTTGGTTTCTGCCACCGTGGAGTTTAATCTCTCTGATGTTTACTGAGGGCGTGTCATGTTCTAGGCATGGTGCTAGACATGGGAGACATGGGTGAACATGGCAATAGATAATTGCTTATCCTTACTCACTTCCATTCACCAGCATTCAAGATCAAGTTGTCACAAGTTTTACCAATCTTTTCAAAGGGAAAGGTCTCACTGTCCCTTCTTTCTTTCACCTTTAGCAGATCATATGAGTCCCTTCATACTGGCCTCGAATATAGATTTTGACCATTCTTACTTCTTTTCCTTCAGATTCTAAGGGTTTTTCTGGGACCTTATTTCCTCCCACATTCTGAGAAAATGTGCCCTGTTTACCCTTCTTCATACTGTAGGCTTACTAGCTCCTTCCCTTGCTGTCTACAAATATTTCTTAAATTTTTCCACATGAAAAAACAAACTTTGCCTTAACCCTGTCTCCTCTTGATGTTTCTAAATGTTTTTCTACTCTTCTCTGCAAAGTTTCTTGGGAAAATATAGTCTATTCTTAAATGTATTTCTCATCCTGCACTCACTTGTTAATGTAGGTATAAGTGGATATAATGGAGACAAATTAAGAACCTGCTGCAACAGTACAGGTGAGGGATGCTGAGGGCCTCTTCCAAAGGCCTTATCAGAAGTGCTGGAGAGAATGGAATGATGGGAGAAATGGTTGCCTGCAGAACGGACCATACTTCAGTGACCAGTGGACACTGAGAGTGAGAAAGAGGGAGAAGGCAGGGCTTCAGTATGTAACCCACACTTTCTAAAAACTAAGGAAAGCCTTCAAAAGAAGTTGGTTTGAGGGTCATGTCACGAATGGAGTTCAGTTTTTGATAGATTGAGTTATGTGTGAGATATTCAAGTTGAGATGCTTAATATGTACTTAGAAATCATAGGTCTGGGGTTTATAAGGACAGTGTGAGGGGAGCTATTGGCGTGTGGGCAGTAGTGGAGACCAAGGAATGATGACCCTGCCATGCTAGAAGATCAGGTGGAATGAATGAAGAAAAGTGTTGACCCAAGGGAACCTCAAGAGTTAAGAGGGGGGACTTCCCTGGTAGCGCAGTGGTTAAGAATCCACCTGCCAATGCAGGGGACACGAGTTCGATCCCACGTGCTGCGGGGCAACCAAGCCCGTGTGCCACAACCACTGAGCCTGCTCTCTAGAGCCCGCAAGCCACAACTACTGAGCCCGCGAGCCACAACTACTGAAGCCCGTGCGCCTAGGGCCCGTGTTCCGCAACAAGAGAAGCCACCACAATAAGAAGCCCACGCACCACAACGAAGATAGCCCCCGCTCGCTGCAACTAGAGAAAGTCCGTGTGCAGGAACGAAGACCCAAAACAGCCAAAAATAAATAAAATTAAAAATTAAAGAAAAAGGAGTTAAGAGGGGATTAAAAAAATGAAAGTTCAGGAAAAGAAAGGGAAATAAATACAGATTGATATTTAAAAAAGTGTGATAACAGTGAAGCAATTTCCTAGGAATGGACGAGTAACTTATTTCCTAAACATATTAAACACTTTCATACTTCTGTGTACTTGCTGATATTACTTTCTCCTTCTGAAACAACCTTGTCTCTGTTATTTTAACAATTCTTTTGGGATCCAACCTAAAAGTCATCTCTTCCTTACACTTTTCCTCAATATACATTTGTCTACTCCAGACAGAACAATTGTTGCCTTACCTGTATTCTCAAGACACTTTCTATCTTCTGCAATTATAGGAATTACCACATTGAATTCTATATATTTTAATTTATGTGTCCCTTTCACCAGACACTGTGGGTTCTTCGAGGCAGTGATCATGTCTCACCTATTTTCTAAGATTTTTTCCTCTGAGAAGCAGACACGGAGACAGGAGTAGATATGAAAACACTTATTGGCAGAAATGCTTGTGAAGGGTAAAGAGGTTGAAAGCAAGAACAGGCAGGGAGGTGCAGCCAGACACAAGGAAGAGAGAGCAAAAAGGAAGGATGAGATGGGAAGAGCCTTAGATTGCAGCCCAGTTTTTAAAAAGTCTCAGCCTTATTATCTTTTTTTTTTTTGGCAGAAAGAAAAGTCAACTGTAATTAACAAAACACTAGAATTCATAAAAATTAGCAACTACACAAAAACTGTACGCACATAACCACACTATATATAGTGACTCATAAAGGGGAAAAGCAATGGTCCAAAACCACCTAATACGGCTTGTCAGTTAATGGAAGGAAACACACACACACAGACACACACACACCACACGTGCGTGCTTATGCAGCCACAAAAACAGTTTTCAACAGTACACTCAAACTAGAGCTAACACAATTTCAGAATTATTATACAGTGCTTCCTTTCTTTTTTTTTTAAGATTTTTTTTTGCTGTGGGTCATTTTTAGAGTCTTTATTGAATTTGTTACAATATTGCTTCTGCTTTTTATGTTTTGGTTTTTTGGCCGTGAGGCATGTGGGATCGTAACTCCCCAACCAGGGATTGAACCCGCACCGCCTGCATTGGAAAGCGAAGTCTTAACCACTGGACCACCAGGGAAGTCCCTACAAGTGCTTCCTTTCTTAATACTAAAGATTCTTATTTGGGTGTGTGTGTGTTTTGGTTTACTGTTGACTTATTTTAAGTATCTTAGTGTTCTTACATACATTTTCCTTTATTGAACAACCTTTTCTTTGTGTTTCATCTTCATGTGTCCTTTCTACCTACCAGAAGTTTCAGGTTGGCAGGCAGATGGGTGCCTTACTCTGTGAACAATTCAATGCAATGGTTTTAATAGGGATTTCCATTAATAGGGATAGGGATTCCCCAAGTAAAAGTTGCCCATTAAAGGAATCACCCAGTGGGCAGAAATGGGCTGGCACCAGTACCCATCCCGGCTGGTCTTACAGGCTAGGAGTAGCCACTGTGATGGAGGCACAGGTGAGGCACTTAGGGCCGTCAGTCAAGATCCCCAGGCCAGGATCTCTTGAAGGAAATCCCAAGTGGCAAGTTCAGGGCTGCCACGCACATCTATAAAGGTATGTGAAGTCCTTTACGACTGTACTCACACTGCCTGGTTTTAAGTCTCTGCCACTTATTCAATGTGTAAGTTTACTTAATCTACCTGTACCGCAGCCTTCTCTGTAAAGTGGTGATCATATAGCCCCACTCATAGAATTGTTGGGAGGATTAAATAAACCATAGGTACCATGTTTAACACAGTCCTTGGCGCAGAGTAAATGCATAATAAATGTTAGCTTTTATTAGTACTTGTCCAGTCCCTGGTACATCATACTCCATTTATTTTTAGAAGTGTGAATGGAGTTTGATTAGAGTAGAAGACAGAGGATTGATTTTTACCTGCAGGGTTTGATAAAATGTTTTATTAAAGAGATGATATGTCAGCTACATCTTGATAGATGAGCACAAGTTCATCAGCAAATAACAGAGGGGTGGGCTCATCAGGCCAAAGAAGTAGATGAAAAGGCACAGAAATATAAAAAAGTCCATGACTTACATAGAGTGAATGGAGAAAAAAGTTGGTCTCATACAAATTGTGTTTATGCAGTTAAACTCATGAACATTTTCAGATATTCACTGATTAATATCATAAAGCAAACACACACAAAAGAAATAAAAGAATAGCCCCTTTCTAACAATATACACTCAAAAGCACTGAGATAGACTTTGGTCGATTCAGAATTAGGTATTTCATTTTATTAATAGCATCCTTTAAAAGCTTGACAGTAATTCAGGGCCTGTGTTAATATAAGTACTTATTTGATCATCTGCATATTTATAGATGGCTACAGAGTGGTTCTTAACTCTCCGACTGGATTGACAAGTGTTTTATGTGAATGTGACCATTTGATTCAGATTTAAACTTGAATTTATCATCCATCCTGCCTCAGTTGCAAGGTATAGTGAGAAAACTCTAGACGGCAGATTTCAGGTCTGGACCCTGTGCTGCCGTGCTGTGAAAGTAAACTAACTTCCTGGGACCTTACTTCCCTCCCAGGATAAATACAGTCCGACAAGTTTTTGTTTATTTGTTTTATCCCCACTGATCCAGGTACTGCTGTGAACCAGGTGCTCTGCTGGGGGGCTTTGCATACAGGATCTCATTTAATCCCCCTGGGCTGACCTCTGGCATCCTTTCCTCTGCCCTGAGCTTCTGCCATTGGCTGTTCTAGGACCCAGGGCAGCTGTTTTCTTATTTTACTCGTGCTGTCATTCTCTTTGGCTGGGAACAAAACGAACGAGCCATGATATTTTCATGTTCCAAAATGGGCTTTGGAGAGTACAAATTTTCCTAAGTTTGGAAATGCCAAAGTAGGCACAATGTCTTTTAAATCCCCCTTTGCTGATATATTTACCAACAGAATACAATGGGCTTCTGACTTGATGGTTGCCCAGACTCCGTCAACTGTCTATGTCTTTGGTCTCTTTTCCTACTGCAATATTTTATATGTAATAGGAATTAAAATTATGTTTTGTGGAGGAAAATATTTTATCCATTTTTGCTTTGCCAATTTGTGATTCTTGTGATTGAATAAACCATCATTTGTAGGTACTGGTTTTGGACATTTTTACCATTTTATTCCTTCTTGAGTTTAACATGTCTGCTATTTATGGATCTGCTGAGATATAACCAATGCTTCTAAAGTCTTAGCTTCCTTATTTCTAAAATTAGGACAATGAGAATGTCTACAGTCCCCATCACACAATGTTGCTAAGATTAAATCAGGTAATACGCATGAAAGTGACTTATATAAAGTATTAGACAACTGTTGTTGTCTAATACTTTTGTTGTTGTTGTTAAAAAAAAAGTTTTTTTTTTCCTCTTCCTTTTCCTCTCCCTGTTTCTCTTTCTCCTTCCCAAACAGTTCAGTTCTAAAGCCATTAGGTGGGTCAGCACAAGGTAGGCATCTACACTGGAAGGGGGGGCATGCTGGGCTAGTCCATAGAAAGGAGTCAGAGCCCAGGCAAGGTGGGGAAGGTCCACGCACTGGGGAGAGACACTCACAGCAGGTGTCAGAGCGAGGGTGGAGTGAGAGAGAGGCTGTGGAGAGACTAGTTAAGGAGGGGGATTGTCTGAGTCTGTTCCGGCTGCTGTAACAAAATACCACAGACTGGTTGTCTTCTAAACAACAGACATTTATTTCTCACAGTTCTAGGGGCTGGGAAAGTCCAAGATCAAGTTGCCAGCCTGGTCATGCTCTGGTGAGGGCCCTCTTCCTGGTTCATAGATGGCAGCTTCTCACTATGTCCTCACATGGTTGAAGGGGCCAGAGAATTTCCTGGAGCCTCTTTCATAAGAGCACTAATCCCATTCATGAGGGCTCCATCCTCATGACCTAAGTACCTCTTGAAGGCCCTACCTCCAAATACCATCCGTCTTTGGGGGTTTATGATTTCAGTATATGAACTTTGGAGGGAACATAACATTCAGATCATATCAGGGATTGACCCAATAAGTATGAAAGATAATGAAACTAAGTATAGACGTGTGTGTGTGTGTGTGTGTGTGTGTTGTATATTGTGTCTCTCTGACTGCTGAGAGGACCTGTAACACCCCAATAACAATGAGCACATCTAACACCCAGGTCTTTATATCATTCTACACTAAAAGGAACCAGGACTCACTGAAGAAATTGTTACTTCTAGGGCTGTGGCAGGAAAAGTAAAAGATGAGTCTAGAACTTCTTCTTGTGTCAAAAAAGCAAAGAAATGCTCAAAGAATGATGGAGATCTGTCAAAAGTTTACAGAAACCAGTCTGAAGGGGCTCCCACTGGCCAAATTAGGCACAATTTAAGTATCAAAATAAATAAAGATAGCAATGAATTAGAATCCATTGAATAACACAAGGAACCATGAATCCAATACAAGTTTATTGAGGAATGGGGTATTTATATAGTTTCAAAATAACTCCCCCCCATATACTTACTAATAACAAAGGAGAAACAGAAGAAGATTTTACAGTGGAGAAGCCAAAAAGACATGACTTTAATCAAGAGATCAAAGTAAACATCACAAGTAATGAATAAAGTGTAAATCCCTTGCCACCTGATGCAATGCAGTGAGAAGAACAGAGTATCACCTCTGTGCTGTATCTACCAAAGATGCATAACTTACTCTAACCATGAGGAAGCATAGGACAAGCCCAAACTGAAGATCAAATTTCAAAATAACTAGACTGTAGTCTTCAAAAGTGTTAAGGTCATGAAAGCCCAAGAAAGTCCTCAAACTCTTCCAAACTAAAGGAGACTAGAGAGAAGTGACAACTAAATGTGACATGTGACTGTGAACTGGGTTGTTTGGTTTAAAGGACAGTATTTGAACCACTGGAGAAAGTTGAATGGGATTTAAGGATTAGATGGTAGTGATGTATCAGTGTTAATTTTCTGATTTTGATGCTTATAGTGTGGTTATGTAAGAGACTGTTCTTTTTTTAATTGAAGTATAGTTAATTTACAATGTTGTGTTAGTTTCATCTGTATAGCAAAGTGATTCAGTTTTATATATATATATATATATACACACATATATATATATATATTCTTTTTGGATTCTGTTCAATTATAGGTTATTACAAGATATTGAGTCTAGTTCCCTGTGCTATACAGTAGGTCCTTGTTGTTTATCTATTTTCTATATAGTAGTGTGTATATGTTAATCCAAAACTCCTAATTTATCTTTCTTCCCCCCACCACTATCTCCTTTAGTAACCATAAATTTGCTTTCTATGTCTATGAGTCTATTTCTATTTTGTATATAAGGTCATTTGTATCATTTTTTTAGATTCCACACATAAGTGATATCATGTTTGTCTTTATCTGACTTACTTCACTTAATACGATAATCTCTAGGTCCACTCATGTTGCTGCAAATGGCATTATTTCATTCTTTTTTTTATGGCTGAGTAATATTCCATTATATGTGAGTATGTATGTACCTATATATTAATATATATATGGTATGTATATATATATATCTTCTTTATCCATTCACCTGTTGATGGACATTTAGGTTGCTTCCATGTCTTGTCTATTGTAAATAGTGCTGCTATGAACATTGGGGTGCTTTTCAAATTATCTTTTCAAATTAGAGTTTTCTCCAGATATATGCCCAGGAGTGGAATTGCATGATCATATAGTAACTCTATGTTTAGTTTTTTAAGGGAGAATGTTCTTGTTTGTAGAAAATACATGTTAAGTATTTGTGGATGATGGGCATCCAGTCAGCAATTTATACACAAATGGTTCTTGAAAAAATATTAATTCTCTTTACATTGTACTTGCAACTTTTCTGTAAATTTGGGATTTTTTCAAATTATATATATATATATACATATATACATGTATTTATATATAATTATATATATAATTCATATAAAATTAAATTTTAATAGAATTTTAAAAATATATCATTTATACATAAACATATATATAATTCTCCTATTTCCCCATTTTATGAAAGTTCTCACCAAACCAGTTTTCTGTTATCTGTCAGCCTCCTCCCAAAGCTAAGTAAGTTATTAAAAATAATTTCTAATAAATTTTTAAAATCAGATTTTAGAGTACTGGGCTAATAATATAATTTATACATTATAATTATATTATAATTTATAATTAATCATTTTAATAAATAGGAGATATAGAACTCATTCATCTAGGTGACCAGTTAAGTAGCTATTCTATTCACAACTTTCCAAGTATAGCTGGCTGTATCTGGGCTCCACCTTTGCAGAAAATTACAGGCTGTGCATTCCAAGAAAGGACTCATACCAGTGCACGAGATCCAATTGCTGCATTTTCAGAAATGCTGTAGGCCAGTTTTAAACACAACCAGTGTGTAAAATTAAATTACATAAACTTAAAAAAAATCAATTATGCTAAAAAGAAAGGTAATGCTCAAAACTCACTGCATCCTAGTTGTTTACTGCGTTTTCCTATTACCTATGCTCTTGAGGTTATTTATGACTATTGTACTCACATGGCGGAAATATTCTATAAGGAGGTACTGCTGCTCTTCCCATCTCCAGTTCAGTGACATCACATTGGTAGCTTGCAATTAGCCCTTAGTTGCATTTCACTTGGCTAACTTATGCCTGGGGCATATAAGCGTAGCTCCCCTTTTTCCTGCTCAAGGTGGGAGTAAATTGAGAAACAAGACAAGGGCCAGCACTCAGAGAACCGAGTAAAATCTTTGTTGTCAGTAAAGTCTGGGTTGGAGGAGTTTAGCATGAGAACAAAAATGGATACAATAACTCCCTATCCTCTGATCTAGGCCTGGGAACCTGAGGGAAAGTTAGTACTCAGAATAGATATTTACAGAGAATGGAGAGAGGAGAAAAAAACACCCGGACGTTTTCCTTTTTCTTATCTCTCTCTTTCTTTCCCCAGAATCTAGAACACAAGGATTCTACAGTATTGAAATATTGAAATAACAAAACTGTAGGAGATTTTTTTGCTTCAATTTCTTCTTTCTTTTCTCTTTTTTCTCATTAGAATTTTTCTTTTTCAGGTGATTTTGCACCCAGAGTTCCTATCTTCCACCAGCCCCTTGTTACCCATGGATTATGAAGAGTTTGTCCGAGGTTGTCATCTCGGAGTATTTCCATCATACTATGAACCCTGGGGTTATACTCCAGGTATGTGACATGTATAGATTGTGAAGTGTTTTAGATTTTATTAGTATATTATTTTATGCACATGTATGTAATATTCAATATGTCATTTCTAAATGATATGTCATTTAAAACTACAAAACAAAAACCTTAGTAGAAATGGTTGGATCTATCCCAGGGGTCCATTTAATGTTTTGTAGCTCCTGACCTAAGAGCAAGGACATAATACATAATCTTTTATGTAAGTATAGGAGGTTGTGGTTGGGCATATTTTAGGGGTTATCTGAATTGTTGCCTCATTGCATTCCAAAGAAAAAGTATGTTTCATAAAGATTATATCTTCACCAGTCCTACCCATTAGTATGAAGGTGAAATTAACTGCAAGGAGGTTAATGTGAGAAACAATTTTTGTTTCTAAAATTGTTCTAAAATTTATTTCAGAATTCTTTTTTAAGTGAAAGGATATATGTATCTTTTAATTAGATAACACATTCATATAGTTTTAGACACAAATAGTACAGAGATGAACAGTGAGAAGTCATCTTCACCCAGCTACCTCTCTTGTAGTTCTAAAAATTGTTCTCGGCACAAATTCCACTTTTGTGAAGGCAATGTCTTCTTTTTTTTTATTTTATAATTGTTTTTATTTTTCTAATGAAATGTTTCACTTAGTGTGCATATATATATAGATGTATATATCCGTATATATGTTTTTTTAACATCTTTATTGGGGTATAATTGCTTTACAATGGTGTGTTAGTTTCTGCTTTATAACAAAGGGAATCAGTTATACATATACATATGTTCCTATATCTCTTCCCTCTTGCGTCTCCCTCAAGGCAGTGTCTTCTTACCTATGAAATGCCCGCATAGTTATCTTAAATTGCTTACAATAGAGTATCTATCTTTTGAGATACACGAAAACAATTCACTTGATGAACTTAAAACTTTGTTATAGGCTCTTATTCCTATTATTTCTAGGAAGTAACATAATTTACGATTGGAAATATTGAGAGCAAAGAAGTACAAAACCAAAGCATGAGTGACCAAGGGAATGTGGGAAGTCATTTATATTAAAAGAGAATGTATCTAACTTACAGCAGTCTTTCTGCCAGAATATCATTTTATAGGACAAAGTTAAACTTAACATGAAATGACAGAGGAAATATATTTAGTGTGTTAAGATAAAGGCCAGCAAATGTGTTGTGAAAAATAAGTAGATGGAAAAAAGGATGTGAGAAATATGTACCCTATAGTGAATGAGTCATTCTCTGTTTTAAATTAACCAAAGGGGAATTCCCTGGTTGTCCAGTGGTTAGGGCTCCATGCTCTCACTGCCGAGGGCCCGGGTTTGATCCCTGGTTGGGGAACTAAAATCCCACAAGCCTCATGGTGTGACCAAAATAAATAAATAAATAATAAATTAACCAAAAGAAGTTGGTCCCTCCTTATTTATAGAAACAGCAAAACCTCTGGTGGTATACATTTGGCATTAGCATATTAGATACGTCTCTAACTTTTTTTACATAATTGTTTTATGCTGTACTAACTCTCACTCCAGAAAGTGTTAAAATCTGTGTTTCGTGTTTTGAGAAAACCCAGTGAAGATAAACGCTGACTTCATTAAATTCACTCAGTGAACATGTACTGAGCTTACATGGGTCCCTGGCATTTTATTATATGGGTGTCAATGAGTATTTAATAGAAATAAGGATCTGTGAATTTCCATAGAATTGTAGGCAAAATTTTTCTGGGGAGGAGTTCCAGAGTTTTCATCTGATTCTCAAATGGGTCAATAATCCCCGTCCCACCTTCCTCTCCTCTACCGTCTTCCCCCAAATTCGGAAACCACTGTTCTCTAGAGCTAAACCAAGAGGCAATACTTGCAGAATAGGAGTACCTGGGTCATGAGGAAATCTCTTTTTATCTACCCATCCCCACTAGCCAACCAAGAGAAATTCCATAATAAAATATAAATTTCATGTTAACAATTCAAACGTCCTTCAGTGTGTTAACATGTCTTAAGACACATCTGATATTGTCTAAAAAAAGGGTTTTGACTAAAAGGTGGCAGAGAATTGAAAGAAACCATGGGCTGGCTGAGCACCCGAGAAAGCGGAAGGGGTTGGTGGCAAGAGAGGTGAAAATGTTGGAGGAGCTGGTTCTTTCCAAAACATATTTACTTACCCCGTAAACTTGCCAAATACTTAGTGACACAAGCTTAGAACAGAGCAAAAAACAAAGTCAGCTGGAATGAGAGAGGCAGTGTAGGGTAGCAGTTCTGAGCAAGGGCTGTGGAGCTCGGCACCTGGCTTCAAATCCCAGCTCTACCACGTTGCCTGGCTTGGTGAAGTTGAGGAAGCTATTTAATCTCTCTGTGCCTCAATGTCTTCATGTGTAAGATGGGGATAATGGTAGCCTCACTTCCTAGGGTGGTTGAGAAGATTAAATTAGTTCATGCATGTAAGGAGCTTAGTACCGTGCCTGGCATAAAATAAATGTTGCTATTTAGGTGGACTGGGGCTTTTCCTTCTCTGCGTGTGTAAGAGGATGTTGTTGCTGGTTTGAAGCCAAGCCTTTGTCTATTTCCCCTGGCAGCCGAATGCACTGTGATGGGTATCCCCAGTGTGACCACCAACCTCTCTGGCTTTGGCTGTTTCATGGAGGAGCACGTGGCTGATCCCACTGCATATGGTGAGGATTTTCATCATGAACCCAACTGGGGGAGAAGGGACCTCTAACCAAACAAAGCACGGGGTCTTCACAGAGCCCGACTCTAACGTTATCTTGAGGATTAACCTTTTTATACTTCTTGTTTAATTAAAAGTAGATTTCATTAGATGGTCCATAGAAAAGATTAGAATGATATTAATATTGAACATATTACTCAAACGACAAACTACAAAAGGAGTGCTAAACTTGGACAAACATTGCCTTTTCACCTTTTTATTTTTCTGAACTGATTCGGTCCTCGATTACCTAGAAGTGACAAGCACAATAACCATGGCTTTAGAGTACATGTATCGATCAGCATAATTATTTTATAAGTTCCATGCCAAGTTATCAAAATTCACATATAAGATGGCAGATGGTATCACCATCTATATGTCCAGGCTGCCTAGCAGCAAGAAAAGTTAGAATGGGCTGGGTGCTCTGCCTGGACGTTGCCGATTCTCTGGTCTTTTAGAATTGCATTAGCACTGTTGTCTTTCCTTGGCTGACAGCTCTGGTCCTCACCCGTGGCTGCATGGTGGGGACACTGGGGAACCTAAAAAGCACTGAGACCCAGGTCTCACCCCGGGGATTCTGGTCAGTGAGCAGCCCCAAGGATGATCACTGATCCGAGGTATCCCTGTACTGCCAGATTTTCTTTAGCAAGATGTGTTTTGTTGGCTGTGTGTTGGTGACAATTTTGAGCCATTGGAAGGAAATCACAGGAGAAATACAGTCTCAGAGGGGAAAAGATAAAGCAGAGGCAGTAGGGGAGTCAGGGAGTGGATAATCACGCAGTTCGCGATAGACCCTAAGCAACAGTAGAAGTGCTTTAAGGTTAGCCTTATCTTGACTTGTGTTCTGGCTTTTGTGTGCCTCAGGTATTTACATCGTTGACAGGCGATTCCGCTCACTGGATGATTCTTGCAATCAGCTGACTCAGTTTCTCTATGGATTTTGCAAACAGTCACGCCGCCAGAGGATTATTCAGAGGAACCGAACCGAGAGGCTTTCAGACCTTCTGGATTGGAGATACTTAGGCAGAGTAAGCAAGTTTATGATAACACACAGAGGACCCCTTTAAAAATCCCACTGGACGATAAAAGAATTGATTCGAGGTGTAATCTGCAAGGTCAAGTCTGTATCATCGTTAAGATCTCAGTGATGTTTTCACATACTTAATATGAATACCTTTGAGCTTCATGTGAATTCGCAAAGTCCCAACCCCAATTTTTCATATTTAGTTTGAGACCAGAACAGCCAGTCTAGCAGCATCTAGCCATGATCTTACTAATTATTCTATCACCTGGGCTTAACTTGATGCTTTACAGGTTTCATGAAGATGAGGAAATCAAGAGAAAAGTCTCTAGTTTGTTTCACTCTAAGAGATAATATGATCACATTCCTCAACTACAGTGGGGAGTGGAAATAATCTTGTTTCTCAAAATGACAGGTACAGGAAATACCTTTCAATCCTGCCATTAGTTTATAAATACTCAGACGTTCATATGTCTTAGCAGTGGATGATTTAATAAAAACTAAATTGACTTTGCCTTCACATAATGTATCTGCTTAGATACTGCTCAACTCTGGCTGACAAATGACAGATACGGCCATCAGCTGAGTATCTACACACACTAATGCCAGTAGTCACGCTCATTTCCACACAGGAAGATTAATTTTGCTGTCTTCATTTTATAATGAAAGCAGGATGATAAGCCCCTTAGAAGCTATGTTTCTTACGTAAGGTCGGAAGCAGGATTTAAAGCCAGTGTGTCTGATTATTCAGGCCCCGTCTTTTTCTCCGTGCCACACTGCTTCTCTATAGAGTAAAACCAGTGTTTTCAGTCACCTTAGTGCTCAATTCAGAGTTCAGTAAAGCCAGTGTGTCCTTCCCCTCCAATTTTTGATAGTATTTCTTTACTTATTCCCTGAAAAATGATAAAGCTATAAACTGTCATATTTTTTTCTGATTCTTAAATTTAGGATGAATAAAATCTGCCACTTTAAAAAATATATATTTATAAGTAGGAGAAAAAGATTTTATATAACAACTTGGTTATTGAGATATAAATATATAAATATACATCTTTTTTAACCCATGGGTTGGTTTTCTATCATAGTATTACCAGCATGCCAGACACCTGACATTAAGCAGAGCTTTTCCAGATAAATTCCACACGGAAACCACATCACCACCAATGGTAAATATTTTATGTATTTTTTATTTGTTTTGAAAGCTAAATGTCTTACATATGGTAAGTCCTAACAATACCTTTTATTTTGAAGTAGCTAAATTCACAAACTATTGTACTTTTTCATAGTGTTGCTACAAAGCAAATAGAGAAACTGACAAATCAGACCAGCTCTAAGCCCTCAGTTCAGAGTTAGCTTATATACACAGGCTGAGCAGTCAGCCAATTCATGTCACTGGAGAAGCACTTTCATATGAAACCTCTCCTTGCCTGAGTGCCTGAAACCTCTGTTAGACATCCATTCTTTTGAGGGTTGTCAAAAAATAAACTGGCCTGCTCTCATTGGAAGTGAATTTGGTATCCAAGGAGATGTTGAAATGTAGGGTGACGACTTGGCAAGGGTCATAGTGAATTCGAACACCACAGGAGAAATTGGACTAGATGAACATTTATGCATGGAAATTCAGCAGTGCCCACCAGGGAGTCTTCCTCTAATATTCCCTTAGACATTTATATTCTTGAGGCTAGAGCAGATTACTTGTCATCACATTCACTTAGAAGGAAACACAGCTTGAAGTAGGGCAGTATCAGGCATTTCTCTTCAGTGGAATTAGTCCTTACAGGAGTCTACACAGCGGTCCAAGAGCTAAACTTCTCTGTTCCCGACCCACCAGGTGAAAACTTAGGTGTAAAAGATGAAACCCATATCATGGACTATGAGATCCATTTTAGCTTAGCAGTTCCACACCCCACAGGACCCAACATCTCATGTAAATCCTCACAGATAAGCTTCTATGGTCTCCACAAGGAATGTGAGCAATTACAAGAGTCATCAAACTCAAGGATTTCCAAACACTAGAGACCTTCATCAAGTATTGATAGATCCTCCAAAAGCAGATGTAATTTTCCAATCAGGAGTCACTTTCACTATAAACAATTTTGCCTAATACCTTATATTCCACCTGTATTTGGTGTCTGGGGACCAGATCTAGAAGGTTAACCCAAGGGAAAATTTGCTCATAGAGAAAGTGAAAGAGTTTTGTAAATCCCTCAGTATACAAATTCCACTTCCCATGTCCATGATTCTAACAGAGTGACTTGCTTAGCTTATTTAGAGGTGTTCACTGCTCTTGATGATAATTCAGCTATATTCATTCATTTATTCAACTAATTCAAATAATAAGTATTGAGCTCCTATGCTCCCTAAGTGTAGGACTCAGCTCTTTTTTTTTTTTTTTTTGGTATTGCTTTCAGGTAAAGTATCTGAGCCTTGAAATGAGCGTACATGTATGACATAATAATGTCTAAAAATAGTTGAAATCCAGAGCAATAAGTGCTGTAACAATTTTACTCATTTGTCTTCCTGATTGATGAAGCGTCTGCACTCCTGGAGAGCAGGATCATATTTTTCATCTTTGTTTCCTCCTGCCCCATAGGTGGTGCTTAGTATGTGTTTATCAAATGAGTTATCTCAGAGCATCTTACGTAGAAGGGCAATTGATTAAAACCTAGTGATGTTTGCTCATTAACTGAAATAAAAGGAACGGGTGGAATTTTAAGGTCAGTGAAGTGGCCTGACTTCCAGGAACCTTTCTAGTGGGTGTTGTCCATGGAATATCCAGGCTGCTCATGTTCTGGAATTGGATTGAGCAAATCTGAAGGATGACATAGACACTGATAATCTCAACAGTGTATCATGGCAGTTGATATTAAAGGCTCTGGGACGATCACAGCCCTGGAACCACTCTTCGCTCTACCACTTACATGCCTTTTGACCTTGGGCAAATCATTGGCCTCTTGGACCCTCAATTTTCTTCTGTCAGCGGAAAGAACAAATTGGTCAGAGATTAAATAAGATCACATGGGGCTTCCCTGGTGGCGCAGTGGTTGAGAGTCCGCCTGCCGATGCAGGGGACACGGGTTCGTGCCCCGGTCCGGGAGGATCCCACATGCCGCGGAGCGGCTAGTCCCGTGAGCCATGGCTGCTGAGCCTGCATGTCCGGAGCCTGTGCTCTGCAACAGGAGAGGCCACAACAGTGAAAGGCCCGCGTACCGCAAAAAATAAAAAAATTAAAAAAAAAATAATAAGGTCATATGTATATAGCACCTGGCACATTTCAGTGCTTGATAAAAGAAAGCTATTTATTTAAGGAGTCTCTCTTGAGCGTGGTTGGACCAGAATCAAGATAAATCAAAGTTAATAGCCCCTGAACAGACCAAAAAATCCAACTGTGTTTTTTATTAAATGCACATGCCAAGTGTGTACATCATTGAAAAATCAAAAAGCCATTCTAATGTTTTGTGTCTTATTTTTGTCTTTGGCAGACAGAAGGGTTTAAATATCCCAGGCCTTCCTCAGTACCACCTTCTCCTTCAGGATCTCAGGTCTCTAGTCCTCAGAGCAGCGATGTGGAGGATGAGAATGAGGATGAAAGATACGATGAGGAAGAGGAGGCTGAAAGGGATCGGTTAAATATCAAGTCGCCATTGTCTCTGAATCACGTTCCTCGCGGGAAGAAGAAGCTGCACGGTGAATACAAGAACTGAATTCCACTCTGGTCGAACAGGCTAATTCAGTGAGAACATAGTAAGAATGATTATTGAAAGAAATGAAAATGTCACATGGTTCATTCTCTTCTGCTCAGTATAACAATGGGATTTATTCTCTGCCTAAAAAGTGGAGGAGATTAAGTGAATGGCAATTTTGTAATTTATAATAAAATCCAACTCCTTTTACCCCTGTCAGTTCAGGCTCTAGGAAGAGTGTTAATTAAAGGAGGAAGACTGGAAGTGTTTTTTAAATGGTTATTTTAAGCAATAAGAATTTTCATTTCCTAATGCTGATTTTTTAGTTATCATCACCATAATCCTTAGCTTAGTGTTTTTTTTGTTTGTTTGTTTTTTGCGGTACGCGGGCCTTTCACTGTTGTGGCCTCTCCCGTTGTGGAGCACAGGCTCTAGACGCGCAGGCTCAGCGGCCATGGCTCACGGGCCCAGCCGCTCTGCGGCATGTGGGATCTCCCCGGACCGGGGCACGAACCCGTGTCCCCTGCATCAGCAGGCAGACTCTCAACCACTGCGCCACCAGGGAAGCCCTTAGCTTAGTGTTTATACAGCTTCTATACCTGCTAAAGCAATCTGCCATTTCCCCCACAAAGGATCCTGATCTTAGCTATGAATGTGGTCTACCTTTATATTTCAAGTAATTTGGTCTTTAGTGATTATTTTTATTTTTCACATGAGGCAGAACCATGAATTTATACCTAGCTTTGCAGACAGTCAAACTCCATAGGACAATAGCTACCCTAAATCCAGATGTTGATACATATTAATGCATATGTACAAGGTCACTTCTCAAATAATGATCAGGAGATGTTACCATTGTACTGTACCATCTGACTGTAACAGTTTTTTTCTGTTGTTTAAAAGGAAAGCCTTTTTGAAAACTTGGTCAGTCTTCCATAGGTGATAAATTGTTAAAGCCATATGAATAAATATATCAGTATTTAAAGATTTAACTGCATTGATAATGTTTAAAATTCTTTTAGACATTTAAATAAGATAATATGTGCAAAAACACCTACTATAAAATAGTGCCTTATGAAGGATAACATTTAAAACTATCTTTTAAAAAAAGTAGCCAAAAGAAAATAGAGAGTCTACTTAATTATAATAAGGACAATGTCTCTGAGACATTGTTGAATGAGTGTAGTTAAACATATTAATGCTTTAAATGTAGTTAAACATAAATCAGCAAAAAACAAAACAAAACAAAACCCCAACCCCACATTCACTCATGGATTGTTTTTTCCACAACTGAATGTTGTTACATTTAGATCACAGTGAATACCTTGGTTGGCCCAGGTCTGTAGGGGCTCTAAAAAAATTTAGGTCTTCTCAGTGCTGGGTTGTTGATGGCAATAAGGGAAGAGAAACAATGACAGTGTGTCAGATGGTGCAGGACCAGTGGAAAACTGCACTCCAGCTCTGTCACCCCGTTGTTAGGGGAGAGTAGAAGAATGGCAGATACAAGCAACAACTCAGGTCAAAATGGAACATGGTTGCAAACTCTCCTAATTTAGAGGTTTGTAAGGAAGGAAAATAAATTACCTAAAGCCTAATCCTTAAAAAATGCCCAATGGATACCAATTAACCCAACTCTCCAAGCTCTGCAGAGGAGATCAGAAAAAAATATGAACTAGATTTGTATTACAATCCAAATACTCATTTGCTGAAGTGCCAGAAAGCTCTCATGATAAAATGGGTTTCACGTTTGCAATAACCATGAAAATAGATCCCTAATAAAGTGGTGCAATGTGTGCATTCAGGCGATACTCTTGATTGGTGACTGGTTGACCCACGGCTACTGAAAGCATGAGCTATACAGAAGCTATAACTTCTTAATAAAAAACGTTAAAGTTCAAGTTTTTTTGTTTTGTTTTTGTTTTTGCGGTACGCGGGCCTCTCACTGCCGTGGCCTCTCCCGTTGCGGAGCAACAGGCTCCGTCCGGACGCGCAGGCCCAGCGGCCATGGCTCACGGGCACAGCCGCTCCGCTGCATGTGGGATCCTCCCGGGCCGGGGCACGAACCCGTGTCCCCTGCATCGGCAGGCGGACTCTCAACCACTGCGCCACCAGGGAAGCCCAAGTTTTTTTTTTTTAAATGACAGACTAGTTCTTTGATTAGAAATGAGTACAAATGGTATAGGACACATGGAAATGACTGATTTGCAAACACCTGGCTTCGAGTGGCATGTGTAAGAATCAGTTTCTACCCTGCACTTGGTCCTCTATTCAGACAGCTGCTGCCACCTGACTCCAACCCCTTGCTCCAGTCACTTAGTTGTCCTTTCCCCAAGACTGACAAAGCCTGGTGTCTAGTTGCTCTTTCCCCAATATTGACAAAGCTCGGTGAGGAACAACCAATAGGATTGTTAGGTGACTGTGTGTCTAGCACAGCACCTTATACACAGTAGTTGCATAAATGAATGGTCTTACTGGGAGAAACATAGATACAAAAAATTGATGCTCTTAAAGTATGTATAAAAAAAGAAAAAATAATAAATAATGTATGTATCCATAAATTGGAGGACAGGAAATATGGAAAATTGTGTGTGCCTGACCAGCTGACAGCAAGACTTTTTTTATGCATTGTACCACCCTTCCTTCCATGGTAAGGGCTAGAGTGAACAGAGCTGGCTTTACATATACAGATGGGAATATAAAATATTACAAGTGCTATACTAGTAGCTTTCCTGGACACAAGGAGGTCTCAGAAGAGGGATTGGTTAAGTGTACTTGAGGAGATTGAAAGCGACTTCCTAGGATGATCCTAAATTTCTGTGAAGTAATGTGGGAGATACAACTGCCCACCTCACATTGTGGTTGTAAGGATAACATCAAATTAGACGTGAACATTTCCTTAAGGGATTTATAGTCCAGTAGGAGGAGACCAACAGGTTACATTCCCAACTCCTCTTTCTCCTGAGGCCAAGGTAAAATAATGTAACTCAGGGTTGGTAGGATATAGACTTTTATTTCTCATCAGCAGGTAAAGAAGAAATGCTAGTTGGAGGCTGATTTTAACCTCTCACCTTCTCTCCTTGCTTAGGATCACTATGGTGGGGGAGAGGAGTCATCCACTGGGGAAAACCAGGGGAATAGAGAGTAATTGAGAGCCCACCCTGGAGGCCACGTAGCCACAGGGGAGGAAGGCTATAGAGGCAAAGAGGGGAAGAGCAACTGGAACGGGGTGAAAGTGGCTGCAAGTCCTATCTGGAGGTGGGGTATTCTAGTACATGGACATGCACAGGAGGCATATAGTTTCCAATTTTAGACAAGCCATACAACGTGAAAAGTTTTGAGCACTGATCACTTATTCATTTCAGTTTTGAACAAGATAGAAACAAAGAGAATTGCAAAGACACCCCCGGAGAGATAGAAAGTTACTGCAAACCGGGCATATGCAACTACTGGGTTAATGTGCACATCTGTATGGCAGAACAATGTTCAGGAAATTCAAGCACTTGTAATATTGTAGCTGATATTATAACAGCCGTTGGTCATTTAGACAGCTTTTACAAACTCTGTTTTAGTGGGAAATACTTGAGATTGTTCTAGTTGTAGAAGAATTACTTTGTAAGATAGACTTTAAATGTATTCTGGGACTAGACATAGTATTTAAGTAGTCCATATGTACAAGTCTATGCCAGGTGAGTATATAATTCTCAATAAACTGGACATATACACTGTCTAGAAAATCCACTTTAAAATCAAACAATAATTAATGACAGGCACCTATTATAATGCCACATAGATTTTTTTTTATTGCTAACATATTATTTTTTTGGCAGACATCAAAGTTACATTAACTTGAATACAGTTTCATTATTCAATTATGAAATGAGATACAGACAAATCTTATAAGCAGGGTTTTGATTACTTAACACAGTAAAATTGTAATTCCAAGTTACAGAGACATTCACATAATGATATTCTTTAGCTACTGACTAATAGCTATATACTGATGACAATAAGAATGGACAATACTTTCTACTTGTGACATTTATCAATAACAACTCTCAAGTAATTAAGTCAAAAATAATGAACATGATGGTCGTATTGTAATTCCAAATAAATATACTATATGCTTGCTGTAGGTATGTGTGTATTTTATTTTTCAGATAGTACTGAACCCTAGTTGAGTTAAAAAAATGAATAAATTAGGCATATTACCATGCACTTTGTATCAGCGTGCCTTTATGTTATGTTTTTATGTCAAATAAAGCCTAGAGTTCTAGTCAATTAGAGTAAGTAGTGTTTGAGTCTGTTTAGCCATGGAAAATGGGTTACCTCTAAAAAACTGGTTTGTTTCTTTTGTACAAGAGCAGCGTGTGTTTCCATCTGCTTATTTCCCAGTAACTTTTAGATCCTTGTTTCTAAACTGAATTCGGGGAGATCTCCGGAGAGCACAAGGGGGAGCTTCCAGCTGTAGAACCTTCCACTGGCTCCAGTCTCACCAAGGGTCCCCTCTCTCAGCAACCACACTGCAGTGTCTGATCACAGGGCTTCTTCCCAGTCATCCCTTCCCTCTTCCCTTCCTGACAACTTACCTCTCCTGGATACTAAAAGAATCACACTCTACTCTTTCCCATCTTGCCATGCTTCCCTGCCTCACCCTCCTTGGAGGTGAGAAAAGGGGGAAAAGGAGAGGAGATTCTCTGCTGAGTGGTAAGACAGTGCAAGTGGGTAACAGAATGAAAAAAAGCAACTAAGAATGATTAGATCAAGATGGGTATTTGTTGTCACAAAACGAAAGAACACTCTAAAGAGTCTTCAACCTAATAATTATAAATGGGCTATAAAATTCAAGAGTAAGACACAAGGCGATCTAAACAGGACCTGAAGCAATGGAAGAAAGCAATGATGTTCTCACTAAGAACTCAACATCACTTTAGCTTCTGAAAGAAAAAAACTGGCTGCACATGTTCCTAAGATTACAAATGAAGATAAAAAGGGTCCACAGGCTCTATTCACATGGTTCATGTTTTCAACAAGAACAGAACTATAATTGAATGGAATCTGGTATATTTTCACCAGTTTAGCAGACTATCTTCTAGGAATCTGGTTTGATCAAAGTTTTCTTCTCCAGCTGTAAGGATAAAAAAATACATAACATAAACACGTACCCTGTGTTTTATAAGAAGAAAGTATAAGATGAAGAGAACCTCAGGAGATAAACATTTGCCCCCCTACATTATGTCAACTCAGGCACTCTGCTATGGAAACCACCCCCAAATTGGATTTTGATTGATTTTGTTTCAAAAATTTCCCCCTCAGCTTGGTATGCATTGAGGAATTCACATCTGACATGTGAATCTCTACAGTGAATTTAACTATTACATGGTGTGTTTGGTAGAAATCTGAAAAGGCCACATGTCTTGCTCTAAATATGCCTCATGTCTAAAATACCCACCAGTAGAACCATTCACTTGCATCAAGGTACTGTTTCTGTATTTCCTGTTAAAATGCATTTTAGCTGGGAAAGATGACAGAGGAACACATTTGCACATATTCTCTTACAAGTTGAACTAGATGTCTGGGGTGGAAGTAAGACAAAAAGAAGGGACACTTGTTAGCTGGGCAGGACTGCACAACTTCAGAGCAGGAAGAATCACCTCTGGGGTGGGGACAGTGGACTGAGATGACAGCAGATTCCTGGGACTAAAAATGGGTTGAAGGGCTGAAACTGAGGATGGGGAAGGGAGAGGAAGCTGCCAGAGGCAAAATTCCGTTCCTCATTTTATGTAAGGTCATCTCTAGAGAAAACCACTTTCCCCTAGTTAGTTACAATATGGTTGGAATATCTGAGTCATAGTTTAACCTGAACTGGTAGGAAACTTCAAAATACTGCAGATTATCAGCTACTCTATTTTTTTAAAAAATTTTATTTTTCTATTTTTAAAAATTTTTATTGGAGTATAGTTGATTTACAGTGTTGTGTTAGTTTCTACTGTACAGCAAAGTGAATCAGTTATACATATACAAATATCCACTCTTTTTAGATTCTTTTCACATATAGGTCATTTCAGAGTATTGAGTAGAGTTCCCTGTGCTATACAGTAGCTCCTTATTAGTTATCTATTTTAAATATACTAGTATGTATTTAAAGGAAAGGAAAAAAATAAAAAAGAAAGGAATCATCCCTGTATATCCTCCATTAAGTAACAATCCACTACTTAAAATAATAATCCACTGCATAAAATAAGTCCAAATAATACCTAGGGACTTCAGAATAAAAATATTAAAGGTGACTAGTGATTAATCTATCATATGGGAATCCAAAACTTTCCCATCCATTTAGACTAATAAAATTTTGTTTCCCCATTTCATCATCAGAGACAAGCCACTTCGGAAACTTCAATAATTAAAAACTTGAATTTATTCTCCAACAAAGACTTGAAATGGAGACCTACAGTCACATTCTTCTGTAAAGTTTCTAATGAAGATCCCTCTCCTCCTCTTTAAAATTAGCTCTACCTTCTCCATTCCAGCTCACTTTCCTTTCTGGCTCTGCACATCCTCCCAGCAATTAAATCTCAGACTTCACTAGCAATCCATCTCCAACCTCACTGTCCTCCTACTGACTTCAAAAATCAGTAAGAGGGACTTCCCTGGCATTCCAGTGGTTACGACTCTACCCTTCCACTGCAGGGGGCATGGGTTCCATCCCTGGTCAGGGAGCTAAGATCCCGCATGCCTCGCTGCGCAGCTGGAAAAAAATAAAATCAGAGTGCCAAATGCTGAATTTGGAAAAGACCACCTTGGATGCAGCATCTTCTACCCATGAGTCAACTCTTTCTCACCTTTTCATCACAAGAATTCTGAAAGCCATGACAGTAAGCATCCACTTAATCTCTTAACTCTGCAGTTTACCTTCTTTTCCTAAATTCCCTTGAAACAAGGTTTCAGACGGGCAAGGCAGCAGCAAATCATACCACTGGGCAGGGGCTGAGGAGAAGACTTGTGAACCGTGATTTAATGACCCTTCCTACCCAACACAATCTTCCTTCTCCTTTGATTTCTGTACTCTTCCTAAGCATTCTGCTGTATTTGATGCTTCTCATCACTCCTTTCTTGAAACTTTCCATCCTCGACTTCTTAGATTCTCTGTTATTCTGGCTCTCCTCCTACCTTTCTGCCTGCTCCTTTTGAAGTCCCTTCACTGATACGATTTTCCCCCTTTCCCTTGATCTCTGGGTATTCTCCAGGGCAAATCCTTTATTATCTGCCCTTTTCCCACTACATCTGAGGCCTAGGAGAGAGTTCCATTTTCATGTTTCCAACCTTTATTAACTGGCTCTGAATTTCCAGTTGTTCCCAAACCTGACATCATCAGAATAATGTGAGTGAACTTCTTAAGGATACAGATTCTGGGACCTCACTCAAGTAGTATGGAATCAGACTCTCTGGACCTAAGGCCAAGAAATCTGTATTTTCAGCAAGTTCTACAGAGAACTCTGATGGAACCAGTCCACATATGGAGAGCAGAGAACCAGTGACCTATACACCTTTATCCACTGGAAAGGCTCCATCACCTCAAACTGAACCTTAATTATATCCACAGGCATTTTCATTTGTCAGTATCACCATTTTAAACTCACAAAAACACTTTAAAAATGTGCTTGACTCTGGATTCTCTCTTTCGTTTTAAAATTTTATTGAAGTATAGTTGATCTTACAATGTTGTGTTAATTTCTTCTGTACAGCAAAGTGACTCAGTTATACATATATTTTTTTCATAGCCTTTTCCATTATGATTTATTACACGGTATTAAATATAGTTCCCTGTGCTCTACACGAGGACCTTGATTTTTATCTGCTCTTCCTTCCGGTATGCCTCAGGGTTGAGCCTCCATTCCCACTGACCTCATCACTCCACTCCTGAATGACTGCCTTAGTTTCTCACTGACATCATCACTCTGGCCTTTTCTCTTCAACACCATCCATCTGAGAGGTGGCAGGGCATAGCTGAAAGAGCTACAGCATCCCACAGCCCTGAGTTAAACTCCCCATATCACTTCCACTCTATGTGGACCTTAGGAAAGTATATACAGCTCAGGAAGGGTCAGTTTTCTGGGCTATAAAGATTAGCATTAATATCTGACACACAGTAGATGTTCCCATATTGTAGCTATTGTAACTGCTCTTATGGTTACCCTATAAGCAAGAACCAGTTTCATCTTCCTTCATCATGTCCTCTTTCTGGTAAAAATCCATGGACCATCTGATTGATTCTCAGATAAAGAATAAGTTACCCCCTGTTCTTTTATCCTAGTACTAGTATGTACCTGCAATGTGATAGTGGGCAAGCTACTCAATCTTTCTGTGCTTCTATTTCCTCATCTGTAAAGTGTAGATAATGACAGTGGGTAATCCTAGGAGGTAATTCACTTGTTATGGACTAATGAATTATTAATAAATGTATTAATCCGTATCAAGTGCTTGGAACAGTGCCTGACCCACTGCATTATAGTAAAACCCTCAATAATTATTAGCTAGAGGGAGTAGTAACAGTAGTTGTAGTCATAGCTATACTATGGCCATGACTCTCACAGTCTACTGTCCTACTGACTGTTCACACCCTGCCTTTTCACTGCAAAGGCCATTCTCATTCTTGCTTTTGTTGAATCCATTTTCTTCTCTACCTGTCACAGTGCCTGGCACCTAGCAGGCATAAATGCAGATTTGCTGAATTCAGTATTATAATCCCCTCCACCCAACCAAGTCAGCCGCAGACTTTCTCTGATTTCAGAAGACCTCTCTAGGGCTTCCCTGGTGGCGCAGTGATTGAGAGTCCGCCTGCCGATGCAGGGGACGCGGGTTCGTGCCCCGGTCCGGGAAGATCCCACATGCCGCGGAGCGGCTGGGCCCGTGAGCCATGGCCACTGAGCCTGCACGTCCGGAGCCTGTGCTCCGCAACGGGAGAGGCCACAACAGTGAGAGGCCCGCGTACCGCAAAAAAAAAAACAACAAACAAAAAAACCCTCTTTATCCCACTCTCTTCCATTTGCTTCTCATAGGTTTTTTTGTTTTTTGTTTTTTCACAACAAAGCCATAAACTAGAAGCCAGAAAGAGCCCCCTGCTCTCTTCCCCTCCCTGATGGGGCCCGTCCAATAACAGGCAGGGAGCACACAGGCTTTCTCCGCTAGCACAAGTGTCAGAGCCCAAGGCCAGCAGCCTATGCTTTGACTACTAGACAACTCACTGTATTTTGTTAAATACATTTTAACATTTAAATTATGTCATAAATATGGCATCATTACAATTTTTGAGAGGGAAAAATCTAGATCTGTTGAATATGCTTTGATGACCTCTATTGTTAATGCTAATAGAAAGTACGTACTTTGTTTCATTTGGCTCTTAGAGCAACCTGCCCATGGATGTCACTATCTCATTTTACCCGTAATGACACTAAGGCTCAGGGTCACCCAGCTAGTAAAGCAACAAGGCCAAGATTTGAACCCAGTCCTGTTACACTCCACAGCCCTGGCTAATGTGCAACAAGATGCCTTAATGCAATTAGTGGTTTTAATGTTACATGGACAGAGAGCCTCTCTTTGAAGAACACACCTAATCCTGGTATGGAAGAAGCTATATAGTATAATGCAAATCACACAGGCTTAGAATCAGAACTAGCCCAATCTCTTAGGGTGAACCATAAGAAACTGCTGTGTTTGTAAGTAAAAAATCAGTGATTTTCAGCTATTTCATTTGGTTCAAACTTTAATAGCGAGTAACTGGATTTGCGATTATTTAAACCTCTTTTGGCCTCAGTTTTTTCAAATATAAAATAATGAAGTTGGACTTTCTGGAGTTCTAACAGAAATAAAAGCTCCAATAGGCTATGGATTATGGAATTAACATGAAATCCCCCAGTCTCATCAAGGAAATGTTTTTACATTCTTGGGAAACACTTTAATGAGCAGCATGCTAGTATTAAAATAATAAACATCTCTGTGAATTTCTGGTGGTGTGGGCAACCGTTATTTTTAAAAATCTGAATAAATAAAAGCAACTTCATTGTACTCAACACAGAATGCCCAAAGCACTCAAAGCTTCCCTGTCCTGCAGTTAAAAGAGGTCACTATAATTATACCTTCTTGCAGTTTCTACAAGGAAGCCAATAGCACAGCTGCTGCCTCTGGAAGAGTTAGTAGTTGGGGATTTGGGCTTCGTCTTTCTGGAGAAATGAAAAAATAAATACAGATTCTATTAGCATTTAAATATTCATATAGATAAATCCTATTCCAGTATGCTATAATACTAGAAAATCTCTGTGAAATACCTCTGTGATCCCTCAGCAAAGAGCCCCTTACACAGAATGATTTTTACAAGTTGAAACATTTCACACTTCCTTTAGGCATTGCTTACAACTGGTTATGTTGTGTATTACAGGGAATGGAAGAAAAGTTAAACTATATACTACACAGAATTTCATGAAAGCAAGGAGGATTAAGATAAAGAACTCATGAGAAATTTCCCCCTCAGAGCTTAAAATGGGATGTCTGGGCTGAAAGGTTTAGATGGGACCCTGCCTGGAGCCTGGACTATCTTCTCTCTTGTTCCTTCCAAAGCAGTTTGAGAAAATAATCTACCTTCTTGGCCACATGTTAAGTCAATTATTTGACTGAAGGAGAAACTGCAAAATATTCAAAACTATTTCAAATCTAAGCTGACAGAAGACAAACGGTCCTGATTCAACACAAACCGTGATTTTTAATTTGGGAGCTGCTGAAGTGGGAAAACAAAACTTACCCTCCTACAGCAAAAAAAAAAAAAAAAAAGGTTAATTACACTGCAGGCTTGAAGAAGGTAAACAAAAATTTGATAAGCACCTATGTGCTCAACACAGTGTTTGGTATTTTTCAAAATGAGTCTACTTGGTATTTTTAACAATCTTGAACGTTTATCAAAATGAATGGTATTGTTATTTTTAAATCCAATGGCATGGAAAGGTTTATCATGAAACAGTCTTTGGCTCCATCCTTAAAGGCTCCCACTTCTTCACTATTTCTGGTTTTGAACCTTTTGATAGTTCTTTTTAGTAATATAATAGAGCTGTTTGAAGTTTTTAGGCAAATCACTATTTTAATAATGATGATGATGATGATACCAACATTGGCAACAACAACAGCGTTTAAGAGAAATCTTGTAAAGATCATTCCCTAAACGGGAGGCCCATTTCTCAGACGGGGTAGGCGCACAGCTCTCATATCCATCCTGACGCCCGGGAGCGGAACCCCGGCCCCCGCCGCCCACCTCCATACTGGCGGGGCCTTGCGATCCCCAGCTCCGCCGCTGCCAGCGGCGCCGGGCGGGGCCGGCTCTCCCCCGGGAAGGCCCACGGGCCAGTCTTGGAGGCGGAGCGCGCCCCTCCGGTCCTGCGCGGTCCTCTGTAGCCCGCGGCTCCCTCACCCCCGCGCACTCACCGGGCGGCGGCCGGTCGGCGAGGTCCTTCCTCCGGCTCTGGTCGGAGATGAAGCGGCGCCCCTCTGCCAAGGCGAGACACGGGCTCAGCGCCTACCCGGCCCGATCGATCGGGGTTCCGGGGCCGGCAGCGGGCGGGGCCCGGTGAGCGCGGAACTGCCCGGGTTGGGGCGCCGGCGCGGATAAGGGAAAAGTCCGCACGCCCCCCGCCCCCGGGCCCCCGAGTGAGCTTCGGAGGGGGCGGCGATCTCGCTCACCTGCCAGGGTGGGGCGGTGTGTCCCCGGAAATCCCAGTCTCCCTTTGGGCAAGAGCCAGCAACCCTCCGGTTTAGGGTGGAGGATTTCTGATAATCTACCCCCGCCCCCCAACCTTTCTCCTTGATTAACTGAGACCAGGATGACCTCGATTATTCATGGGAACAAACTCGATAGGATTCTCTCCCCACAGCTCTACATCTATCCCACCGATTCATGCACCCCTACGGATCTCCCTCTATTGCTGTCGGAAGAGCAAAGTATTTGGA
This sequence comes from Globicephala melas, assembly GCF_963455315.2. Classification (NCBI taxonomy): domain Eukaryota; kingdom Metazoa; phylum Chordata; class Mammalia; order Artiodactyla; family Delphinidae; genus Globicephala; species Globicephala melas. The sequence goes on from NC_083323.1 coordinate 85,647,285, forward strand.
ACGTACGTGCACCCTTCAGGTAGAGCATAGCTTGTGGAGTCCAATTCCTTCTCTCAAAGAGTCTCTATAACCAGGGGAGAAGAGGAAAGCAGTTAGTAAGGCGTTGCTGCCCAGCCCACTATTAGGGAAAAAAAGAAGGGAGGGGAGGGAAAGAAAGAAAGGGAAGGGAAGGAAGGAGGGAGAAGATATTAGGAAAAGAGGGGAAGAAATTGAGAGAAAGAGAGAGGGAGGAAGGAAGGCAGGCAGGCAGGCAGGCACACAGCACGCGGAGTCCCAATTTTTGCGTTTGATTACCTGCGGAGCACTGTTCGAATTTCCCATGAAAGAAAACACCAGGAAAAGAGTCAAGGTTGTTACCACCAGACTTGTGAATCCCTGTATGAAAAGATCAAAGAAGTCGTTTCTGTGCCTCTATAGGATCTTCTGCTTCCTTCCCTGGCGCCTGGACAATTACAAATCCCTTACTTTTTGCTATGTTCTGTTTTAGCGCTCAGAGGGTGGGGCAGAAGGGGGTTCCCCAGTTTATCGTCTAGTTAATCCACAAAGAGTTCCTTTTTAAAAACAATTAATTAGAAATATATTATTTTTATTATTTAACCCAAATGAGGATTTGGGTGAATTAGTGAAACTTTTTCTTTGTAAAATCAAATGATTCTGATATTTTAAAGGCATAACGTTTAACTATCCTTTAGCCTCTGAAACACTTATTAAACATAAAAGAGGTAAAAAGCTATACAGCTTTTTTATAAAATAGCTAAAAAAACTCAGGTATATAAAACCTTTACTTACCTTCATGTTCTACTCCTTTCCAGAAGCTGCAATAACTATAACTTAACCTCTGAGTTTTCTAATTTTGTTCTGAAGGTGGGGCTTTTAAATCTTAGGGTCAAGGATCCCTCCTGATTTTGCATAGAGCTAGTGTCCACAGGGACTTCCTGTCAGTCTTCAAGATTGAGAGGATCTGATGACTCCTCCAGGGAGATTCAGTTGCAGGAAGCAGAGGAATGATTGATGGGTGAATATCATTTACTGTCCACATCAGCCAGGAGATATTCTGAAAATATCAGCATCATGACCTTTGATTTTCCTATTAGCTTCCCAAGGCAGTATTATTATTATTATTGAAAATGATTAATAACCCCAGGCAGAATCAAAAGTAAATGAACAAAGTAAGAAAACTTGTCTTGGGTAACTAACTAGCTATCAAGCTAACACCGGTGAGTAAAGATGAATCATTTGGGTAGAAATGAAAAGGTCAGAGAATCTCAATGGATTTTGACATCAGTCATTCACTTAATTATCCATTCAATTATTTAACAAATATTTATGGAATGCCTACTATGTAACAGACATCCTTCCTTTTAGTTCAAGGGACACAGCCATGTGTTAAAAAGACAAGTCTCTGCTTTGATCATGCTTATCTTCTAGTCAGGGGGGAAACACTCCAAACCGGTAAATAAGGTAATTACAGAATTTTAAAATGCTTTATAAAGGAAAAGTAAGCAAAATGATGTGATAAGGTAAGTGGTGGGCTACTTTAGGGAAGGTAAGAATAAAAGGGGGTCTGGAAAGATAAGCTGGAGTCAGACATGGGATAAACTGGGGTGGGAATCAGTATTGCTGACATTGTCAGGCAGAAGAAAAATACAAAATCTTGGGATGGCAAGTAGCTTGGCTTGTTTGAAGAACAGGAAGGAGACCAATGGAGCCAAAGCTGTGTGGGTGTCAGGGGAGGACACTGTAAATTGAGGTTGGAGAGTAAGAAATGGCAACTTGGTTGTAAGCAAAAGATGATGATGGCTTAGACTAGGGGAGTCCTTGCAAGGAATGGAGAGCTGTAATGAATTTGGGAGGCAGAAAACATGGACTTGTGGATAAACCGTATATGAGAGTTTAAGAAAAATAAATCAAGGATGACTCTTAGATTTTTGGTTTAATCAATGGGTGAATGATGAAACTCTTTATTGAAATTGGAGAGACTTCATAAAGAAGCAGTTAAGAGAGGGAAATAAAGAGTTGCCTTTGGACACATTAAAATTAAAATGTATATTAGACATCCAAGGAGAAATGTGAAGTAGGCAGTTGCAGATGTAAACTCTAGAGCTCAGCAAACAGGTCACCAGCCTATAGATTTTTTTTTCTAAAGACAGGAATTATCAGATTTAAGAATCTTGAGAATTTTAAGGCAGGAAAAAATTGGGATTGAAAAAATACTTAGGGAGTGAACGGAGTTAAAGAGAGGAAGAGATAGAGTTCTGAGAACAAACCTACAGAGATTGAGCAGAGGGAAAGTCAGCAAAGGAAGCTGAACGGAAGCAGTTGGAAAGAAAGAAATTCCAGGAGAACGAGGCCATGGGAGCTGGGAGACTATCCAATAACATTGAAAGGTTAAACTGATGTGAGCTAAGAAGTGTCTGCTGGATTTGAGAATATGATGGCTTTTGAGAACAGAAGCTAGACTGGGATGGGTTGAATAGGATATGAGGAAATAAGGACAAGTGTGGACAACCTTTTTGAGAAATTTCACCAAAAGGGGGAAAGGAAAATGAACTTTTAAAAAAGATATGTGAGTGTGGTGGAAGCGGGCTATTTTTTTTTTTTTTTTTAGCCTTGCAGCAAATCTGAATCCTTTCAATTTTAGGGAACTTTGGAAATTCCCTAAACTATAAATTATGATTCTTGGTGGGAGGCAGCATCTTCCTTGTATTGTAGAAGCTGAAAATGCTAGACACTCTTTACCAGCCTCCCTATCGGGTAGAGTGTGGGCATGAGGCAGGCTTCACCAATCAGACGTACCCACTCGTCTGGAGCTGGGGAGGGAAGAAAGTGGGGAGTAGGAGAAATACTTTCTAGTGCAGCACTGGTTGTAGGATGCTTGAGTTTGTGGGGGCAATCCTGGCTACAATGCTAGTGACAGACACCAGCATCCAGTGCTAGAGGAAGAGTGATACTAACCGCACTGTCCTTTTAATAAAGTCCTCTTTTGCTTAAATCAACCAGGTCTGTTGGTTTCTTTTGATGACCATTTGCAGAACATGTGTGCTGATGGGGATGATCAGCAGAGAAGGAGAAATTGATGATGTGGAAAGAGAATTGCAAAAAAGGGAGTTTGTGGAAGGCAAGAAAAATAGGACCCAAATTTGTCAATATCCAGTTGAAACAGTTCTATACACAGGCAGACAGTGAACAAGGACCAGAGTGGCCACCATATGCTAAAGTACCATGGATGAGAGAGATGGTCACTTTCTTCGGAACGTTAGAGCAGTGCTCCGCAGGTATTAATGCGCTTTTGAATCACCTGGGAATCTTGTTAAAATGCACATTCTGATTCATTATAGCTGGGGTGGGACCTGAGAGTCTGCATTTGTACTAAACTCCCAAGTGATGCTAATGAATGCTAGTCTACTAATCCTTGGACATTTTGAGTAGTAAAGCTTACAGGATATAAAAAGTGATTAAAAAAAACACTAACGCTTAGCGTCTACATGGCTGGGAGAATGGTTAACAATAGAAACATCAGGGATAATGGAGAGGGACTAGATGAGTTTAGTTTGGGACTTAAGTTTGAGGGGTGATGCTATCTACCAGTAAATACTTGTCTAAGAGAGACTGGGGTTTGGGCATTTGATGTTTGGAATTGTCGATCATGTGCGGCCAAGAAAACTGAGATCTGGTTAGTAAATGAGAATGAAATATAGAAAGTAGTTTGTAGGTAGAAACTTGAGGAATATTTACTCCTTTTAAAGAATAAGTATAGCAAGAAGGAGCCAGAACCATGAATGTAGTGTTTTCCACTGTTTTAGGAGAGGAGGAAGATAAAAACTAAGGACTAAAAGGTTTTCACCATATCTAAAGAAAATCAATATTCCTTTAAATATTATGTTTTAGGATTTTAGAATTTAATTTCAAAGGATTGTAACAACTTCCAAAAAAAAAAGCCACAGAAGAAAGATGATGCATGTGTTTATATTTTAAAACAATTCATAAGTGAAACCCAGTTATTAGGTTAACCCTAACAAGCAACTAAAATGTCTTTTCCCCCCCTCCATACACAGAACACACAAAGGTTTTAGAAAGAGGGACGGGAAAAGAAATTGCCAAACTGTGATTTGCATTTACCATCTTAAGGAAAATATAATGAACGTGATTTGTCTGTAACAGTTTCGCTAACGAATTCACAAACAGATTATTTACGTCAAAGCTGCCATTTTCAGCATAATATGCACAAGTGAGCAGAATGGCTTTGACATATTATCAATATTGTAGTCTTATCAAAAGTAACATGCCAGAATGAGTTTGTTCTAAAAGGGCATTGACTCCCAATCAAATGTTTTTGTTAAATTCACAATATTTTAAGATTTTTACAGGTCTAAACCTAGAGATTGGCTAAGAAAAGTTACTTATTTGAGAAAAAAAGTTGTTGCATAAAACCAGTAAATTTTATTCTGCTGATATGATGACCTGGCAGTGGGTACTGTACAAATTGGATCCAAAACCTTTTTTAAAGGCATATTTAATGGAGATCATTTTGCCTGCATCACTGATGTTATCTGAATTCTTCTAGTTGACTGGAGCGTGCCCAAGCCCCATTTAAAAAATACTGTCACAGTTTAAACTGCATTCTTACAAGGTCAGTGATTATTGTGTTCACACAGAAAACAGCTATCTTTTTAAAAAATTATTTTTAAACTTTATTTATACATTTTTAAATCGAAGTATAGTTGATTTACAATGTTGTGTTAGTTTCAGGTACACAGCAAAGTATTTCAGTTATATATATATAAAACATTTTTTCAGATTCTTTTCCATTATATTTCAAGATATTGACTATAGTTCCCTGTGCTATACAGTAGGTCTTTGTTGTTTATCTATTTTATACATAGTAGTATGTATCCGTTAATCCAAAATTCCTAGTTTACCTACCCCCCCCCTTCTGCTTTGGTAACCGTAAGTTTGTTTTCGATGTCTGTGAGTCTATTTCTGTTTTGTTTCTATCCGTTTTTTAGAAATCACACGTAAGTGCTATCACATGATGTTCGTCTTTCTCAAACAGCTCCTATCTTGGGTAAGATTACCTGGACAATATGGCTATTGAGATACTCAAGTATCCAAATTACTCTCTGATAACAGAATAGAGGGTTTTGGTACAGGATGATGAGGTCATTGGGTTCAAGTCCTACTTTGGCTTTATTCTCTGAAGGCCAGTCAGCCCCATAGGCCAGTTGTCTCACAAAGGGGTGGAAGAAGTAATTTCCCCAAAGGGCTACCAGTTTTAGGAGGAGATTTAGGGACACTGAGAAGGCCTGCTATCCAAAATAAAGCTCTCCACTCATTGGCCAGTGTCTTTACTGTCCTTTACTTAAGGCTTTGAACTTTAAGAATGTCTTTTCGCAAACCATGTAAATACCACAAAACAATTGGCAGGTTCTAGGAGAGGACAGGAAGGGCCAGCTGTTTTGGCCTAGTCAGTCAAACAGAGGTGACCTTTTAATAGGTCTTAGAGTTGGTAAAGGTAAGACCATGAAAATGTGTCAGTCGATGAAGGATCTGGGGACGCCATTTCTATGTCCAACCTCCTATATGGATACAAGTAGCAGAAGAGCAGAAGTTGGAAGCTTTCAGCCCAGAGGACAATGTTAGAAAGATGTGCTGGATACTGTATTTAAAAACAGATTCACCAGACAATAGTCAAGACTTACAGTTTAATGACTGGATTCAACAAATACTTATTGGGTACCTTAACTGGTAGATTTGGCCAGTGGTTTTCAGCCTTACTAAAGTATAAGATCAAAACATTGCAGACGTTAAGTGATTTTATTTAAGTCACAAATACTTAAGTATTATATATTCCTTCCATGTAGAGAAAAAACATTAAGCATTTCTCCACTAATTTCTAAATTCACTGCTCACTTTTTTACCTGAAGTCTATTTCTATTTATGATTAAACAGTTTGAATATGGAAGATGTGACCATTATGTAAAAAAGAAAACTGCATATAAGGCTAATTTAAAAAACACGAGGTTATGACCCAGCAATCCCACTACTGGGCATATACCCTGAGAAAACCATAATCCAAAGAGTCATGTACCCCATGTTCATTGCAGGACATGGAAGCAACCTAAGTGTCCACTGACAGATGAATGGATAAAGATGTGGCACATATATACAATGGAGTATTACTCAGCCATAAAAAGAAACGAAACTGAGTTATTTGTAGTGAGGTGGATGGACTTAGAGACTGTCAAACAGAGTGAAGTAAGTCAGAAAGAGAAAAACAAATACCATATGCTAACACATATATATATAGAATCTGAAAAAAAAAATGGTTCTGAAGAACCTAGGGGCAGGACAGGAATAAAGATGCAGACATAGAGAATGGGCTTGAGGACAAGGGGAGGGGGAAGGGTAAGCTGGGGCAAAGTGAGAGAGTGGCATGGACATATATACATTACCAAATGTAAAATAGCTAGTGGGAAGCAGCCGCATAGCACAGGGAGACCAGCTCAGTACTTTGTGACCACCTAGAGGAGTGGGATAGGGAGGGTGGGAGGGAGATGCAAGAGGGAGGAGATATGGGGATATATGGATATGTATAGTTGATTCACTTTGTTATAAAGCAGAAGCTAACACACCATTGTAAAGCAATTATACTCCAATAAAGATGTTAAAACAAAACACAAGATGGGTTATTTTGCAATGCTAAAGTTTTAGAATTTCTTAATAAAAATACATCTGACCATTGTTATGGATTGAATGTGTTCCCTCCAAATTCACATGTTGAAACCCTAACCCCCAACATCATGGTATTTGAGAGTGGGCCTTTGGGAGGTAATTAGGTTTAGATGAGGTTATCAAGATGGGGCTCCTCATTAAGGGATTCGTGTCCTTATTAGGAGAGAGATGAGAACTTGTTCCTTCTCTTTTTCTCTGCCATGTGAGGACACAGTGAGAAGGCAGCTGTCTGCAAGCCAGGAAGAGGGCCCTCTCCAGGAACTGAATCTGCCAGCACCTTCATTTTGGACTTCCCAGGATGCAGAACCATGAGAAATAAACACCTGTTGTGTAAGCCAGTCTATGGAATTTTGTTATAGCAGCCCAAGTTGAGACAACCACCAGTTAATAGAAAAGTACCCTTTTATTGAGAAGTAAGTCAAGTGTATTTACAATATTCAACTGTTAGATCATATAATCTGTGAGACTTTTAAAAGCAGCAGTATTCCAGGAATTACAATTTATAAGGGGAAAAGGAAAACATTCCAAATAGGTTTCTGTTTACAGAAAATACATTTGAACAATGCCAGAAACACTTAAGGCTAAGTAGTATTAGACCTTCTCCTCCGTCTTTATAGCAATAATCAGAGAATGTTTTTTGTCACAAAGACAGAAGGCTAATTGTGGAAAGGAAGAAACAATATGATGTACAGTCCTTTCTGTCAGAAGACAAGTATGTTTAAAAATAGAGCCTCATCAATGGTTCTGAATAAGAAACATACAATGCTGCCAAGCAGTCCCAAACTCACATCTGAGATAAACTGTGGACTCATTTAAAGCTGAAAACTGCTCCAAGCCTCTGACTCTTACTAAGGACTGGGAGATTATCACATCCTTTACACATGTCTAATAATGCTTTCTGAAATAAGATTGCTGAAAAAGAGATCTCTGTTACAGTGCAAAGAATATTTTGATAGAAATTCATGTCTACAAAGGAGCTAAATAATACAGATGTTCCATACATTAACAGATACTGTTCTGGCTTTAAAAAGGTAGAATTATCTAGCCACTGTAAATAATACGGGTCAGTCAAAAATATGTATAACAGAGTCCTACAGGGCAACTTGTATAAGTCAATCCCCAAAATATGTATATATCTGACACTCTCCAAGTGAGGATATTACTTTTTTGAAGAACATTAGACACAACACTAGGTTTCTTATTATTCCATGAACTATTGAGGTAGGAGTCTCATTTTGTCAATGTCATCTGTTTTCACAGATTATAAGTCAAATGCCAGTACCAAAAAGACAGTAATCCACAAGGCTGAACCATTAGACTATCTACCAAGTCCTTCCTTCTTTAGATGAGCAAGGTTGGAACTTCTCTGTGCACCAAGAGATTTAACTAAAAATAACATAGGCTGTAATATATTTCGTAGACACATTTGTCAATAAAAATCACAAATTTCAATTATGATTTTATACATTAAAAAGCTTTGCAATTGTTAAAAAAAAGAGTAAATAGTATAATCATTAGTGGTAAAACAAATAGTACTATGACTCTTGAAATGTCTTCCTACATCTATCAAAAGGGTGCCACCTTGGAAAACTACTAATGAAGAAACAACTACTGTTTCCTACTGCCTGTCAAGCAGCAACAGTAGAAAAGACAACACATCATTTTTGTAGTGTCATGTTTTTCAGAACTATAGCCAGTTTAATTACAGCAAAATAATTTAGTATGTGAACTCAGATATTCTCTCCATGAACTCAAATGAAGAGTGATCATATGAAACACACATTATGCATATTGATTTTTGTTATGAAAAAAGCTGAAAAGAAGGGAAAACTTGGCTTATGTAAATAGCCCTTAAAAAACAGCTGTAAGTTTAACCTTTTAACACGGTACATCTTAAAGTAAATATTACCAGTAGTAATTTTATGAAAAGCAAAATAATAAATCACCGCTAAATTGTAAAAAATAAAAGAAAAAGAAAAACTGGGTCACAACATGGAAATATCCATTTGGGCTGCATCATGTAGTATCTTAAATAACAAACTATTCAATGAAATGAGCTAGGTAACAGACTCCTACATCACCAAGAATGCTTTTTTTGTTAAATGCTTACATGTCATGAAAGATACAGATGCTCACGTGAGAGTCCCAAGAAGTATGAGGACTTCCAGAATGTGTTCCTGAAAGAAAAAGTGCTGAGTCAGCTATAACTTAGAAACTACAAGCTAGTAAAGAATGACCTTTGCATATTCCAACAAAGAATATCTAGTTCAGATTTTCATCTGGCTTTAAAATATTAAGATTCAGAAGAACCACAAAAGTTTTATTTTAACCATACGTTTACCAAAAAAAAAAAAAGAGAAAGAAAAAAAGTGATTCATACATCAACACTGGGTTTTCCTGGTTTTAATATATCACGATGACATAATCCAATCTAACTCATGCACCACTTTCAGAGACACAGTGCAACTGGAAATATTTTCGCTGCTGCAGAGGACATTACAGTTCTAAAAAGCAAATGCCTATGGGTGTGCTTGCATCTTCAAAATAAAAAGAAAAGAAACAGGCACTACAGTTCTCTAAGGATGGCTGTGTTTCACACATTGTGGAAAAACAGTAAAAATCCCCTTCAAGAGTTTCAATATGCATTGTAACATAGATTTCATCTCCTTCGGTTTGCTTGCTGACTTCTTAGATGACTTGGTTAGAAGTCTGTTTTCACTGCTTCTTTGTTAACTGCTGTTGTTACTCTGTAGGCTATACGTTTTAAACTTCTGTTAGGAACATTACAAGCTATTTCATGTAATTTAATTTTGTGCTGAATATTCTTCAAAGGATTTTATAAATAATACAATATTTTAAATGAGTCTTCAATTCACTTGTTGTTATACCATATTGTTGCTTTCTCCGACTTTATCTACAAACTGCAAGAAGAAAAACAGATAATTAAATGAAAGCCTAGGGCACTATAAAATATTACATCAACACTTCAAATGTTGATTAAAAAACCCAGCTTTATAAGATTTGTGGAAATTTAAGGTATGACTGACAACGATTAATCCAGTACTACTCACCACCATCTTCTGACACATGAATGTATATAAAAAAAATTTTTTTTCTATAAGTTGTTTCTGCATGACATGTTACACATATGACTTTAAGGGTGCAATACAAGAAACACAATGCAATTAATAAAAAAATTGGATAAGATGAAGCTAACGCTGCTAGCTCAACAAAAAAAAGTAAAAAAATAAAAAGCTGAAATGTCAGCCATTCATGCATTAATGAACCCAATAAGGTACTTCAACTGACCATTATTGTGGATCTCTTCTGGGCCTATGTAGTCTTTGAACAAACAGATTTAGCTCCATTAAGTTCAATAATTAACAACAGCTACTGACTAAAAATACTTTAAATGTGTATTCTGGACTTCAGACTGAAAGTGGCAATGACATTAAAAAGAGACTTAATGATGCAAGCATAAATCGATAATTATGGAACATAAGTTTTAACACACATTAATGTAAGTGGTTATTTACTTTGGTTACTCCACCCCAAATATAAAGCAACTGGGCTTTCTTCAGCATTCCAGATGGTGATGCAAACAGATGTTGAAACAAAGTAATTAGTGAAGATATTAAAAGTTACATAACCCAAGTGACTATATAACACTACCAAAATCTAGCAATCATCTAACCCTTTCTTTCATTTCATTATTCACATTTTTACTTAAGCATTTATTATAATGAAGTAATAATAATAGGAAACACAATTTATAGTATTGGATGTCCATTTATGCAAATACTGAAGAATCCTTAAATTAAGGACATGATTAATGATTACAGCTCTATAACTAGAAGTTTTAGTACATTCAAAAGACATTCTAGGTATAAACAACATTGACTACTGTATGAGTTTGGGGATTAATGCAAATGAATCAGGATATACCCCTACAAGCCTAGGTTCTAGCATTTTATATAATCGCAAATAGATCAGTTGGCACACTGAAACTAAAAGTTGCTCTCAAAGCACTCATGGATTCATTAGAATTTTACGGTAAATTTAGGTGGAGAGAAAGCACAACATTGTCTCTCCAAAGGTAACTTCAAAAAATGTCTAGGTTATCTGGGCTGCAAGGTTCTGATTTGAGGATGGAAATGAGATTAGGCTTATAGTGGTACCTATTTTTAGCGGGTAAGCCAACCTTTAGCTCTTTGAGAATTCAATAAATGCTATGAACTACCTCTCTAGAAGCATCTACAAAAGTCTGCAAACAACTTTAAGAAGTTGACTGCCCGCCCTGGAGAAACAGATTTGACAAGACTGTTCTAACCGTGGACAGAGCTAGGAACGGAATTTTATCATCTGACTCCCAGTATCACAGTGCTTTATTTAATTGTCTTAAAGCACTCCATTTGGTGATACAGTCTAAGAGAGAAAACATTTGTAAGAAATAATGGTGTCCTTTTATATTATCGCTTCTAAAATTAGAGATCATATAAAAGTTAATTGAAAAGTGCCTTGAACTCTCAAAGAGAAAGGCAGCATAGCATATCAATCCAAGTTACATGAAAAAAGAGAGAACAACATTAAAAATGGATACAGTGAAACCAAATTTCAGGTTCTATAGGTTTAGCAATGATTATTTTCTCTGGTATTCATGGTAACCACGATCTATGCGATGCAACCACTCATATCATAATAAAAAACTTATCAATCATGTATCAATTCCTCAAATTTCTACAAAGAGCATCAGACAGCATTTATCTTTAAAATTTTTATTTTATTTAAATAACTTTTAAAAATTATTGAAGTATAGTTGATTTACAATGTTGTATTAATTTCTGCTATACAGCAAAGTGATTCAGTTATACGTGTGTGTGTGTGTGTATACACACACACATACACATTCTTTTTCATTATGGTTTATCACCTGATATTGAATATAATTCCCTGTGCTATACAGTAGGACATTGTTGTTTACTCATTCTATATATAATAGTTTGCATCTGCTAACCCCAAACTCCCAAGCCGTCCCTCTCCCCAGATAACATTTATTTTAATGGTTTAAAAAACATATTGTTAAATATATGATTACTTACTGATCTAATTCCAGGTAAATTCAAGAGTGATCCAAGGACTGGCACTCTTCTAATAAATCCAACAACCACAGGAAAGAAGCCCCTGGGAGAGGCGAAGAAAGTTCTTAGAATGAACACATTCTCTATTACCAAAATGAACAGTTAGCCATGTAAAAAGAAAGGATCCTGTTAAAGTTTTGAATGTTTTAAGAGACTTCAAAATTCAGTTATTCCTTACCTCTCCCTGGATTTGATCCCTTCCTTAGTTGTGCTCATAACATTCTGTTTATATAGATATAAACATCTATAATGGCATTACTATTACATCCTACTGGTACCTTTACAGTCTATTTCCCATATTAGAAATGAGAGATTCTCTAAAGCAGATTTGGCACTTAATAATGTATGTTTCCTGTGGGCAATATGGTGCTTGGCAGATAGAAGACAAATGATACACCTTTCTTGAATAAATAATTAAACCAACTTACTTGAAAGTATTTTCTCACACTGCATACTATTATTTACTGGGTAAGTGGCATTTGTAAAATATTAACTGATCAAAACCTCCCATAATGTATTTGGTCCAAAATTTTCTAATATCTACATGCATTAAAGAAAGTGTCATCAAGTGACAGTAACTGTACAGCATCAGGTCTACATATTAAAATGCTGGATCTATCTATCTATCTACCTATCTATCTATCTACCTATCTATCTATCTATCTATCTATCACTGTCTGGTTGATGAAAATACCAAACATAAACAGAGTGCCATAAAATGCCAACAAAATAAATTTTATTGCATTGAAAATACTTTATAAAATAATTTATACCCTGACATAAGCAATCATCTGCATCTGATAAACACATCTGGGTTTCTGTAATAATTATATGACATTATGGTTTACCTAAAGAGAAACAATAAAATAAAATGGTTGCCTTACCTGAACAAGAGAAAGAATCCATAAATTTCGAAAATCATGCCTATCAAAGGCCAACCAATCAGGACTACAAATACACCACCCAGGAAAAATCCTGTAGCTTTCATTTTATGTTTTTGGAAGAAGAATCTGAATGTTCTTTCTAAACCAATTACAAAAGCCAAGCCAGCCACAAATAAAACCTAGAAGAGGAGGAAAACGTAACACAGAAACAGCAGTTAAATGCACTGCATGTGTTTGAAGGGGTAAGGTCAAAGCTAAATATGATAAAAAAAGACATGTGGCTTTTAATGTGAGCAACTGGCCAGAGAAAACTACAATGCACACCAAGAGGCAGAACCACGTTAAAGCTGTAGTTGTATCCCACTCTGTTCAGTCCTCTTCTATCTTGATTAGATGAAGAAAAGAGAAACAAAGAAAGATTAGGTGTCACCCAGCAGTATCTGCTTCTGCAGTGGTTTCCCCAGCTTTAGCTAGATGGCGATGGCTTAGTCAAGCAGATGAGCGGCAAGGCAAGAGAGGGAAGGTGCCCGTAAATATGTCAACCGAAGGTACTCCTGGTTCTGAAAACTTGATCAGGGGTGATAGGAGTTCCTATGGATGGGAGAAAACCTGACATGGCCCAGTTGGTAGTAGAAGAAACCACGCAAAGCCAGCAAGAAGATCCTAGTTTTATTAATTCCGGAAATCTGGGAGCAGCAGAAATGAAATACAGCCATGCATTCTCAAATATACTTATAGTTTGTATGTTTTCAGACAATGGACAAGAGATGGTGATTGACTAAAAGCCTGCGTTTTCCCAGGTTTTATTCCCAAATACTTGCCTTTCTTCATAACCATTCTTCAGCGAAAAATATTTCACAAAAGTATTTATTAAGCCTAATGGTTCAGCTTCACATTCTGAGATACCAATGCTGTTTATATTATTGTTTATTAAAACATTAATTTTGAACAATTGTTACCCTTTATATTTTCCAATGTCCAATTAAAAGCCCAATGTTAACATACACTTCAAAAATATTTTATCGTTATTCAGTGAGTTTATTGCCCTCTTAGAAGGGTTATTATTTACTTCTAGAACTCTTGCACAGTCTTCACACATGGACAACAGAGTACACATTCCAAATAAACAATATACACACCTTTCTTAGCAGGTCAATTATTAATATAGATATATTTTTTAAAGGTTTAAGTGGTTTTTAAAAATCTGTTCATTTTATGCTATTTAAGCAAATGTTAAATCTCAGATGTGTAACGTCAAAACATTAACAAATTTACCAAGACATGGGGCTATCAAGTCATCTATTTTGAACTATTTGAGGCAGTCTTGATTTAATCTATTGTAAATCACATAGCAAACACTTAACAGAGCAGTTATGGAATTAGAAAACTTCATTAAGCATTTATCTTTTATTTAAACAGAAAGCTGACAGGATCCACCCCTGATGAAATCAGAGGATGTAACAGGAGTCTTCACATGAGCAACAGTGAATTACTTCCCCCCGATTTCATAGCAGGCAATAATTCATTAGTAGTTAAAACTTCCTTATGAATTTAGTTAAAATAGATATTGAAAAACTCACATTTCCAATAGCCAGTAGTGCTTTGTCAAAAAAGAGAATCATTCCAAAGAACAGGAAAAACACTCCAAATCCTGTTAATCCCATTCCAATTTCTGCAATATAAGTTATATGGTTAAGGGTACAGCAAAAGTAAAGTTACATTAAGATCCTCATAAACTAAGCAAGAAAAAATTTTCAGTTTTTCTTTTGACTGATATAAGGAAATAGGACCCCAACATTGCAGGTTGACATAACGACATTCGTTAAGATCCTGAACAAATTAAATTAACAACAGAAAATTACTCACAAAATTTAAAATATGAATGGGAATTTCTAATCCTTATATGAGAGAGAGCATTTCTCACAAACATATTCATAATAGAGAAAGACAAATCAGGAATCTAAACCTTTGATTTTATTATTTTTTCCCTCCCCAGAGCCCTTCCGGCATCAGACATAAGTATGTGGGTTCACTTTTGTCTCCTCTTCTCCTTTCATATTCCATGACTAGTATTTGTATGCACAATATCTGCAGTTCCTTCTTTCCCTTCTGAAAACGAATTCCTTCCTTAACCCACTGGAAATGCTATGGGAGGTCAGCACAGACTGCTTCTCACAATGACAACAGGAGAGATTTTGAGTCAAGAAGCCGTCTCCTCCAAAGTTAATTTTCAGACTTTTAACTTCTTCATGGCTTATTATGGATTTATCTTCTACAAGTCTCTCTCAACTATGTATCCATTCACATATTTAGTCTAAGAGTCCTAAAATAACCTCTCTAACATTTCAAAGAACATTGTTTTACCTAATATTAATATTCTGGGTTTTTACTTTTTCATTCAAAAACAAAGAATTGTTGATCAACTCCTAAATGCCAGCAACTGTTCTAGGTACTGAGTATAGAGTGATGGACAAAGTATAAGCTTTTACGTCTATGGTTACTCTTTATACAAAACTAATATTTTATTGCCTTTACACTCCCTAGACTTATCTTTATGTCTGAAGAGTCTTAACTTTCTAAGATTACAGTTGTACTAATTCTGTTAATGTTACAAAGCACAATCCACGAAATTAGTTCCTTGATCATTTCAGTTTTGATTTCAGGAAACAGTCATCAATCCTTATTTTACCTAGCAGCACTATCTGCATAAAATAATAAATCAGACCGAAACTGCCATATTTTGGGAAACACAATTTTAAATACACAATAGTGATTTCTGATCTGTTACTTAACTTTTTTGCCTCGGCTCCAGAGAGCTAAAATCTAAGTCACAGCTACTTAAAAATTTAAGCCATGTAATATGTTATGATGAGTTGAAAATTTACATCCTATGCCTTTTTCGACATCCTTCACCTCAATTTACAGTTAACTCTTGCCTCCCATTCCAGCTGCCTTGTTCTCCGAAAGTTAGTCTAAAAGAATTCGGGTACCTGTCCATAAATACACTGGTAAGTGTATTCCACGGACACAAATTCTTATGAAAATTGGAGGTTCATACCTTCATGCTTAAATGCTTTAGGAGAATTTAACCAAATAACTGTTCAGGTGTCGGACATAATTTCCTACAGGAAAATATGGACAAAACAGCAAGGACAATTCCATTAAATAACTATTTAGTAGTTAGGATTTAGTCACTGGCAGCTGAGTTATTTAAATACAACTCATTTCTATCTTTTCACAAATTGTCCTAATGATTATGTACACATTTTGAGATGTTTGTTCATCAGAAAGGAAACTATATGGCAATATGCCTACTATGTATTGAGAATTTTCCATGAATTGCCCATTACGAGGTGCTTTACGTATCTTACAGAACTTAATCCTCCCCATACTACTGCAAGGTAGGCATCATTACATTATTCTAGAGATTTTTTTTGGCCAGGTTAAATATGTTTGATTAAATGAAATTCAAGGGCACTGGAGTAGGCTGGACTTCTGGGAGAAGCATCTTTAGGTTTAATATAATTAGTTTGTTACTAATATAACTAAGGAGATGTCAGTATGAAATTGACTGCAGTGGAAAAGGACAATGTCTGTACATGGTTTTACATTTAATGAGATGTTTATACAAATATGTCATAATTCCTTTAGCAAAACTGGGGTGTTAAAAAGTAGCACCAGCCCCATGTTTCATGTGGGCAACTGAAGACTCAGATTAATAATTCACCCTTGATCACAGAATCAGCAAGTGTGCGTGTGGAGGGGGACAGGTGCAGGGAGGGACGGGGGTGTGGTGTGGAGTCCGTCTAGAATTCAAATCCAGTCTTTAGGCTCCACATCTTACAACTATAACAGGGGAAACCAAAACATTCCCACTACTTTATCCAGTGTCGTACAGAAAGAGAGGGTTGCCTATAACATTTTTGCCCAAACGGACACTAGCATGTTATTGCCCAACAGTCCCTGATCTGAATGGGTCAAAAGTCTCAAACTGACCTCGCTGTGTTATTTTCTCCCCTCCAGAATTCCATTCTTGCCTATGCCTATGTATTCACAAGCCCTCTGGTTATTAAAGCCCTACTTGGAGCTGCTCTCTCACCACCAGAATCATACACAGTAAAATAAACATCTTCCTCTGTGCACTATCAAACCTTCATTCCCGCTCGTGCACGCACGCACACACACACACACGTGCACACATGCGTGTTTTTAAAGCATAATCTGATAAAAGCAGTCTAATAAAACAAATGTATCTAAAATCAAAAGCTTATTGTAGAAATTTGATAAGGAGAGCTGTTCTTAATCCAATGACAATCACTGTTAGCATTCTGATATCTTATTTAAGACATTTTAAGGCAGCATTGTCTTAAGACATTTTAAGGCAGCATTGTCTTTCTTACTATGCCCATTCCTTTCAAAAAGTAAAAATATCACAATAAAGAACTCAATTGAACACCATGGTAGAATTTCAGGCAATGTGACATAATGAAGTAAAGATTTAGAGGCAGCATAGGAACTGCCCCACTCCAGCCCCCTCAATAAATCTTGTGGGGTTTTTGGGGGGTGGGGTGAGGTAGAGGGTGCTAATATAGAATTCCTTAAAACAATTATGAATTGCTATTTACTATGATCAGTACTTGGTCTGGTACTTCTCTTCCAGAATCAGGATCCCAGAATAATTTTGGCAAGTCACTTGAATGATGGCTGATTCCTACAGTTAAACACACACACAAACACCATTTGAAATCCAAAGAGCTTTTGGTTCACTAATCATTTTGTGTTCTGATCCACTGTCTTATCTAAAACGCTTGGCAAATGCGCAGCAAAGAGTATAATTTCATCCTCCTCATCAATTTAATGAAGTGAGGAGAATGCTTCTTATTCTGCCCACATTCTAACCCAACCCCCTTGTTTTGGTTTTTGGAAGGATGTAAATCAGGCACTTGTCCCTATAAGACTTCAGTAGAAAAGAATCTCTACACACAGGATAAGCAGTTCATATATTTACCTATGTAATAATCACAGACTAAGATAGGAAAGTTAGATAGGAAAACTATGTAGAGATTAAGTACTTCCTCTGAGTAATTAGTAGTATTAGAAATAAATCCTAGCAATTTATGTATACAATTCTGCTAAATTCTGGGTTTCAACTGAGAGCAACAGAGCACTGCATCATAAAGAAAATAGGTTCTGAATATTCTACACAGTCTCTCAAAACACAATCAATGCACAATTCTAAAGGATAAATATCTACTGTTGAAACTCTTTTTGCTATGGAACAATTTCATCATTCTAAGGTAGATTTCAAATAAGCTTTATAGCAAGTCTTCTTAGATGCTAGTAGGGTACCGTGAAAAGAACAAAGGTTTTTGAGCCAGCAGACTTGGGATCAAGTCTTGTTTCTGTCACTTTCCTCATGATTATACACTGAATTTCTTCTGAGCCTCCTTTAATTTATAAGAGACATACTCCTCTTTGCTCTACAGGGCTCTTATAAGAATTAAGGATAACAATTTATATAAAAGCCCACGGTAAACTGAAATAAGATGCTTTTATACAATTATATACAATGGCTACTTTTATTATAACAGTAAACCAAAACATCCCACAAAAAACAAACAAAAACCCCAAACAAAAAAGGACTATACTTATATTTTCTCTGATCAGAATAGGCAGACCAAAATGGGCATCCAAGGTACAGACCCAGTCCAATTTGAGGAAGGGAAGGAGCCTGACTGGGGTGGCAGTGTGTGCAGGAGTTATTAGCTCGGTGAAGTTCAAGTTAGCCATGACTTGAATCCAAACCTTACGACTCCACTTTAAAACAGGGCATTTTTAAAGGAAGTTCTATTTTTATTTCAACAGACTGTTTAGTTCTTAAAATCTTTAAAATTCAAGTAAGTTATTTAAAAAAAGAAAAACAAAGGCGTGGCATATAAAACAAAGTGAGATAAAAAGTCTATCACGACCATCAAAAGATAGGAAGCACTGGAAGAAATGTAAATACAAAATTATTAAGATTGACAAAAAGGGATAGAAAAGTGGAAATTTTATATTGATAGAAAAAGAAAACAGACAGCAATGTTAATCTTAGAGATAAGATAGGCCTGGAGAACTCTGTGGCAGGCAGAAAGATGCTAAAATAATAAAACATGCCACCAAAGCACAATATACAATATTAACGAAAGAAATCGTTTAACTGAACACAGAGTTTACTATTGGGGAGACAGTAGCCGGTAGAAAAGTGAAGTTGTTTCAAGGGACTTTTAAAAGGTTGCTTCCAGTAGTGGCAAAAGGCAAATACTCAAAATATTTAAGCGTAAGCACATTTTCAAAAACAGCCTATCATAGATGACATTTAAAACTCGGCCTCCCAAACAACCAGCAGTAACTTGTAGAGGACCCCAAGCATGTCACGTGCAGAAATGTCCCCAAGAGTGGGCTGCGGGCACAGCGCATCAAACTTTCTCTCGTGGCCACCCGCGGGAACAAAGCGCCCATCTCCCCGGGAGTGAGAGCTGCGCTACCCCGGTCCGAGACAGACGCTCGGCGAAAGCTCCCCCTCCCCAGCTAGGGCGTCTCCCCAGACCCCGACTCTCCCCCCAGGCCAGGTCCACCACCGCGAGTCTAGCCCTTGTTTCCTCCAGGCAGCCCTCCAGACGCCCACAGCCCTAGCTCTGTCTCGCAGGCCGCCGCCCCCATTCCGGAGCTTCATTCATTGACCCGGGAGGGCGGAGGGGCGGGCAGGCGAGACCCAGCCCAAGGAAGGGGTGTCCGGGGCTCGAGGCGGGGCCTCGGAGCAGGTACTTACTCTGTGTGTCCGTTAAGGAGATCATGGCTGCAGGGGTGAGGGCGGCGTCGATAGCACCTCGGAGCGGCCAGGGTGTGAAGCAAAGTCGAGAGAACGAAGCCGGGAAACAACCCAGGCGAAAGCCGCCACGTCTTCCGGAAACACGCAGCCGCCCACACCCCAATTCAAAGCCGTTCCCCATTGGCTAAGCCTGCTCCCAACATCAACCAATCACCTGTGGCTTTGTTCAGTGACGCACATGGTGGCCACACCCCTCGACCAATAAGAGAAGGGTATTACTTGCAATTGGTTGAAAGGACCGACCCGGAAGGGTGGATGCTCCTGGCTGGAAAGAAAGGAAAGCCTGGTGGCGGGAAGTTTTCGTTGGAGCGCGTCTGAAAGCGGTGAGTAGCGGACCTGAGGCAGGGGCGTTTTGGGGTCGGAGGCCGAGGAGGGGAGGATGTCCCTTAACCCCCTGGGGAGACGTTCTGGGGTAACTCCCGTTACCGCTTTGAAACAGCTAACATTCCTTTTCCTGGCTGATGGGGAGGCCGGCTCATTTCCTTCCACCAATACATTGGGGAGAAACAGGGGCCCTCGCCCTTCTAATGGAACTCTCTATCATCGCTCAGCTCTAATGGAACTCGGTCCTTTAGGGGCACGTTCCACTGCCGACCGGTCTTTTTTTATCACCAGCCTTTTCCGTGCAGGAGGCTTGGGTACCACAGCCTGTTTATTTGCAACCACTGTTTACTGGGAAACGCCACTGGGAACGCCTAAGCGTAAGGGAGGGTATTATTAAATTGCTGTTGCGTCTAAACGCAGGGGGCGAGGAGTTGGAGGATGTGTGTGTGTGATTTAGCCTCTGGTACTTGGTGTCAAGCATGCATGACTGCCTGAGACCCTGTAAAATATTTCCTGAGGATGCTTGCAAAAGTTAAGATATAGCAAGTAAAACCACTGAATCATGGAAGTAGTAATTAGTAAAAGTTCATGTGTACACACCAAAAAGACAGTTTGCCAACCGGGAGCACTCAAATCGAAACACGGAATTAGGCTCAGGGCTATATTGTTATAAAGCAGCTTGTTTAGTAAGGACTGTTTATTCTTCACACTGATTGGTTATAATATTAACATTTTCTTAAAGGATAGGGAATTGATTAGTGGTTACCTCCTAGCAACCTTGGGAAACAGTTGGAGTTTTGCTTCTGATTTCCAGAGGCAGAAACAAAAAAATGCCCCAGGTCAAGTTAGTCTTTCAAAATAAGCTAAATTAAGTTTTGTTTGTATGTCTGTGCTGGTTTTGTCTGCCCAGGAAATTTTCAAGACTGCTCTCCGTTTGTTTTGGATTTTAGCAGTGCCTAGGTATACTTCTGACACACATGCTATAGATAGCTCATTAATTTTTGAACATATTTTATGTTCAGATAGCTTTTGCTATTAAATCACATCCTTTGGGAAAGGAGTTTATGAGCAGTTTTTTAACAGTATAATCAAAGGAGTCGTTTAAAATAGTGGGGCAAAATGGTTGTAGATTACATCGTTTCATAAGTATAGAAAAACCCTCTGCTTTCAATCTCAGCAAACCTGAGCCTGCACTATATGCAAGGCACTGTGCTAGGCTATGTGGATACAGATGTGAAGGGACTCAATCCCTACCCCCCTGGAGAACCTTACAGTCTAGAGAAGGAGAATTATATTTCCACAAAATGGTGAAGACATATTCATATCGATCAAGAATTAGAAGTCCTTGGTTTACTCCCCTTCTTCAGTATCTTTTAGTGGTGTGGCCCTTCCAAACTTCTTAGCAAGGTAAAGAAGACCCTACTTATTTTTCCAGCCTAGTGGTGACTACAGAATTCTACATGAGGAAGGGCATAAGGTCAGCAGTTTGAGTAAGGGTAGGGTGATGCTGAAGCTTTGGAGAACATTCTAAGTTAGTTTTGGAAAATATTGGTTTTCCATATCAGAGTTGGGGGAGGTGTTCCTGGAGATTATGGACAATCTAAATAAAGTTCCTACCCTCCAACCTGACCTCCTTCCACTTGCTCGTGTGTACTCTTAAGTTTTAGTCATTCAGAAATATTTTGAGTTCCTTAATACAAACCAGGCTTTTTCCCCACTTCTGACCTTTTCATGTTCTCTCCCTCTGAAATCTCACCCCTCTGTAGAATACCAATTCCTCTTTTAAGATTGAGTCTAAATTGTAACCCTTTAAAGCACATATTCAGTAAAATGTTAAATTATTAATTTGAATATTATGTTGATGGATTTTGCTTCATCTGGGATATTTGAATCTATCCAACTTGTTATTTGTAAAATAGCCTACACCATCCCAATTTTAGAGACAGGGAAAGGGGCTGAGACGAACAAGTTGTTTAGGTTTGCTAAGATCACACAGTAATTTAGTGGTAAAGCTGTTTAACCTCAAAGCTTTGCTCTTTTTTTGTGACATCGCTTTGTGTCTGGTGGATATTTGTTCAGTGTTCTTGGCGTCATACTTGTTATTATATGTTTATGTGACTTTGGACACTTCTCTGAAATCTAGAGAATTTTCCATAAAAATGTAGAGTGGGAAGAAGCATGTAGTCCTTATTGAAAGGTCACTGCAGTATATAGTTTACTTTCTAACATTTTTTTGTGCTTAGTAATGACATTATCATTGAGCATCATCAACAGTACTGTTTTTAAAAAGTTGTTGCTCTGATTTTTCTTTCACTTTTAGAAAGAAACTTGGCTCTCCAATTCAACTTTAGAATGGCATCCGTTTCAGGTTAGTGGAGATGATTACATTTTGTAGTTCATTCTCTTCTTTTTCTAATTGCATGTTTTTCTCTGTACCTTCCCCTCAATTTTGCTGTGAACCTTAAACTGCTCTAAAAAAGTCTTAATAGAAATTAATAAAAAATAAATTTTAAAAATACTTGTTTTAAAAATTTTGATTATAGAAGTGATGTTTTTTCAGATTTTTTTTCATTGTGGGAAAATGTACTTAATGAAATTTACCATTTTAACTGCTTGTAAGCATACAGTTCAGTGGCATTACGTGCATGGCATTACGTGCATTTGCACTGTTGTGCAGTCATCACCATTATCCACCTCCAGAACTTTTTCATCCCTCCAAACTGAAACTCGGTACCAGTTAAACCCAGTCCTCCCTTCCCTGCAGCCCCTGGTAACACTATTCTGCTTTCTGTCTCTGTGAATTTGACCATTCTAGGTACCTAATTTAAGTGGAATCATACAATATTTGTCCTTTTGTGTCTGGCTTATTTCACTTAAGCATGTCTTTGAGGTTCATCTGTTTTGTAACATGTATCTTTTTAAGGCTGAATCATAGTCCATTGTATGTATATACCACCTTCTCTTTATCCATTTGTCTGTCAGTGGACATTGGGTTATTTCACTTTTTGGCTTTTGTGAATAATGCTGGTACAACCATTGTGTACAAGTATCCATTTGAGCCCCTGCTTCCAGTTTTGGGGGTATATACCTACAAGTGGAATTGCTGGTTAACATGGTGTTTCTATGTTTAATTATTTTAGGAACTACTGTACTGTTTTCCATCGTGACGATCCCATTTTACGTTCCCAAAAAACAATACATAAGAGTTCCAAGGAATGATATGTTTCTTGATAGCATTTGGGAACTTATCAAGTAGACAATATAAATCATTTATAATCTCACTAGTCAGGTTAATACTGTAACATTTAGATGTATTGTTTTTCAACAAAATTTTTAATGTTTTGTACATAATGTTTGGTAATGTGATTTTTAAAAACATAATGTAGATATAGAGTATAGACATATTGTTAAGTAAATTCTATGTTGTAAATATTCTATTTTTAATACTGTTCTGTATTTTATTGTTTTGAAGTGACATTAAACAATTAACACTTTTGGTGTTGGTGTTGAACTTTCAGTCTGTCTCCATTTTTAAAATGTAAAAAAGGTTGCATTGAACATCTTTGAATCAAAAGCTTTGTGTCCGTCTCTGATTATTTCCTTAAGATAAGTTCCTGTAAGTGGAGCTATTTGAAACGTTTTTAAAGTATAAAAGAAAAACTTCCATTTGACCTTTTCCAGGCAGCTACTCTTGGTATTTTGGTATATTTCCATCCATTGCTTGTTTTTATAAACTTGGCTAGATTCTGTTGTGCTTATTAGTGAGGTCTTGCTGACTATTCAGTAAAGAAGTGGATGGCAGGAGTGAGGAACTTATTCTATGGTATTTTCCTGTCCTTTGTAGGATATAGTGAATATGGCCTTTGCTACATACTAGCACTAACAGTGGGGTAAAAAGATTAGGTTCTTTTCAAACTTTAAAGAAATGGTTTCCCTAAGTATGGCATCCTCCCATCCACCCCTAAAAACTACAATTTATTTAAATATAAATATGAAAAAAATAGTGACATAGATTTTGGCTTTGTCTCATGACTCATTCTCACAGCTTAAGGGTTAATAATAAATAGTAACAATTTAAGTTATATTAAATGCTAATCCAAATGTTCTTTACTAAGAGACAAAGGTGAGGGTTTCAGAGATGTTACGGAACCTTGCCTCAGTTGGGTATAGTTATTTTTGGAATGCATAAATGAGTTATTCTACTTAACAAGACTTTAAGCTTTCTCAGTAGGCTATGCTTGTAAAATAACTGAGTAATGACATAGATAAATTTTATTTAAGAGGAGATGCTTACTTTGAATCATTGCCTTTACAATATTGTGCCCCTTTCAAATAACCCACCTCTTCTATTGTTCTACCCACTTGTCGAACTATATTTGAAATGCCTCTGAAGTTGCCTTCAGGCAGTTTATTGATTTGGATTTGACGGCTTCCCTCGTGGCAAATCCCTTTCCTTTCGTTGTTCATTTCAGTATGGGATATTGCTAGAAAATGTGCTGTTTCTGAAGACTGATACCTCCCTTGCATCAGCTGTAAGCTTAGGAACTCTGGAGTGTGATTCCTGCTCAATACTATGTGCTCTTGAGATATATTATAGTAATAAGCCCTCTTTGTTACGGATTATTGAAATCTTTCACTTTTCAATCTCATCTCCAATAATACAAGTCATGTGTTGTCCATGCTGGCAATAGAGGTGACATAATTTTGAACAAAAACATTAAAAGACCCTGATTTATTACAACTAGCTCTATTTTCTTATACTCTTAGTTAATCAGGACTTTATCTAAGGTACGATGATACTGACTTTGTAGCGTAGTTTGACATTAACATCTCTGTTACGTAGGATTTGATCAGGAAGCAGAGCCACTATGAGAGATAGAAGGGACTAACTGTAGGGATTCTACTTGGTGTGAATATGGGAAGTGGTTAAGCTCTTTCTTTCTGTCTGTTGCCTGCGTGTCTGGAGCTGGGCCCAAAGTTGGAGGAGCCAGCAGTTAGGAAGAGAAGATGCATATGCAGTGGGGAATGCCCAAACAAACTGCTCCCCACGAAGATGAATCTTACCGGAACCTAGATCAGTCTCTTATTGCCTCAGAGCCTCCAGTGTAGGTGATGCAGGACCTGTCAAAATGCTCACGTCCTTCCCCGTGGAGTTGCATATGACCTGGCTGAGTGTTCAGAGAAGCCAAGGGAGGAGAACCAACAGGATCTAGAGGAGCTGCAGGCCCTGCTGTCTCCCTAAGGATATCTAGCAGCAGCTGGAATCATGGACCCAGTTGCTGCCCCATGCCAGTGAGGTCACCAGGCCTGACCTTGCACTGACCTTCTTAAATATGGAAAATATGGCGACGGCTTCACTTCCACCTTCTAAATCTCTGGCTCCCCAACATGATACAGCTGTCCCTGGTCCAACCAAATATACACTGATCCTCTCCTCCGAAGAGGACAGGAGTTCTTTTTCTTCATCTTTGCGTGACGCTCATTCCTCTTCTTGCTCAATCACATCCTTCTTGATAATCTTCTAACTTAAATCCTGAGATACGAGGTTAGAGACTATTAACACTTTTTATTTTAGAATTTAGGGGAACGCGAGCAGGAACATCAATCAAGCCATCCACCCATCCATCAACCGACCAACCAACCAACCAGCAACAAGAAAAACCCAAATTTGGCTTATATAGGAATGTCAAAATAAGGGAGAAATGCTTATAGCTATTGCAGTTCTTGGTTCTCACCTGATCGTGTGGTCATAGCTATTATTTTATAACTGCCTTTTCAACTTATCATTCCATATCCTTTTGTTCTCAGCAAGCACCTCACCTGGTCATGGGGCCTTGCCTGGTGGGATATGCCTTAGCGGTTTGCTTGTAATGAGTTTTTGTAGTTTTCCATTAACTCTAATCAGAGGACATGGGAATACCAAAAGACAGCCTAGAGGATCCCCTCCATTCCAGACACACTTCTTTCCTCTGCAGTGTCATAGCAATCCAGTTCCCTTGAATGGTCAGGATCACTCCCCCCAGCCAGTCCAGTAACCACCTTCTTTGCCTGTTGATTTCCTGTCGTGAGGAATGCAAACTGGCCAAGTGGTAGTCAACTCCAGTTAAATGGAACCGTTGCTTTTCCTCCTGGTAGAAGAGTTCTTCCTCGCTAACTGAGACCTCTAGACCAGCAGAGTCCAAAGTTTCAGGGATGGGAAGCAAACATTTCACTAGTGGCAGTGGGAAGAGCACTATTCACTGTTTGGATAGGTAAGCACACTTATCTGCCTTCCACTTGGTCTTTCCTACCATAATAGTCCTTACTCTTGGGTCAGGAGACCTACATGTGAACTCAGCCAGTTGCTGAATATACCTGTTCTAATTATGCCTGCTGGAACTGGGGAAGTAACCACAGAGTAGGTTGGAGGACCTCCTCACCCACTGCATGATGCACCCAAGCAAAACTGCATTGATCATCGGCTTTGCTTGTCCAGTCCCTACTCTGACTGGTGGATCTCCGTGGCATTTTAGTTCTCCAGGAATTATCAGTTTAGGGTTGAAGTCTGATAATTTCTGAGAAGTTATTTTCCTTTTCCCAGTACACAGTTACCTTGATAAGTTTCTCTGGAGAAGGATAGTGGAAAGATTTACCACATAAATTTTTAGCTGTGTAGGAGAGTCCTTTTTCAAAGGGCCCCAACTTCCACTTTATACAAGGGACTCTAGGTCTATAAACTGGCCATTTCTGGGAACTGGTTGAAGGACTATGTCTCCGTTGCGGTGATTCAAATCAGGCTTGTGTTTACCAGAATCAGGCCTTTGTATTCTGCCTGTACAGATCAAGTCGTCTGTTTCCATTTCAGACATCACGATCAGCTAGCTACTGCCGAAGATCTCTGTGGGTCAGACTGTTCTACTCTATTGCCGGGTATGGCAGCCACATCTACGTTTCCTCTGGTCGTGAACTGAATTCCCAGCATTTAGCCCCCATGTCTTAGAATCCATCATTCTCGTTGATTCAGGTAGTCTAGTTCAAAGGCAGTACTTCCCATGGTCATTCCTGGCTTACAGAGAACAGCCACTCCAGCCCTCCCAACTTTCTGATATTCATCTTTGGGACTAGCTAAGTAAATTATTAGAGCCACTCCTGGCCACTATATTTAGCACACTAAATCTAGAATTAATTTCTTTCTTTTTTTTTTTTTTAAATTTTGTTGTTGGACTGTGTCCTGTCTTTTTAAAAAATAAATCTATTTATTTATTTTTGGCTGCGTTGGGTCTTCACTGCTGCCTGGGCTTTCTCTAGTTGTGGCGAGCAGGGTCTACTCTTCATTGTGGTACGCGGGCTTCTCATTGCTGTGGCTTCTAGCTCTAGGCGTGCGGGCTTCAGTAATTGTGGCACACGGGCTCAGTAGTTGTGGCTTGCGGGCTCTAGAGCACAGGCTCAGTAGTTGTGTAGCATGGGCTTAGTTGCTCTGTGGCCTGTGGGATCTTCCCGGACCAGGTCTCGAACCCGTGTCCTCTGCATTGGAAGGCGGATTCTTAACCACTGCACCAACAGGGAAGTCCCTAAATCCAGAATTTCTTATTGAGTCCACACCAGTAAATTTGGCTTCATTCAATATTGTATGCTGTCCACCTTGATTTAGTAGCCTTAGGACCTGTTCCCACGTATACTCTCTAGTTTCTGGTGATGGATATTGGCAAATGCAACTCTTTTGGTGTGTGTCATGTTTTCTCACAGTTCACATTTTTATATCTCATCCTCTGGGGCCTCGTGGGTCTTGTAGCACTGGAAGGTGGTGGGGGCGGATCCTTCGAGTGATTAACGTGCTCTTGCAGGGCATCTACCTCAGGAAAGACCGTAACAGGCAGGAGGAGGCTGTTTCAGAAAGGGGAGGGGGGGCAAAAAAGACTTGGCAGAATTAGTGGCTCAAGGTCCCCTGCTTCGTTGGAATCTGCCCATATGTTCCCATCCCGATTTCAGGGTCTCACTCCTTCCAAATCAATGTCCTAACTTTAACAGAAGAGTCCCTGCGAGGTTGGGAATTCAGTTTGTATCATAATTCAGCCACCTGCAGAATTTAAACTTGTTTGTTTTCAGTAATCTCTGGAGATAAGGGTTTTGTTTAGGACAGTCATAGAAACTTTGAGGTCCCTTTATGGACACCCTGCATTTCTCTCATCAAGTGCTCCAGCATACTCGCAAGCAACCAACCGACCCCATTATTCTTACAAAAATGTTCTGTGACAGCAAACACTTGGTCACCCAGAGCATTGCCTTCTCTAGGTACTTAATTACTGGTATCTATAGATGATAATTTAACTTTGTCTACTGCATGCTGTGGAATACCATTATCGCTTCTACTACTGCAAAGAGGGGTCATTAATACCCTTAAATCTAATCAGATCAGAGACTCAATTCCAGGTGGCCCAGAAGCGATTCAGAGAACCCATTAAGGTTCTGTTCCTCTGGGACAACATTTGGCATTGGTCAGGTTCCATCAGAGAAGCTGAATCATTATGAGTGATATAAGGGATTTATGCCAGGGATTAGTCTCTACATGATCATGGGAACTGGTGAAGAAGTCCGTTGCTGGTCTGGAAGTCACAAGAGCCAGCAGCAGGGTCAGGAGGATGGATGTGGCATGTGGGAGGATAAGGAAGAGCTGAAACGCATTAGGACCAAGTGGAACCTGTGTGTCATTGGGACTCATGTGATGTGTCACTGTCCCCAAGGCTCTGACCTCCAGGACGCTGGTGCCCTGCAGAAGAGCTGGTGCACTTGCTGCAGAAAGTTGCATTTGAACCCAGCCAAGGATTCAAAGAAGCTGAAGAAGCTGTGGGTAAACCTGCCCCTGCTTCTGCCCCCTGTCAGCAAGGTGAGCCAGCGGATCAGCGACAACGGGAGTGAGCTGCAGCAACACCTGACCTTATGCCAGCCTCCTGACTGTAAACCTGGCTGCTGTTTCATTCCTACAGATTTCCTTGGTGGCCAGCCCTAACCAAGAATCATGCAGGCAGTTGGTAGAATACAAAGCCACCGGAGCATCCTATTTTAAATCATAACTGTAAGATTTCATCTCATGAAAAGGCATTAAGACTGGACACTGACTGGGAATTCCCTGGCGGTCCGGTGGTTAGGACTCTGTGCTTTCACTGCCGAGGGCCAGGGTTCAATCCCCAGTCAGGGAACTAAGATCCCACGAGCCATGCAGCATGGCCAAGAAAAAAAACAAACAAAAAAAACAAAACAAAAACTGGACACTGATTAATGCAGGCAGATGTTTTAGAAAACACCAATCTATAAAATTTTTCTAGCTTCCAGTGATGTGATATCAAAAGAAATCTCACTTTGACTTTAATATTTGGACTGATTAGAGTCATATGTTAAGGCTTCTTTATAAGTTAGCATGCTGGCCTTGTAATGCCAATTGCAGTAGCATGCTTGATTTCTCTCTTTACTGTTACATCATTGTAGTTATAATCACCGACTCCTTGCAGTGTCACAGTATGAACCCAAATATGAATGTTTTTGTAAAATGATAGCTAAGTAGTTAGGGTATGACTTTTAAATAATTTCCTCTTGCTTCAAAGTCTGGTCACTTTACTGAAATGATTTAGGAGATGGTTGGACCACTGCCCTACAACATAATAAAAAAAATTATTATTGATGAAATGCTTAACTGTGTGCCAGGTACTGTGTTAAGAACTTTCAATATGCTATCTCATTTAATTTGTTATAGCAGTTCTATGAAAGCTAGGTATTAATATTATCCCCATTTTACAGATAGGGAAATTGAGGCTCAGTTAAGTATAAGGTACTTAGCCTGAGGTCACTCAGCCAGTAAGAGGAAGACCTAAGATTTAACTCGGGTCTGTGTGGCTCCAAAACACATGCTCTTAACCACTCTGCTATACTACGGTAAGTATATAATTTTGATGGTGAGGAATATGTAAAAATCAATAATAAGGAAACCTAAAGTTGTGATTAACTCTGTCTGGTCATTATATCTTTTTTCCTCCCTCGTAGCTCTAAGTGAGGAACTGGATTCTATAACCAGTGAGCTACATGTGGTAGACATTCAAATTCAAGAACTTCTGGAAAGGCAACAGGAGCTTATTCAGAAAAAAAATGTCCTAACAAAGAGACTAAAGCAGTGTTTAGAGAATTCTGATGCTGGCGAGAGCAGCGAATGTGATTCGTCACCTGCCTCTTGGAATAAAGAAGGTTTGCTCTTTTTTTGTTGTTTTTCTTTTTATCTTTGCCAGTTTTGTTTCTTCTCAGTTCTATGAACTGGAATTAAATCATTGTGCCTGGGTCAGTGCTTTCTAGTAGCTTAAGAGTTGAAACTAGCCATTCCTTAAGTGGCAGGGAAACTTGGAAGCAGACCATTCTTTACCCATGTTCTTTTTAAATGAAGCCTTTATTATTCACAATGTATTATTTTGTCCAAATATGGTTTTAGCAACATTAATCGGGCTTGGAAAAATAAGATATTTATTTAACTCAGTTTTCTAGGTTTTAACTAGAAAAAATTAAACAATTGAGAAAAAAATTCAAACTCGTTGAAGGGCAGTGCATTCTCCTGCCCTAGTGAACAAACCTTTCTTGATTCAGGGTCTTGCCAAGCATCTTGTTTATCATTAATTGTGGAATACTATAACTCTTGAAAGAATTGAATGCTTTTGTGGGCCTTTTTTTCCAGTGTCCATTTTTAAACAAGATATTTACACCAAAAATTTCAGGTAATCGTTAACTTTGTTCATGATAGTTGAGTTTTCTATGATGCTATGAATTTCCTGATGGACATGCAGACTGTTTTTCAAATACCTGACCAAACACCTTTCTCCTCTGTTATTTATCACCGGCAAATGTTGTCATTTTTTTCTGATGTACTTTTTCTTATGATATATCATTAAGTATGATTTTGCTTAGCATCGTGAATTAAACAGATCTCAAAATTATTATTATAAAAGTTAAATTGTTCATAGTATTAAAAGTCTTATATATTGATCTGATTCTTCTCTATTATAAAAACAGCCATTCACATTTGTGTCTCATTCATAATACTGAATAGTTCTAATCTATCTGGTTTGTTTTTCTCTTTCTAGATTTTCCATGGTCTGGTAAAGTTAAAGATGTTCTGCAAAATGTCTTTAAACTGCAGAAGTTCAGGTCACTTCAACTGGAAACGATTAATGTAACAATGTCTGGAAAGGAGGTATTTCTCGTTATGCCTACAGGTGGGGGAAAGAGCTTATGCTACCAGTTACCAGCGTTATGTTCAGATGGTGGGTATTAATCAACATTAATTTAACGTGAAGAAACATTATTTCTCTGAATATATCTTTAAGTCTTTAAAAAAAATGTCTAGCCCTATATTTGCCAAAATCAAGTGCATTTTTGTTTGATTTATCTCTCCACTAATACACATTTAAAGGATTCACCTAGAGAGGGAATGTTAAAGACTGAGAGTAGGGCTTCCCTGGTGGCACAGTGGTTGAGAGTCCGCCTGCTGATGCAGGGGACACGGGTTCGTGCCCCGGTCCAGGAAGATCCCACATACCGCGGAGCGGCTGGGCCCGTGAGCCATGGCCTCTGAGCCTGTGTGTCCGGAGCCTGTGCTCCACAACGGGAGAGGGCACAACAGTGAGAGGCCCGCGTACCGCAAAAAAAAAAAAAAAAAAGACTGAGAGTAATTCATTCTTTTATCTGGTTCCTGAAACATCATTAAAGAACATGTTGTAGGAGAAAAAGCCCTAGAAAAGGAGTCAGTAGGCCTGGAGTCGAGCCCCAGGTCTTTGTGGAGTGTCTGCTGTGGTGTTAGGCCCTGGAGATACTGGAGTCAGCAGATGTACGTGGTCCTCGTTTTCACAGAGCTCAGTGGCCAGCAGTGCTTCCTCAAACTTTAACGTGCATAAAAATCAGCTGGTAATCTGATCAACATGCAGATTCTAGTTTAGTGTGAGTCCCAAGAGCTTGCATTTCTGACAGGCTCTCAGATGACACTGATGCTGCTGTTTGGGGACTACCAGGGGTATAGAGCAGGGTCAGCAGACTTTTCCTCGAAGAACCAGTCAGTAAATGGGAGAGGCTCTGCGGTCCGTGAGGTCTGTGCCGACTGCTCAGCTGCCAGTGTAGCAGGAAAGCAGCCACAGACGATAGGTAAAGGGATGGCTGTGGCTGTTTTCCAGGAAAACCTTATTTACAAAAACAAGCAACCGGCCCTTAGTTCGTTGACCCCTGGTCTAGAGAATACAGCTTAATTGCAAGCAATTGCTTTAAGGGTTTTGTGATAAAGGTTTTAATAGGGAATTAAGTCAGTGCAAAGATCTGGTCTAGGGGCTGTTAGGGAAGGCCTGAGGAAGTGGCTTTTTTTTTATTTTAATATTTTTTTAATTGAAGTATAGTTGATTTACAGTGTTGTGTTTCAGGTGTACAGCAAAGTGATTCAATTATACATATATATGTATATATATTTTTTCAGATTCCTTTCCCTTATAGGTTACTACAAAATATTCAGTAGAGTCTCCTGTGCTCTACAGCAGGTCCCTGTTGGTTATCTGTTTTATATATAGTAGTGTGTATATGTTAATCCCAAACTCCTAATTTATCCCTCCCTTACCCTTTCCCCTTTGGTAACTATAAGTTTGTTTTCTGTGTCTATGGGTCTGTTTCTGTTTTGTAAATAAGTTCATTTGTATCTCTTTTTTTTTTTTTTAAGATTCCACATATGAGTGATATATGATATTTGTCTTTCTCTGTCTGGCTAACTTCACTTAGTATGATAATCTCTAGGTCCATCCATGTTGCTGCAAATGGCATTATTTCATTCTTTTTTATGGCCGAGTAATATTCCATAGTGTGTTTGTGTGTGTGTGTGTGTGTGTGTGTGCGCACCTAAAAGTGAGAGAACATGCACGGTGTGGGGTATTCAATAACCTGGAATCATTTTAGTGTGGCAGGCAGTGAAGGCCAAGACATGTGGAAAGAATCTTTAAAGATATTTTTAAAACTTTTCCTTAGATGAGTGGAAAGCTATTGAAGGGTCTTAAACAGGTAAGAGACTTGTCAGATTTGTGGTTTAGAAGGATAATTCCAGCAGATGGAGGAATTCCAGAAATATTTAGGAGGTAGGTTCAGTAGGACTTGGTATTCATTGGATACAGGACTAGAAGAGATAGTCTAGCTGCCCAGATTTGAGGCTGGGACAGATGGTGAAGTTGTTCACTGAAACAGGGTACATTGGAGAAAGAACTTATTTGGGAATGGAGAGGGAAGGTGATGAATTTAATGTGGGGCCTGTTGAATTTATGATGCCTGCAAGATATCCAGGTAGTATTGTCCTCTGAGTAGGAGGATGTTTGAGTGGAAAGCTTGGGTTCGAGAGACCTGAGGTTGCTGGGTTGGAGGCTGTTAGTATGCAGATGGCTATTGAAGTGAATTATATCATCCAGAACAGCGTGAGAAGAGAAGGGCGCCCAGAACAGAAACCAGAACACCAAGAGTTTAGGGACAGACAGAGACAGAGGGCCTTACAGAGAAGCAAAGTGTAGGAGGGTAGTCAGGAGAGTATGGGGTTATCAGAAGCCTGGAGAAGGGAGTATTTCAAGCAGGGAGTAGTTAATAGTGATGACTGTTGGCAAAAGGTCAAATAAAATAAGGACATGGAAGTTCCAGTGGACTTAGTGACAAGGGACTCAAATATGACCTTGGCTAGAGCAACTTCAGTAAAATGGTTGGGTGGAAACCAAAGAGCAATTGTTTGGGAGTGAGTAGGAGTGAGGAAGTGGAACCAGTGAAAGGGACACTCCTGGGAAAGAATTGCTATGCAGGGAAAAAGACAGGGGGCCCTGAATTAGGTGTTCAGGGTTTCTTCAAATTTGAGAGAGACTTGACCGTGTTTAAATGTAATGAGGGACTTCCCTGGTGGTCTAGTGGTTAAGACTCCGCACTTCCACTGCAGGGGGCACGGGTTTGATCCGCGGTCGGGGAACTAAGATCCTACATGCCATATAGGGTGGCCAAAAAATAAAATAAAGTAAGATAAAATAAGATAAGATGATAAGATAAAATAAAATACCAATGAGAAGGTGCCAGTAATGAGGGAGAAAGTGAAAATACAGGAGAGAGGACTAATTGAGAGGGTAAAATCCTTGATAAGGTCGTAACCTTGAGTATATTTTTTAAACTGGTCTGCTTTCTGCCCTAGGTTCTTTTTAGGAACAAACTACAGAAACGTAAGAACTTAGGATTTTAACAATGTAGAATAGCTTTTGTAGCTGCTGCAAACAATTTCAGTTCTCAGAGAAAGGGGATATATTACGATAACTTGTCAGTCAATAAAACCGTTCACTGATTTCTGATCCGACTAAATTAATCTGGTGCAGTAAGTGAATGGATACTTATGTAACTATCATTCTAGATGATACAAGTTGCTATGTTTTCTTTGGAAAGCTAACTGGATAGTATTTGACTTGATTTATATCATTTTACTGAGATTACCAATACCAAATGTTAAAAATGATAGTAAATTCCAAATGATAACATCTATCTATATTTCTGTAAGACTGATAGGGTGAGAGATGTCTGTGTATCTTCTATCTGCTTATTTGGCTTATTGTTTATTCGTATCCGCCTCCTTTATTAATGAGGGTAAGAAATAGCTGGCATATGGCTAAGGCTGCATTGAAAATCAGTCCGAATTGATGGGCAGGGCCGGAAGCTACAGCAAAGAAGGTAAACTCATTCTGGTGGTGATATAAAATTTAAAGTAGATTTCTTTCTCTTTTAGGTTTCACACTCGTGATTTGCCCATTGATCTCCCTTATGGAAGACCAATTAATGGTTTTGAAACAATTAGAAATTTCAGCTACCATGTTAAATGCTTCTAGTTCTAAGGTATGCGTGTGTGGCTTTTATTGTATTTTATTTTTAATTTACACTCTTCATTGAAATAGGAACCTTAGGTTCAATTGAGTTGCTTATAAAATTAAAAAACTGATAACTGTTTACATTGGAGTCGAAAATTACTGCTCATAGGTCAGTTCTAGCCCACTGCCTATTGTGTGTGGTCTGTGAATTAAGATTAGTTTTTACATTTTTAATTGGTTAAAAAAAATCAAAAGAAGAATAGTATGTTGTGAAGTGTGAAAGTTACATGAAATTCAGATTTCAGTGGCCATAAATAATGTTCTGTTGGAACAGAATCACGCTGGTTCTTTTATGTGTAGTCTGTGACTGTTTTCCTGCTGTAACAGCAGAGTTGAGTAGCTGTGATATGGACCACAACACCTAATATTTTCTATCTGGCACTTTACAGGAAATATTTGCTGTTTTATAGTGTCCATTCTAAAACAGTGAGCAAGAATTTCTTATTATGCAATATAATTAAATAGAAAAAATGAATTAGTAACAAGGTACCCAACCCCTGTGGAATTTCTTCTGTTTGGGAATGGACTCTCTTACCTTTATCTGTAGAATAAAGCATTTCCAAGGTGTTTGTTTTTTAAAAAGCATATTATTGAAAATTTTAAAAATATACAAAAGTAGAGAGAATAGTATAAAAACTGCCATGTATCGTTAAGTACCTTTAACAGTTATCAGCATATGACCAATTTTTTTCGTCTATATATCCCCAATTTCCCCTCCTGCCCACCCTTGGTTTATTTATTTGAGATAAGTCCCAGACATCATATCATTTCAATTGTAGCTTCTTCTTCAGTGTGTATCTCTAACATTTTAAAAAGGTAACTGCAGTGCCATTATCACATCTAAAAAATTTAGTATTAGTTCTTTAAAACCATCGTATAAAAAGAGTCAGATTTCTGTCTCATCAAATGTTGTTGTTATTTTTTTTAATCATGGTCCAGATAAGGTTCATGCATTATGTTGTATTGGTTGATATATCCATAGGTTTCCCTTATTTCTTGTTTGTTTCCCACGCAAATTATTGTTTAGGTTGTTTTGTTTGTTTGTTTTTTTGTCCTATACTTTCCTATATTTCGTCTCTTCCTGACTGTATTCTTGTGATGTTGTTTCACTTGTTTCTTTTAGTTAGATCTAAAAGCTTGACTGTATTTGGGCTTTCTTTTCTTTTCTTTTTCTTGGCAAGAGTATACTTTCCCCTGGTATCACTCAGAAGGTATATAAAACCCAGTTATATTTTTGTGACATTAGCTTGATCAGTGGGTTCAGCTTATGTCTGCCTGCTCTATAATTATCAAGTTCTCTATCACCTTTTCATCTAATGGTTTTTAGCAGCCACCGATGATTATTGCCTATCCTAGAGCATTATTTAATTAGGGGGTTACAAGATGGTGATTTCTAATTCTCACTTTTTCTTATATTAGCTAGACTTTTTCTGTAAAAAAGAACTTTTTCCTTATTAACTCTTTGCAGATTGAAAGTTCTTTCCCTTTCTTTACCAATTTTCAGAAAGAGTTGGTTTTCCAGCATTCTCCGAAGGTGGTCAATAAGTTCTTTTTTTTTTTTTCCCAAGTATCATTGTAAATTTACGGATTTTTAGCATGTTTGATGTCTTTTGATCCATAGTTATTATTCTTTTTTTATGGTGAAATAGTCCCATCTTTGAGTAGTGAGAGTCTTATCTAAGGTGGCTCCTAAATGTAGCTCATAGCTTTTGAGTCTTTGCTTTCTTTTATAAGATATTCTGTGCTCATTTTGTATATTTCCTCCCAGCCCTAAAGTCAGCTATGTCTTCAGGAAGCCCTGGTTCTCCTAGTCTTTCCCATATAATTTTGTTTTATTTAAACTCTTGTGTCATTATAACTGCTTTCTCATTCACCAAAATGAATCTGTGGAGAACACTGCCTTCTCATACTGCACTTCTTTAAAACTGAAAAAGAGAGTAATAATAATGGAAAGTACAGTTGACCTTTAAACAACGTGAGGGTTGGGGGCCCCTAACTGTACACACAGTCAGAAATCTGTGGGTGACTGGTAGTCAGCTCTCCTCATTTCAGGGATTCAACCAACTGCAGATCGCAGTACTGTAGTATTTACTGTTGAAAACAATCTGCATATAAATGGACCCATGCAATTCAAATTTGAGTTGTTCCAGGGTCCACTGTAGTTAGAAAGGTGTGATAATTACAAGTTCAGGCCATGTCACTACTGCTTGAAGAGTTGCTGAGGAAATAGCCTTACGTTTGCTCCTCTAATATTTCTGGGACATTTAGGACCAGCTGAAATATTTAATACACTTTGGCCATTTCTTAACAAAACTAGGAATATCTCGAGTTAACAGACTGCTTTTCTGGGATGATTGAAAGTATTTTGACTTTCTATCGCATTCACCACTTCTTTTGGTCCTAATTAGGTTAGAGGGAGAAAATACAACATCCACTGTTCTAAATATTATAGAAAATAACAACAACATTAAGAACCTAATAGCTGTTAGTTCTTAAGATTTATTCTTATTACATATGTCAGCGGTCCCTGACCTTTTTGGCACCAGGGAGCAGTTTTTTGGAAGACAGTTTTTCCACGGACAGGGGTTGGGGGTGGTGGTGGTTTCAGGATGACTCAAGTGCATTACATTTATTGTGCACTTTATTTCTATTATTATTACATTGTAATATATAATGAACTAATTATACAGCTCACCATAGTGCTGACAGGAGGTGAGCTCAGGCAGTGATGTGAGCGACGGGGAGCGGCTGTAAATACAGATGAAGCTTTGCTCACTTGCCGCTCATCTGCTGTGCAGCCCGGTTCCTAACAGGCCACGGACAGGCAGTGTTCTGTGGCCCGGGGGTTGGGGACCCCTGATATATATAATATATAAATATATGTATTTCACATTATAAAAATTTAATGAATAAGATACTTCATAAAACCTAAATAGATTATGAGTAGATTTGATAACATCATTAAAATAGCTAGTTCACACATGCATGAAATGATTTCAAATATAATGTAAAAAATTAATAAAACCCACCTTTATCACCATACCTATCGCATTGAGCTTACATTTTGGCATTTATTGTGAAAAATTTAGCATTATGCCTTTATGGAGTAATTGCTTATTGGAGTGTCTTCACATTCATTTTTTTGTTCTCTTTTTTGTCAAATGAGATTATTCTTTTATCAGCAGTCTGGATGTAAGTAAGTAACTGAAATGCTGTTTGCACAGCTGCCATGAAGTTTAGTACTGGGACATTACTTTGATTTTAATGAAGTAAACATCTGTTGCTAAAAGAGCCCCAAGGCTGTTGCTTCTGAGTAATGAATGTCTTCATTTACCACTGAGTATTGCAGTCTGCTAGCTTAGCTCTGCTATCATTGTGTCTGTGTTTCCTTTCAACAGGAGCATGTGAAATGGGTTCATGCTGAAATGGTAAATAAAAACTCCAAGCTAAAGCTAATTTATGTGACTCCAGAGAAAATTGCAAAAAGCAAAATGTTTATGTCAAGACTAGAAAAAGCCTATGAAGCAAGGAGATTTACCCGAATTGCTGTAGACGAAGTTCATTGCTGTAGTCAATGGGGACATGATTTCAGACCTGGTATGTATGTTGTATCTAGAAAACCCCTTGATGCTAGGGACGCTTTTCTTACTCAGCTTTACATGATGGAAATCCCTGCTTCCATTAAAATTATCTTCTTAGGTAGTTATTACTCATTTTTTTCTTGCCTTAATATAAGGGGAGTCAAGAGGCAGAATCTTTGATCTCTTTACCCCTCACCCCCATGGTAGTGTTTATTAGTCTAATTGCCTTTATCTTTTGAAATGTGTGCTTATTAGCAAATATTATACCTTGCCATCTTTAGCCATAAAGGTTTACTGACCTCCAGATTCTCCTTCACATCTGTTGAGGAATTTGCATCTGCTTCAGATTTGTCTCTTTTAGTCATCATTCTGGGTGTCTTTAGCACCCACTTCAGGATCTACACCCAACTAACTCCTCAGTGTTACAGTTCTATGGTATATTTTAGTAACCTTATTCTTTGCTTCTCCAACAGAATCCTACAGTCATAGCCTGAATCAGATTACTCAGACATGTTCTGTGCAAAAAAATCTGAAAATTAATTAAATTGTTTGGGTTTTTTTACTATTGAGTTGTATGAGCTCTTTATATATTTTGTATATTAACTAACCTCTTATCAGGTATATGATTTGCAAATATTTTCTCCCATTCCATAGGTTGCCTTTCATTATGTTAATGGTTTCCTTTACTATACAGAAGCTTTTTAATTTGAGGCAACCCCACTTGTTTTTTTGTGTGTGAGTTTTTTTGCTTTTGTTGCTATTGCTTTTGGCCTCAGATTCAAAAAATCATTGCCAAGACTGATGTCAAGGAGCTTATCTCATATGTTTTCATCTAGGAGTTTTATGGTTCCAGATATTACGTTTGAGTCTTTAATTCATCTTGAGTTGACTTTTGTATGTGGTGTAAGATAAGGGTCCAGTTTTATTCTTTTGCATGTGGCTGTCCAGTGTTCCCAACACCATTTATTGAAGAAACTATCATTTCCCCATTATATGTTCTTGGCTCCTTTGTAGTAACTTTATTGACTGTATATATACGTGGGTTTATTTCTGGGCTCTCTATTCTGTCCCGTTACTTTAGCTATAGCTTTTATTTATATGTTCTTATACTTTTATTACTGTAGCTTTGAAACATAGTTTGAAATCAGGAAGCGTAATACCTCTGGCTTTGTTCTTTCTCAGGATTGCTTTGGCTATTTGGGGTCTTTGTGGTCCATACAAACTTCAGGGTGGTTTTTCCTATTTCTGTGAAAAATACCATTGGACTTTTGATAGGAATTGCACTGAATCTGTAGATTGCACTGGGTCATTTGGACATTTAAACAATATTAATTTTTCCAGTTCATGAGCACAGAATATCTTCCCATTTGTTTGTGTCTTCTTCAGTTTCATTCATCAGTGTCTTTTAGTTTTCAGTGTATAGATATTTCACCTTCTTGGTTAAATTTATTCCTGGGGATTTTATTCTTTTTTGATCTAGTTTAATTTCTCTTTCTGATAGTTGTTATTAGTGTATAGAAACACAACTGATTTTTGTATTTTGATTTTGTATCCTGCAACTTCGCTGAATTTGTTTATAAGTTCTACAGGTTCTTGGTGGAGTCTTTAGGGTTTTCTATTTATAATATTATGTCATCAGCAAATAGTGAGTTTTACTTCTTTCATTCTGATTTGGATGCCTTCTATTTTGTTTTCTTACCTAATTATTGACTAGAACTTCCAATCTATGTTGAATAAAAGTGGTGAGAAGGAGGCATCCTTGTCTTGTTCCTGACCTTAGAGGAATAGTTTTCAGCTTTTCACCATTGAGTATGATGTTAGCTGTGGGCTTGTCACATATGGCCTTTATTATGGTGAGATTTGTCCCCTCTAAACCTACTTTGTTGAGAGTTTTTATCATGAATGCATGTTGAATTTTGCTTTTTCTGCACCTACTGAGATGATCATGTGATTTTTAGCTTTCATTTTGTTACTGTGGTATATATCACATTGATTGATTTGCAGATATTGAACCATCCTTGCAATCCTGGAATAAATCTCACTTCATCATGGTGTATGATCCTTTTAATGTATTGCTGAATTTAGTTTGTTAATATTTTGTTGAGGATTTTTGTATCTATGTTTGTCATGGATATTGGCCCATAACTTTTCTTGTAGTGTTCTTTCCTGGTTTTGGTATCAGGATAATGCTAGCCTCGTAGAATGAGTTTGGAAGTGTTCCCTTCTCTTCTATGTTTTATAAGAGTTTGAGAAAGACTAGTGTTAATTCTTCTTTAAATTTTTGGTAGAATTCACCAGTGAAGCCATCTGGTCCTGGACTTTTGTTTGTTGGGAGGTTTTTGATTACCGATTCAATCTCCTTACTAGTGGTTTTTCTGTTCAGATTTTCTATTTCTTTATGATTTAGTTTTGATAGATTTTAGTAGGAATTTATCTGTTTCTTCTGAGTTGTCGAATTTGTTGGTATATAATTGTTTACAATAGTGTCTTATAATTGTATTTTCATAGTATCAGTTGTTATGTCTCCTTTTTCATTTCTGATTTTATTTATATGAGTCTTCTCTCTTTTTTCTTGTTGAGTATGGCTAACAAGTTGGTCTATTTTGTTTATCTTTTCAAAAAACCAGCGCTTAGTTTCATTGATCTTTTCTATTGTCTTTTTAGTCTCTATTTCTTTTATTTCCATTCTGATCTTTGTTATTTTCTTCCTTCTGCTAACTTTGGGCCTAGTTTGTTCTTCCTATTTTAGTTCCTTGAGGTGTAAAGCTAGGTTGTTTATTTGAGATCTTTCTTGTTTATTAATGTAGATGTTTTTTGCTATGAACTTCCCTCTTAGAACTGCTCTTGCTGCTTCTTGTAAGTTTTGGTATGTTGTATTTCCACTTTCACTTGTC
The DNA here is from genome assembly GCF_963455315.2 of Globicephala melas. NCBI lineage: Eukaryota > Metazoa > Chordata > Mammalia > Artiodactyla > Delphinidae > Globicephala > Globicephala melas. The sequence goes on from NC_083323.1 coordinate 85,688,627, forward strand.
TCAAGACATTGTAAAATTTCTCCTTCTTCATGTGTATCTCAACTAGCGTGACTACAACTAAATGCCTCCCAAAAGGCCTGTTCTTTTTCCTTCTATCTTGTAACTGGGAATCACTATTTGTCCTGTTGCTGTGTGCAATCAAAAACTTTTTTTTTTTCTTGATCAAAAACTTTTGATTTGCTTCCCTTCTCCATGTCTTTCCCTCTTCCTCCCCATTCTCCCAAGCAATTTCCCCTTCAGTCTTCCCTATCTTAGAAAATCACTTAATAACCACTCACACATTTACTCAAGCCAGAGTTGTAGCAAATCTGTTTAGTCAGGGTCTAGTCAGAAGACAAAAGCCATACCAGTTATTTGAACACAGAGAATTTACATTACATTATGTAAAGAATTGTTAACCAAGTAAAAAGTGATTATAAGCAGCTAACTGAAAAAAGGAAAAGAAAACTAACGTATCATGGAGGTAAAAGCTAGAAGAAGCAACTACCATCCCTAGGGCTGGGGGAACAGGAAGAAAAGGTTGGGATTGACGCGATTTAGAAACCTAGAGGAGGGGCCTTGTGGAGCTGATGCTCAGACCTATGGGAGGCCCAGCTCCCTGGTGCTGGTGTCTGTGGAGGCAGAGATAGGGTGGACCTGTGATGAAGTCAGTTCTCCAAAGCTTAGAAAACTGCCAGCTGTACTCAGCTGCTGCTAAGTGGTGGATAAACCTTGCTGGGGCGGCATTCCCGGGAACACCAGCAAACACACAGGAGGCAAACTGGAAGGAGCAGCACTCTTCTTCCTCCCCCAGCCTTGCACTTTGTGCTTCCAGGGCCAGCTGGCAAAGCAGAGATTCCTCACTCCAACGCCACAAAGCGGAGTCTAGAAGTGTGGAGTTGGAGCTGAGAACGAGTAACTTCATGGTGGCACATTGTCCCTGACTTATCCTACCTCTGCAGATCTGGTCCACCACCAAGTCCTGTCGCCTCCACCTCTAAGTTGAATCTCAAGCTTGTCCACTTCTCTTTGTCTGTACTGCTATTTCTTAAGTCCAGCTGGGCTCCTTTCCACCAGTCTACTACACTAGCTCCCTAGCTGGTCTCTGTTCCAGTCTTACCCTTTTACAGTTCATCCTTCACCCAGCAACCAAATCAAATCATGTTACTTCCCTCCCTAAACTACCCAGCAGATTCTCTTTGTACTTAGAATAAAATCTACATTCTTAACTGGGGTCCCTAAGACCATATGTGATCTGTCCCCCGTTTGTCTCTGCCCCATTTCCCCTCGCATGTTATACTCCAGCTACAATAAGGTTATCATGATGACCACTTACCATGCCCTGATAATCAGATACTTATTGGTTTACTCCTTGCATTGTCTGATTTCTTTGCTTGAATTGTAGTTCCGTTTGCATAGCACCTTTGCCTTGTTCTCACTTTATCTCTGGTGCCTACGTCTCTAGGTGCTTGGCACATAGTTAAAAGTGTTCAACATATGCCAGGTGATGAATGGATGAATCTTGGACTCTTCCCCCACCCTCCCCCCACCATATCCCAATAGTCACTAGGACCTATGGGGTTCCAGTTCATGTATTTCAGTCTTTTCTTTCTGATTTATCCTCAGTGTCATGCCTTATTTCATATTCACTGTTTTTAGTTTTCCAGTCTGTCATTGCCACCTTTTAACTTGTCTCCCTTTCTTCAGCCTTTTGCTTTACTCCAGCCCATCCTTCACACTTCCACCAAAAGACGATTCCTGAAACATAGACTGTGTCCTTTATCTGCTTGAAAAATCACACGACTCCTCATTTCCTATAGGGCAAAGTTCTAGCTCCTTAGAATCAACCAACTGTTCAGTTCATAGTTTTACTTGAACCTGCTTTTCTTTTTTATTTTGCGGTACGCGGGCCTCGAACCCGCATCCCCTGCATCGGCAGGCGGACTCTCAACCACTGTGCCACCAGGGAAGCCCCTTGAACCTGCCTTTTTATACTCTTTGGAGTAACAGTATCAGTCAGGGTTTGGGTAGGGAAGCCGAGCTCTTATGAATGTTAAGGGATAAGGGATTTATTTTAGGAAGCAGACTTTGCGCAATTGTGGGAGGAGCTGGGGAAGGAAGGTCTGGAGGGGGAGAGTTGGAGAGTCAGAGAAAAGTCACTGACTAGTCCTGGAGCACTGGTGTGGGAGGACCACCCAGAGCTTGTAGGGAAATCTGCAACTGGCATGGCCATTGCCAGAGGGGCTGCAAGGGGGAGCTCAGGCGAAGTCTCTGGTTAGTTTCCTCTGAGTAGCCGTCACCTCCGTGGGTCTGCTGCCAGGCATCTAAGGGGCCGGTGTTGATCAGCGAAGCCTACAGCTGGGAAGAAGAGCTGAAGGAGGAATGGGGAAGAACTGGGACAGGCTGGCAATTGTCCACCATCCTATCTGCCGGGAAGGCCCTTCAGAGTGTAGCAGCTGCTTCTCTCCTGCCTCCCAGGCCTTACACAGGTTCCTCTTCTGGTCCAGCTGTAACTTGGAACCATCCAGGGAATAGAGTAGAGTTCCCAGTCGACTGGGGTTGACAGTAGGTCCATCTAGCACAGCACCCTGTGGTCTAGCCCCTCTGAACTGCTTGCTGATAACTGAACCTGCCGAGTGATCTCATGCCAGTGTGTTTGCCGCATGTGTGCATGCTGCTTCCTCTGCCTGGTGTTTTCTTCTTCTTCCCTTCCTCCCGAGCTTCCGCTGGATTCTTCCAGACCCAACTCAGATCTTACCTCCCTTGAAGCTTTCACAACTGCCCAAGCAGTTACTTTCTGTTCCGTTTTCATACGAGTCCTCTACCTTAGCATTGAGCCATCTCTCCCACATTTCTTTTTCACTTTTCTCCAAATAGTTTAAGTACTTAAGGGTGTACTCATAGACAACTTCTCTAGTGACTTAGATGTGTCTAATAAATATGAGGCCAGAACGGCTTTCCTGAAGTGGGTTATATAAAAACCAATGCCCTCACCAAGCGTCTTCTGAGTTTGCCATTCTTGGATGATACCTGTGGTAGAAGGGTTTCGACTGATGGCCTTTTCGTCTCTTGTCAGTTGCCATAGATTCAAACACTATGGCTCCTCCCACTCTGCCTCTCGAATCCACTGTTCAGCAGGTATAGACCAGTGCTCAGCTGATTGGAAATGTTGTGGTATTCCCTATCGAAGACACCTACGGCCAAGAAGTGTTTCTGAAGAACCAGTTAAAAGTAGAGTAAAGCCCGTCTTATCACCAAGGCTACGCAGCAACCACAGCTTAGATATAGATGGCTGTGGAAGTAAAATTGCAGTCATCTTTATCTGCAGCATGTTAGAAGATGTAATTTACTCCTTAAAGGATAGCAAGAGGGCTACTTTGTTTTTTGGGTTTTTTTACAGATTATAAGGCCCTTGGTATTTTGAAGCGGCAGTTCCCCAATGCATCGCTAATTGGGCTGACTGCAACGGCGACCAGCCATGTCTTGAAGGATGCTCAGAAAATACTGTGTGTTGAAAAGTGTTTTACTTTTACAGCTTCTTTTAATCGGCCAAATCTCTATTATGAGGTATGTAACTTTTATGTCAATTTATTATTTATTTATTTATTTATTTTGTGGTACGCTCCGGACACGCAGGCTCAGCGGCCATGGCTCACGGGCCCAGCCGCTCCGCGGCATGTGGGATCTTCCCAGACCGGGGCACGAACCCACATCCCCTGCATCGGCAGGCGGACTCTCAATCACTGCGCCACCAGGGAAGCCCTATGTCAATTTATTTTGTGAAGGATTTCAGAAGAAAGGTTACTTTTTCATTATGTCTATTTACGTCACAGTTAATTATGTTTAAAAGTTAAAAAAAAATCAAGTGAGTACAAGCAGACTTATTAAAGAATGCTTTCTTCGTATATCTCCTGTGCTGTTTAATTCTTTGCTCGGTTAAGTAGAAAACACTGCCTCATTAAATTTGCGTACACGCTTTCTTATGCAAGGATGGAGAGAAAGCGTGTATTGATACTAAGGACCCTAATGACATCTCTATAGAAATTATGAAATAATGCAAAAATTAATATACCATTAAAGATTTGCTAATACTCCCTATTTAGATTTTATTTGATATACAACCTTGAAAGGTAAATAACCTCACAGCTGTTTTTACTTTCCAGTCCTTTTAAGGATAGACTTAATATTCTTCTGAGCTCTTACTGACTAGTTGTTTTTGCCATGGTTTATGTTTTTACAAAAGTAGCATCAGAAAATTTTAAGTCTCTGTCTTTACAAGTTATTCACTGCTTCTGTGCCTCCTCATCTCTGGTAAATTCAAAAATAAGGATCAAGAAGCATCTGGGAGGTGATAGGGTCAAATGGGCGAGTGAGAGAGTAATAGAAAAAAACACCATGCCCAAGAAAGAGCGGCGCCTTGAAATTTGTAAGTAAACGACCGCATGAATGGTACTCATTAATTTACTTTTTAATAAGTTAACTTTTTTTTTAGGTTCGGCAGAAGCCCTCAAACACTGAAGATTTTATTGAGGATATTGTAAAGCTCATTAATGGAAGATACAAGGGGCAATCAGGTAATATAGACACAAACCAAGTTTGAAGACTGAGAGAGAACTTTCCAAAAGTAGCACGTTATTTACACTAATACACTGAGAAAAAGATTAGCACCAAAAATATTAATGTATGGCAGAAGAACTTGAAAATATCATGATAAAATTAATTTGCTTGGTGATCTTAGAAATCAGGTGTGGCATTTGCTAATTACACAGATTATAAGAGTCATAAAACTGATTTATTTTTGCTTATTTACACTTAATTGCGTTAAGAGTGGACCTAATGACATGTTAATTATCAACAGCACATATTTAGTAAGTATCCACTGTGTATAAGATTGAAGGTTAACCAGTGATTTTCTAAAGGGATGTAAACTATAGTTCCTTATAGTAAAGGACACATTAAAGAAATAAACAGTACATACTGAATGAGCTAAGTATAGATGGAGTTGAGAGTGTGTATAACATGTGTTCCAGGATTAATGTAGAGACAAGTGTTACTAAAGCAAAGAGTTGGTATTAAAGTAGCACTTCAAAACTGTTCTGTGGATTTTCAGGAGATATTAATAGGGGCCATGGGTAAAAGGAGTTCCAGGGTCAAATAAGTTTGAGAAAGGCTGCAGCTGTTTATTCCTCCTGCAGAGTCACAGGGTGTATCAGCACCTTAGAAATTCTGACCAGCCCTGCAAACAGAGACACATGTGTTTGTCTAACTTTGTTAACCTTCCCAAACTTATTTGCACATGAAACTCTTTTCTCATAGCATGCTTGTTAACATCTTGTGGAGCTGTGGGGCATCAGTTTGAGAAAGACTATGTAGTGGGAGATAAAGTTGGAGAGAGAACTGAGATAATGGGAACCCAAACTGGTGGCTCCAGGCTTGCTACTGCTCTGGAGCAAGTTGGTGATCAGACCTTGAATTACACTGAAAAATCAGTATGTGTTCAGGGCCTTGGAATTTTTCATAATTCTTATTTTCCCCCATGCATTGTAATTATCAGCCTCTTCAGTGTGTGAGTTAAAAATTTTCTAGGAATGTACTATATATATCTAACCATTTCTTTTACTACAGGAATAATATATTGCTTTTCTCAGAAAGACTCTGAGCAAGTTACAGTTAGTTTACAGAAACTGGGGATTCCTGCAGGGGCATACCATGCCAATATGGAACCAGAAGATAAGACCAAGGTTCATAGAAGATGGTCAGCTAATGAAATTCAGGTTAAGTAACAGATCTTCAATAGAAGCCTAATTCACCTTTGAATGTATTTTAACTTGACTTAATATGTAAAATGTTAACACATTTTAGGTAGTAGTGGCAACAGTTGCATTTGGTATGGGAATTGATAAACCAGATGTGAGGTTTGTTATTCATCATTCAATGAGTAAATCCATGGAAAATTATTACCAAGAGAGTGGACGTGCAGGTATGTGTAACTCACATCCAGAAATAATTTTTTTTAATGCTTATTTATTTGGCTGCGTCAGGTCTTAGTTGCAGTGTGTGGGCTCTTTCATGGTGCGCAGGCTTCTCTCTAGTTGTGGCACGTGGTCTCCAGAGTGCGCAGGCTCAGTAATTGCAGCTCGTGGGCTTAGTTGCCCCACAGCATATGGGATCTTAGTTACCTGACCAGGGATTGAACCCGCATCCCCTGCAATGGAAGGCGGATTCTTAACCACTGGACCACCAGGGAAGTCCCCTAGAAATAATTTTTAAAGAGCTTTAAAAACACGATAAATGATGTTTAATAATACTGTATTTTTAATCTTCTTTATTGGCTAGTATTTTTATAACAAACAAATCTTTTTTGTAGTTTTATATTTGCCTATGGAGAAATTTTATTTATGTTGTATTGGAGTGTCATGAATTATTTCTTCTCATATTTGCTAAAATAATTTGATGTCCATCTTTGCCTCCTGAGTTTTTAATTAGTGGTTTCAAGTCTATAATTTAAATAACTGGATTACTTATGGACACATTTTTAAGCTAGTAAGGCTGATTATTGATAGATCTCTTTAGTCATTTTTTAAAAAATTTGACGGCAGCTGTTACAAATTAACTTTCACAGCTTTGTCTGAAATTTCTAGATATATATTTAGACTACGAAATATTGCCAGCAAATTTTATGTATTATTTTTGCATGTTTGACTTTTTTAAAGTAATTATGCAATCTCAAGATTCTTCCCACTGCAGGTCGAGATGACATGAAAGCAGACTGTATTTTGTATTATGGCTTTGGAGATATATTCAGGATAAGTTCAATGGTGGTGATGGAGAATGTGGGACAACAGAAGCTCTATGAGATGGTATCATACTGCCAAAACATAAGCAAGTAAGCACGCACCTTTTTGTCACTTTTGTCAATTAAAGACAAGCACAGTATGAAAGCACATGACATTACTTTGAGTCCTTACTCAAGTGAGTAAACACATTAGTGAAACATCAAGTGCAAACCAGTAAAAGCAGATGTCTGAAGGGTGGGAACCAGTACATGAACCTGCAGGATGCCTGAATCTAAGAAAATATATTCTCAGATATAGAGAACAAAGTAGTGGTTACCAGTGGGGAGAGTCGGGGAGGAGCAGTATAGGGGTGGGGGTGTGGGAGGTACTGCAACATGGGGAATATAGCTAATATTTTTTAATAACTGTAAATGGAAAGTAACCTTTAAAAGTTGTATAAAAGTAAAAAAATAAATAGTATCTTAAGTCTAAAAAAAAGAAAAAAGTCATTCTCTGTTTGGGAAGGATAGCTGTTAACTTTTTTCTAAATGTTTGGTAGCATTCACCTGTGAAACCATCTAGTCCTGGTCCTTTGTTTCTTGGGAGTTTTAAAATTACTGATTCAATTTCATTACTGGTAATTGGTATGTTCATATTTTTTATTTCTTCCTCCTTCAGTCTTGGGAGATTGTACATTTCTAGGAATTTGTCCATTTCATCTAGGTTGTTCATTGGCAAATAGGTGTTCCTAGTAGTCTCTTTGATCTTTTGTATTTCTGTAGTATTGGTTGTAACTTCTTTTTCATTTCTGATCTTACTGATTTGGGCTCTCTTTTTTTCTTGATGAGTCTGGCTAAAAGTTTATCAATCCTGTTTATCTTTTCACTATACTTAATTAAAAATTATTACTAATAAATGCCAACCATCATCTGTGCCTTCAGCAAATTGAAGTAGTAATTCAGACTACTGATCACAGCTCACCATAATAATAGAATAATATTGGAAAAGTTTGAAACATTGCGAGTATTATGAAATTGTGACACAGAGACATGAAGTGAGCAAATGCTGTTAGAAAAATGGTGCCAATGGACTTGCTCAATGCAGGGTTGCCACAAACCTTCAGTTTGTAAAAAACACAGTATCTGCAGAGCACAGTAAAGCAAATTGCAGTAAAACAAGGTATGCCGGTAGTTGTGAAATACTGAATCTCAGACAATTTTTTAAAAGCAATGTCTATTAACAACATATGGAAAATATTATTATACGTGGTGGGCAGAATAATGGTCACCCAAAGATGTCCACATCTGAATCCCTGGAATCTGTGACTGTGCTACTTTACATGGCAAAAGGGAATTAAGGTTGCAGTCAGCTTATCTTAAAATAGGGAGATAATCCTGAATTATTTAGGTGGACCCACTATAATCACAAGGGTTCTTAAATGTGGAAGGAGGCATAAGATGTCAGAGTGATGTGAAGACTTACCCACTGTTGTTGGCTTTGAAGATAGAGGAAAGGGGGCCATGAGCCCAGGAATGCAGGCAGTCTTTAGAGTCTGGAAAGGGCAAGGAAACAGATCCTCCCCAAGAGCCTCCAGGAGAAATCCAACCCTGCTGACACCTTGATTTTAATCCAGTGAGACCCATGTCAGCCTTCTAACCTACAAAAATGTAAGATAGTAAGTTTGTGTTGTTTTAAGCCACCAAGTTTGTGGTTATATTATGGCAGCAATAGGAAATTAATACAGTATATAACTCTGTATTTTAAAATAGGGATTCTTAAAACTGTTAATTATTTGATAATTTGTATCTCTGATGTTTGCAGCTGTCGCCGTGTGTTGATAGCTCAACATTTTGATGAAGTATGGAGCCCAGAAACATGCAACAAAATGTGTGATAATTGCTGTAAAGAGATTTGTGAGTTGTTTTTTAAATCCTTATAGGCTAATATTTATATGCAGGAATACATGAGGGCAATATTAGACACCCAAAATGGATTAAAAGAATAAGCAAGGTGTGAATAGAATTTCCCAGATTCAAGAGTGACCACACAAAGTTTTGAAACAGAGGCAAAATTAAAAGCCATACGTGTATGCATTTATTTTATGTTGCTACACTGAGGACGTGTTAAATTTTTAAGAAATGAAGGGAAAGGTTTAAAAACCTTCTGAATAGAAATACTATTTTAAGTAAGAGAACGCTAACTTCTTGTGATAATCTTGGATGCTTTATAGTTACTGATTGGAAAGAGAAATACAGTGCAAAATAGAGACTATAGTGTATCATTTTTGATCCAGATAATGGCTAACCACTCATAAGACACTAATTTAGCAGTGTGTTGGTGCTGTCTTTTCACTTTTTAAAATCCTGTGTGTATGTGTATTATTGGAAGAGCTGGACTAACCCGTTCCTCGTTGAGTTCTGATGCCTTGATCAGTGAAGGTCACAATTTTAACTCTGCAGCCAGAGAAAATTATTTGTGTTTATTAGATTATTTTATACTGCCCAAATTAACAAAAGCCTGATACATAGATCGGAGTGTTAGTATCAGTAATTGGGAATAACTGTCCACGACATTCTTGTCATGAAACTGGAGTCCCTAGGAAGCCATACCGGTTGTCAGAATATTGCTTAATGAACACGCATCAGGTAACATAAAGAACAGACTGACTCGCCTGTGAACATCACTAAGTATTTGTCATAATCATGCTTGGCTGACACTCTGGTTCCTAGAGCATACCCAAAGGCCTTCCGATAACCAGATTATTTTCTTTACATCACTTAAATCTCAGTGTCTTACAGAGACTGTAGCTTAGTGATAAGAGACTTGAGCAGTAGTCTTAGCTCAGAACATAGAAACAAATCAGTGTTTAGGGTGGCTCACACTGGGTGAAGACTTATTTTTTAAACCAGTCTAACCACTTAGGACGGCCTATCCTTGCCCTAATTTTGAAATCCCATTCACCTGTAACCATGCCGCTTTCATTACAGCATCTGAAAGAAAGAACATAACAGCGTACTGCAGGGATCTAATCAAGATCCTGAAGCAGGCAGAGGAACTGAAAGAAAAGCTCACTCCACTGAAACTGATCGACTCTTGGATGGGAAAGGGTGCAGCGAAATTGAGAGTAGCAGGTGTTGCTCCACCCGCGCTTCCTCGTGAGGACCTGGAGAAAATTATTGCGCACTTTCTTATACGGCAGTATCTCAAGTATATACAAACCCACTTCTTGCCCTTTCATGTTGTCTTTATGATTCTCATTTTTATAACTGCAGCAGAACAAATGGTTTTGTGGTTGTTTCATAAGAACTTTTAAACGCTATGCAAAATTTACCTAGTAAACAAATTCAAACTTTGATTACTGTATGTCAAAAAAGCACAAAACTAAAATACTTTCTATAAAGATAAACTACATTTTTATACTAAAAAGTTTTATATTTCATATCAATGTTACTTAAAATTATTGCACTTATTTTTTTTTTTTATAAATTTCAGTTTGTTGTCTGCAATTTGTCAAAACCTGATCATTGGCCTTTATCTTCTGCAGAGAAGACTACAGTTTTACAGCTTATGCTACCATCTCATATCTGAAAATAGGACCTAAAGCTAATCTTCTGAACAATGAGGAACATGTTATTACAATGCAAGTAAAGAAGCCCATGCAGAGCTGTTTCAGGGTAGTTATTAATTTTTAGTTTTTATATATTTGAAAAAGACATTAAAGCCTATGGGATGCTTTTCTTTAACTAGTACTCTCCTGGGTCCAGTGGAGCATAAGAAGAGATTAAGTCAGTTTTCTTCCTGGAATCTGGGTATAGAAGAGAGAAAACCTACTTTTGTGTTCTGTAGAGGTATTGAGTAGAAGAATATAGACTAGGGGTTTCCAACCTTTTGGGATGTGAAGACTCCATTTAATGTCTGATGTTATGAGGCACCCTGCCCTTGCTTGTGGTCACTGTTGGCTGAGAAGTCTGCCTGTGCAGCAGAGGTTGAAAAGCACTGTCACAAACTAACTGCTCTCAAGCCTGCAAAAGCACACCCGGCAGCAGTGTGTCTAAGGACATGTCAGGTGTTCTTTACGGTCTTGACAGCACAGCCCCTTCTATTTAAGATGGGGCGCATACTAGAAGAAATTGGAAGATAAAAAACAAGACCACTGGACACTTAATTAAAGAGGTGATACAGAAGGACTATTGAGATTATTAATCTCCTGAGAAAATGGAATAGCTGAATTTTTAACCAGTGTTTGTCTTGCTGTTGTTTTGTAGGCTGAATCACCTCAAAGTTGTCATTCCGAAGGAGCTGATAAAAAGAGGGAAGAAAAAACTCCAAGTAACTTCCAGAAGAAGTCGGAGAACATGCTTCAGCAACCTGATTGTAAGATTACAGGGGCTAAGAAAAGAAAAATTGATAATGCATGAGTTGAGTGCTTCTAAATCTTCTAAGAAAAAGTTTATGCATGTATACACCATTAGTTTTGTAGTTAATCAAAAGTTTAATTTTAAGACAATTTCATTAATATTTTATTCATATGGAGCTATATTTTCAGAATTTATTTAAGTATTGAAGACTTGAGAATTTGAGACCTTTTGAAATTTTGAGATCATGAACTGTATAAATTTACAGTATGAAACAAGGGAAAAATAAATCATTTTAATGTAAAACCCTTTAAATGTAAAATACTTAATAAGTTCATATAACTATCTTAAGCTCTTTATGCCTTGCCATAACTAGTTGTATTTTTTTCTTTTGACACAACTGTCTTTTGATAACAATGTTATTATACTGAATATTTTACTAAATAAAAAAGGAATAAGGTATCCATACAAATAATATTAGCAAGTATGCTACGCCTCTATTTAAGTAAAATAAAACTGTAAGCTGCTTGAAACCACAGCCCTACTTTGACATTTCACAGAGAATGGCTCTGGTATATTAACCAGACCACACTGTTGACTAAGTAGATAACAACATAGTTAAATTTGCTCCAAATCTAAATCACAAATGCATGTGTCTAAGTTTAAGAACACAGAAATGAATACTTAAGACTTAAGTGGTCAGTTCTGTGTTAGGAAAAAAATATATCTATAAATAAATGATTTGAACTGATTTCATCTTTAGAATTTTTATTTTTAAAATCTTCGTATTTCTGTATTTTTAACTTCAGATGGTCATCTTTAAATCAGTGCAGTCAATTTACTTTATTGGCATGTGACTTTTTTGTCTTATTTGGAACTCGATGTAGCTCTTGAAATGCCCTTTTTAGTCAAAATAATCTTCTATATCAATATTTGGATCTAGTAGATCTTCTCCATATGCTGAAAGATTCATCTGGTTTAAAATTAAGTTTTCAAATGTTTCTTCTAAATCAGTTTCACCAATTAAGACCGCTCCCATCATTCGCCCATTCTGCAGGACGGCTTTGATGTACTCTTGTCCTTTGGTACACCTCAGTATTAATTCATGGTCTAAACCTAAGCCCTGTGCATTGTATTTTCCCAGCAATACAACCTATATAGAGAAAGACAAAACAGTTATTTTAATGACTATGAAAAAGAAACATAATATGCAGTTATTTTGTGTTTTCCTAGAATGGCAAATCTAGTCACGAAAATTTACAGCTAAAAGTGCCATTCGGAGGAGCCCAAAGAAAACACTTGCATGGCATGCATTTACTCTACAGATGACACTACCATACAACCTGTATGAACATTAAAAATACCTAGCGAATATACAAATATGTAGGAGGTAGACTACATTAGGCGTGAGTCACAATTTAAAGATTTAGTAAGAAGCTGAATTTGATCTTTCCTGGGCAAATTGTTTAGTCTCCCTGAACCGTATGTATATATTTGTACGTGTTTCTCCTTATCGGTAAATTAGGAGGAAAAATCCTGCCTCAGAGTGATGTAAAGAGGATTAAATAAGATAATATGTAGGGGGATGTACCTGCTCATTCTTGAGTATGAACAGCTGTTAGTTCTCTTCAAAAAGGAGGAGTGAATTGCAACTAAAACTCAGAAATGCACCAACAGGGAACAAATCTGGAGGAGATTTCCCCCCCAACCCCCAGAACTATAAAATAATATAGTGAGAAGGTAGGTAATGATTATCAGATGATTAGTGATTAAGCCCAGCAATAATAACCAGGTATAAATTTGCAAGAAATGAGGAAATTTGTCATTTTTTGTAAAGTGATTAAAGCCATATAAGTTTATTCATGTGAGAAAATCAGATGATCATAATTAGTTACAAAACTAACAAGCAGGGGCTTCCCTGGTGGTGCAGTGGCTGAGAGTCCGCCTGCCGATGCAGGGGACACGGGTTCGTGCCCCGGTCCGGGAGGATCCCACATGCCGCAGAGCGGCTAGGCCTGTGAGCCATGGCTGCTGAGCCTGTGCTCCGCAATGGGAGAGGCCGCAACAGTGAGAGGGCTGCGTACCGCAAAAAAAAAAACACAAAAAACTAACGAGCAGAAAAGGCACTAATCTGCTTATCTATCTTACCTTGTAGTTAAAAAATTTTGTTACATGAGCGAAAAGTTCAAAGCTGAAATCCATGTCAGTAGACTCGCCTGCACTAGCTGCGGCCATGCACTTTGCTGCATACCATCCCATCTGTCTAGCCTGGGTCCACAGCCTCATCTGAAATTAAAAAAAGGTTATGCAATTTAACTTTTTATTATCATCATTTGAAAAATGTTATCACCTTAACCTAGTAAAATTCCTTAAAGGGGTTCAGTGCTTGACAGTCCTTGAGAACAGTTAGATCTAGCTAGTTAGGTAATTGATTGAATCATCTTTGCCACAGAAGCAATCAGCAGTCCACACTAACCAACTGATTCTGGTGTTGGTCATTCTTATACCTCATGTGTGGTAACGAATGTCTTTTTGTATGCAAAAAATAATAACCATACTCATGGATATGAGCTTTAAGCATTTCTCGTAGAAGTGATAGTTTTTTTTAAAAAAATTCAGTCTCCTCTCTAAACAAGGTTGGGTCTGATGAAGTAAGAGGCAGCTTACGGTAAGGGAGCAGAGTAAACTGAGCACAGTAACAACTAGAGAACGGCCAACAGAAGTGGCCTGCGATATTACACTGCTGCACTGTTACCTAATGTATTCTAGCCTCTGAGTCCCTTTAGTTTGTGTCTCGGACTATATAAAACAAATGAATTAGTGTACTTACTGCTTCTGCAAATTAAGAGATGAAGTTTTATTAGATTCACTCAAAGTAAGAAACCCCTGTTTATTTTTGGACCTTCCTGTATCAGAGTATGAGGCACATGAAGGATATAATAATATACATATTCCCTAGATTCAACCCTTAGAGGGCTGAGATGTTAAAAAAAAAAAAAAAAAATCCCATGAACTCCAATTCCGAATTGAGTTTGGGACAGATATGCCGTAAAAACAACACTGGATGTCATTGTAGAGAAAACTAAAAAACAAGCTAGTTTGAAGCATTTTAGAATTATGGCTGAAATCACTGTCTTGTTGATGCTATCTCTGATGTATGTTAAAACATACTAAATAACAAAGCTGCTGCTTAGAATACATCTGGTTCTCCCACTACTTCACACTCCACAGTTACTTCACACTCCACAGTTAATCTGAATAAACATGCCTACCTGTGGAGCTGGTCTTTCACCAAGATAAGCGTTGACTGGTTCTTTCATCTGTTAACATCTACCTCTGTCTCTACTCCTACTAAAACAACCCCACCTCTGGCCGCTGAGTATCTTCCTCCAGCACTTCTGCTCCACCATTACAAGGCAGGCAACACTGTCGGGGCAGGAGGAGGTCTAGATCCAGTTAGAAGGGGTTGTTAGGCTGAGGAATTCTGCTTACTATGGGAACAGTCTTTCAGTAATAATTCCCACAGGAATAAGGTCATCAGAAACAGAATGTACGGTTTATAATCTCAGTTTGCTACTTTTTCATCCAAAGCTGTGCTGTCCCAACTCATAGTCACTAGCCACATGACTATTTAATTAAAAGTAAAATTAAAATTCAGTTCCTCAGTCACATTAGCCACATTTCAAATGCTTAGTACACACATCGCTAGTGGCTACCTGACTGGACACTGCCGAAATATAGAGTATTTCTGTCATCACAGAAAGTTCCACTGGACACCGCTGATAAGCATCTGAGCATGAAAAACAAAGTAACAATCATAATTCTTTTTAAATTAAAAGACATCCCAGTCTATTCCATCACTATATAATCACTTACCAAAAGGGAAAAATTCTAGTGTTCTTTTTGTTTGTTGTTTTTGTGACAAAAAAACTCTATGATAGCTTCCCACTTAAAGTAGAAAAGTTGGAAAACCAGAAAGCTGGATATGCAGGTAGCAGTTCCTTTATTTTCAGATGGAATCTATGATAAAAACCTGTGACCACCTATGCCAGCTTACCTGCTGCCAGACTGGGCTGGGCTGCCAGGAGGCCGTGCAGATGTCACCTGCAGCATAGATGTCAGGAAGGGACGTGTGCATGTGATCATCCACCTTCAGGCCACCGTCTTTTGCTACATCAAACTAAACAATGTTCCTCATAAGCATATGAGGTAAGAAAAAGAAACGTGACTTTTTCATTCCAAAGTAAAAGAGCAAGTCAAATTCTACACATTGATATGCTGATCTTTAATGAGAAAAGTTGGCTAAACTGCCAAGTTTAGACAACTAAGCTGAATTTCCAGGCACTCAAATTCCTACTAAGACGAACCCATGAAATTCTTAGAACTTCAAATTCTTAAAATTCTTAGAACATCAAAAATTGCCAATAACCATATGATGACCCCACCCATACTTACAAAAATATTCCTTAGTTTTTGTAAACTTCAGATGCTAAAAAGCAAAAAAATATAAGCTGGCTTCTCTAAAAGAATCACTTTTAAGAATTCATAGGAGGTATCAGTTTCTTACCAACGTTTAGATAAATTGTGCATTATGTCCCCTTAATAATGACACTTAGGCTGGAATGTTAACTGCTTAAGGACTTGAAGCAGTAAAAAAAAATATTGCAAATCAAGACATGAATATAAACTAAACTGTTTTCAGTCATCTTAAATTACAGTTCTGTGCCAAAACAATGAACAATTATTCATGCTTGAGAATTAGAGATCTTCATAAACAATACTTTAAAAGTGTTCACAGTGGGACAAAAATTTTCATCTTACATTGTTGCCACAGAGAAAAGGTTCTGTATTTGGTGTAACTCCTGTAGCACTGACAATGAAATCGCAGCCATATATCTTTTCATTGGTCAATTCCACATATACAGGCCATCTCTCTTAAAATAAAAAAAAAAAATTATTCTCAAGTGTAATCACCACCGTCTATAACATTATGTGAATACAATGACTAGAAGAAAGAGAGAAAGAAAGAAAAAGGCAGGAGATGACTTTAAAACACCACCTCTTAATATTTATAGGTACATCTGCTAAAACAATTTTTAATGTCATCAGTGCCATCTTCTTATTTTGGGTATAATCGCAAAACTATGGCAGGCATTCTAAACATTTTTCCTTCAAATTTAGGCATAGAAATTCTAACAAAGTAAATTTAAATTGATAATACTTTATAAATTATTCCTTTAAAAATCTTTATTAATAGATTATACTCCATTGAGAGTTTAGTCTAACTAGGTTACTCACTTTTCAATGTTTTCCCTTATTATTCACATTCAAACTCTAACACTCTCTTTTCCTATGAAAAAATTCAAAGAATTCAGAGGAGTGGGATATCCCATACAGTAGGTTTGGGTGAGTGTATTTCTGAGTAATTCTCACAGGAGTGTAGAATAGGAATTTTAAGAGATCTGTGCCTTAGTTTCAAATTTATAGATCTCATTGTTTGATTTTGAGGGTGTCACTTCACCTTTGCGAGTATCAGATTTTTTTTAGTTTTTATGTTTTGTCTTGATTCACAAGATATTCTGATTAACTCATCGCGTTATGATGGTCAAAACATAATGAGCCCTACGTAAGATGTTACGCTTTCTACAATTTATTAGAAAATGTAAAGAGTAGGTAGTGAAAACAAAATGATTTATGTTATTAAATTATGGTTTTATTTTTACTTTTCACATTTAAGTTTTTATATGGAAATATGAAGCTGTTTTCTAAATATAATAAAGCAATATTAAGTTGTCTTCTTTTAAAATGTGTTTTTTTTTTCTTCTTTCATCACTTACCTTTGTCAGCTATAACTAACTGATTATGATGGTCTCTTGGAAAAGTCAAGGACTTTTTCTTAGAAATTCTAAATTCTTCCTGAAGATAGATGTTCTTTACTTCACACATAGTTTCAATGTGAATTTTATGAGAAAACTAAAATAAAAGAAGTACTGGTCACTATAATACTTCTAGAAAGAATGATCTGGGTTACTGACAATGAAGAAAAAATTTATAATACACTTATAAAAACATACAGAAAAAATAATTCTTGTAGTATAAAAGAAAACACACTGAATGCCCACAAGCATGGCTCTCAGTTTCTGTTGGAAAGAAATAAGCAGAAACTCAGTCAGTACTTAGAGAGATCTAGTAGTTGAATTGGCAGGTAGCACCAAGGGCATACTTTTTACTATGAGCTTCCCTGATAATTACACGTATATTTCTTTTAAATTACAACCGTTACAGACTAAAAAAAAAAAGTTGATATATCCCAGATTGTTATATTCCAGAATCTTAGTAAAATGCCAGTTAGGTAGGAGATACTCAATAAATGTTCACTGAACTAAACTGAAGTTCCCAGGTTAAGAATACCATTAATCTTAGGACCTGAAGGTGCAGGAATAAATTACTTTGTGTAATTTCCATCACAAAAATTAGATACACTGTGAAGCCAGCCCCCTTCCAACCTACTGAAGGCTGAAAAGGTATCATACACAGTAATAAGGACTGCATGTTTCTTGCAATATTTAAATATCATAGCCTTTTAACAGCTATTAAAAAACTAAAATATCTAGTAAATAAAATGAGTAAAAGCAAGTCATCTGCTTATGCAATTAGGATATTAAATGTATATTTTATTTAGAATCTATCTAATAACCTTTAAAATATTATACTACATCTAAAGTGACCTTTGAGAAAAGATTAATTTAAAATAGGACAGGTGTATTCACTAACGTCTCTGTATGGAGATCTCTGTCTCTGGAGAGTTCAATGGGGCCAAGTGGCACTGAAGCCCTTTCCTAGAACCATGGAGTTTAAGGGAAGTGACCTAGCAATTCTTTGACTATAGGCTTATAACCAGTCTTTAACAAACAGTTCAAGAATTTAAAATTGCATTTAGATACGTTTAAACAGTATATGAAAACATACCTCTTTTGTTCCTTTAAGATCCAACCCTTCATGCCAATCAGGTCCCAAGGCACTGCCTGTATTACCAGCATTAGCTTTGGTTTGTGCTTCCTTTTTCCTTCCTGAAGGGATAAACTCAATTCAAAATCCAAATGATATAAAAACTGCCAGGCAGAGAATTACGTTTTTGTTCAGAAGTTTTTAGGCAATATAATAATTTTCACACATACATTCATACAGCAGGACTAAACTTATCTATATTAATCATTTTAATCATAATTTTAATATTTTGTGATGTAGAGCTATAAAATGGGTAATCTTTCAATCGAGTGTTGTGTATAAACACTCAAAAGTGTTTTATGGATGTTATATACACTGGTTAATATGAAAGGTAAGAAAATTAGACATCAAATTTTGAAAATTTTGTCAATTTTTAGTACCCCCAAAACTTACAAAATTCTTGCTCAATTTTATAAGCCAAAAGTTTAAAAAAATAAAAAAGCTCTTTTAAACTAAAAAAAGCTGCATTTGTTTTTAAATTCACTGCATTTTTAATAAAATTACCTTAGGTTTTGTCCAACTGGAGCATCTGTCCGCAAAGATGCAGACGGGCTGGTTTACTTAATTTACTTTAAATTGCCAGTTTTAGTTATACATATTTTTCATATAAAATACATCATACACATATATACACATATATAAATATATTTCTTATAAATATTTTATACATATATATAAATAAAATCTTAAATATCACATAAGGAAATAGAAATAAATATCTATATTCCTATCCCCAAATAAAATATTTTTGCTAAATTTTCTTATAGCCTTTTTCTATATGGTTAAAAAAATAAAGTTTCATCTGTGAATGAATGAGCTAGATGCTATATTTACCTTCAGTTGTATATCTTGTTCTTTTTTGTGCAATTTTAGCCTCTGGTTTTTCAGCAATGAGCTTTGAAGTCAAGAATTCAGCCGCTCCTGCATCGAAGAAAGTATTCCCAATAGCTTTATCTTTAATGGCCCAAATTACTTCACAGCCTTCAATTTCATACCTAAAGGAATATGAAAGTTAGTTGGAAGAAAAACTCTTTGTATCTACAAATAACAGTTATCTCTTAAGGCAAATGTAAATAAACTATTTTAAGGCAAACTGAGAAAGAATGATTATAAAGAGGAATGTAACACTTTTTCAGGATAATACGTGCTAAGTAGAATAATACAAGAAATGTAACCAGTTTACTGAAAAAACGTGACAAATATATGTACTGAATATCAGGTAAAATTTCATTACAATGAACATGACTTCAGAGTGTTCAATTTCTACAGGATAGTTATATGAATGTCCGCCAGGGTTCCCAGGAGTGAGCAGTGCCTTGCTTATTACCTAGTTATAGAGTAATCAGTAATGAACGGATAGATGTTATAGATGTTATATAGCTACAATATTGAGAACAGTTGACTTCTTTGCTAACAAATATTTTATGTATTCAAAGCACATTATGGAAGGACACAGAAAAAGGAGCAAATGAGAGATAGAAACTAAAATCTTAACTTTGTTTAACAGAATAATTACCCTGCAGTGAATTCCCTTCACCTCAGAAATTTCCAAGCCATCTAGCCAAAGAAAGATCCAGTTCACAGAAAAATGAAGGATCTTAGAGGAAGAAAGGAATGGCCAAGGAAGCCACCTTCCATTACCGTTCAGGAGGTAGCCAGAGCTCCTGAGCACCTGCAGTTTTATCTCTAGGTTTGGACACGGAGAATGTAATTTTCTTAATATTCATTCCACAAGGTCCCTGAAGTTCATTATAATTTATCTGCTATTACTACTTGTTTTGGTACAAATGAATTGGGACAATCCTGGACACACAGTATATATGGTCATCCTAACTACACTAGGATTTTATTTGAAATTACAATGGTAGTAAGAGTGTATTAGTGTTATTAATTTTTAACATTGATTTATGGTAAAAAGTACTACCATCTTTATATCTCAGACTGATGTAAGTTAGGTTATATGACTTTTTGAGGCTGATCAATAAGCAGGTGATAAAAGAAAGAAGGTTTAGTACATCTGACTTCAGATCACCTGATGTTCATGCTTTCTGGCATATGGTAAAGGAGTCCCTTGCTTTCTCCAATGGGCCTTTATTTTTCCTCCTCTCCTATGCCAGCAAAGAGTATTTATAGTTACTAAATGTCAGATTATCTGGAGAACATTTTATCTTAACACTGCTCAGGTCATACAGCATTGCTGATGAGCAGAAAGCAGAATACACACACATTTGGTGATAAATTTTATGTCAATTTACAGATAGGCACACAGTTACCATGAAATGATTTCCTTAATTTTTATAAACTAGAAATTTCTGTAATTACCTTTTTTTTTTGTATTTTAAAGTAGTACAGCAACATAACACATATCAGAATAGCTTAAAATACTGATGCTAGACCAGCGAGCTGTATTTACTCTAAGTAGTCACCACAAGTGACTCCTGGGTGTGCCGTACCTCACGAGACACCCTCTAATCCTCTTACCCTATGAACTTGTCCTCAGAAAGATGCGTAAGCATGAAGGTATCATCACCCATAGGGGAAATACTGCTTTCATTTTTAAAACCACTTTTAAAAAACAGAAGTATTAAATTTTGTGAAATTATGAAAAACTATGTTTGAAAAACAAAGGATTAACCTACATTTGGAAAGAAGAGATAATAACTGAAATAAAAGTATACTGAAGAAATCAACATTAGTCTCAGTGGGACACGGGGGCTATTAAAAAGCAGAAAGAATCTGGATATGTCATTTTTCATCAAGAGAAGACAAAGTCCTAATCATTCAGTAAACCTAAACCGAGAGAATAACACTATATGGGAGCTTTCTTAAACTACCAGAGTTTACTGAATATAAAATTATGTGTTTTATATCCAAGTATGTGGTCTTTAATCTGCGACCTAAAGAAAGTGAGGAATAGGATTAAATGTTGTGAAACTCTGAACATTTTTGAATGAGAAAGCTTTTCAATGTGAATAATAATAATAATAGTATTAAGTTATACTTTTGGTGATAACTGATGGAGAAAATCTGTCATGTGTACATAAGGATTTGAAGCCCCTCTTACAATAAATCTATGCCTCCCTCCTCTTGGCCCAGTTTGGTCTTGACTCCCTAGTTTTTTCTCTGCATTTTTCCATACAATGCCTCAAACTTCATAATTAAAACAATGACTGCCACACCTAGTACTCAGGCAATCCAACAACTCTTACAGGTTTCCACTGGGATTCATCATCCTCTAAAAAGGAGGGGCAAAAAGCTAGTCTCAGAGTTGGAATGAATGAAAGTGAGAAAAGACAGGGCTTTGGCAGATTGCTTATTTTGATATAAATTTGTCCTCTTTGTAGTCAGACCCAACTTTCTGGCCTGAAAAATATCTAGACTATTCCATGTCAGCCATCTGCTGAAAGATAAAATCACAAAGAAAGTGAATCAATGCTCTGTAGACCACAGCAGGTCCTCAATGTTTTCTAAACTTGAAGTATCATCTTAAGATGACAGTATTTCACATTAAGGTGTTCACAATCCCCAACTTCCAAAAACCAAGAGCTAGGAGTACCACATACCCTGAAACAGAACTCACAAACACTTTGCGTTTCATCGGCCAGACAGATACCATACATGAGTGAAGCAGGATGGGTATAAGCAATAAAAAGTCGCGGGGACTATCACCAGAAACCTCTAAAGGTGTACACGTTTTCAATTGTTTTTCAGTACAGTACGTGCTTATAAGAACACATGTATGGGTCAAATCTAGACAGTCATCAGTGTCAGACCCTTTGAGACCTAAAGCATTCCCGAAATTCCTATGTTTTATAAGGTCAATTTTGCAACTATGAATTCCATGAAAGCTAAAAAAATAAAGTGGATTTTTCCCCTTGAAAATGTATGAAAAACAATTATATTTATCTTTGATTTTAGGATAACAAGATGTCTTCTAGTCTGTCAATTAATCACATGTATCACAGAGCAATTCTTACATAATATTCAAATACAGGTACTTACACTAATTCAAGTGCAATACCACCATTTCCTATGATCATTATTCTCTTAGCTTTTGTAAGCTGTTTCTGAAATTCCTGTATCAAAAAGAAAATGAAAAGAGTGTTTTGTAATAGTGGGTAATGCCTGAAGCAACAGGCTTCACTGATAATAAACCTCACTTTCCCACTCTGCCAGGACACACCATCCCAATTAATATAATAAATGCTCCCTCCATGTTTCACCCCAAACTGCCTTTATAGCAAGGCCTCTTCCTGACTTTCCTTGCCTTTTATGTCACTACATTCAGAATTGCACCAAGAGCCTGTCTTTAGTTTACCACATTCCCAACTACTTGACCAAATCAATTACCAACATGACATTGATCTAGACCCTGGAAACAGGATTCTTCCTTTCCTTCTAGTCCCTCAATTGACACTTTCCTTGCAGTTACTCAGCACTTGGAACTTGCAGGAACGAGAAGCACAGCAGCACAGTGGTTAAGGGCACAGATCTAGAGTCCCTGGCTCTAGCAGTTACTAACCAGGTGACCTTGGGCAAACTGCTTAACCTCTCTGCACCTCAGGTTCCCCAACTATAAATGGAAATAAGAGGTGAGTATATCTCAAGGTCTCTGTAAGTATTAAGATGATAGAGATAAAGCTGTTGGGAGTAGGAAGCACATAATGTCTAATATTTATTTTAAAATGTTATTACGTTATAAGACAGCAAATTGATGCCTCCACCTCCCATCCCTCCCTCCCTCCCCCCAAAAAAGATCACAATGAACTTGGAGAGAAAAAAAAATACCAGGAGTCATTCTTATGGTACTTTCTAACGTAGAGAATAGTCCCATTGCTTCAAGATGACACTTGAATAGCTAAATTCCACCTCCTACTATGTCAGGTCACCATTTCTATTAATGGACCCCAAAACTTATTGTAATGTACAATACATAACCACTGAATTGACTTCTTTAAATTTTACAAGAAAAAACCTGAAGTTAATTCTACTTTGTCCTTCACTGAACACAGTAGGTAATTAAAGACCTGTAAAGAGCAGTGGACAGGGAGATGAATGTCCTGAGTTTAGATTATACTTCTGATAATAAGTACTTTAGTACAGCTAAATTTCTTAGTCTCTCCATCTCAGCTGCCTCTATAGAGTGGGAGTAATGACTGTCACACAGGATTATCATGAGGATTCAGTGAATTCATATGTGTAGAGGGCCTCGCTGTAACACAGTTATGAATTCAATCTTTGATAATATGAACTTAAAATGTTTACAAGAACATAATCCAGTTCTTCTAATATTGTCTAAATTCCTAATTATTTAAGAAGAAAATACTACCAGTTTTCAAGACTATAAAATCTTACTATGTAAATGTACAATTACCACTTCATGGGACAGAACAACAACAATGAGCTTGAGGTAAGACAATAGTATTGTGACTAGAAAACAAGAAGGTTTTTGGCAGTAAGGGTCAATGAACCCTGAAATAAATTACCAAAAGAAGTTGTACAAGGTTCTGAAGATAGAATTTCACCTTACTGGGATAGTTTATCACTGTTCTTGAGCAGAACAACAAACAAGTGTCTTTTTCAGTTCTAAGATTCTGTCATGATTCTGTATGACAAAGATCTTCTGAATACTAACTAATTTCTTTGCTGAGAAGTAAATTTTGGACATGCTTTATCTTTTGAGAAAAAGATCATTACGTCATTTAGGATGCAAATCACATACTCCCGATCAGAGTAAAATAATGAATGTGTATGCAATGTAAGTTGTAACCTTCAGCATAGACATTACTTCTGGGATATCACATAATGGAAAGAACATGAATTAAAAAACAAGATAAATTATCCACTAAAACTAAACTCAAATTGGCAGTAATAAAACATTATAACTACGTTCTGGTTTATGAGTCATGAAACCTTTCTTCTGCTGCTACAGTTTAGGAATTGACATTATAAGTGGAACACTTTGATTCAAATGTAGAAAAAGTCTAAGAAACCTTCATGTTTCTTCCCCATGACCCAATGTCAAAATGTTACCTGAGCACTGTCTGTATCACGGATTCCTAACACATAAGGATTTCCTTCACATATCAACTTTGGTTTAGCTCCAGCACACAAACAGAGCTTCTTATAAATATGCTGATTGCCATCTTCAGTTAAAATGCACTGTAAAACCATAGAGCAACAAAGAGGAGAGGGGGAACATTTATACATAGGTACAACTGCACTTTAAACATTCAATAAGACAAAAGCAAAAAATATATTAAGGTTGCCTCTTGGTGGCCCTCAATACTTTGTTACAGCAATGACAAAGCTAACTAAGCATGAGAATGCATTCTCTAATCCAGTGATTCCTAATCACTTTAGAAGCATGAACCATTTAAAAAATCTGATGAAAATTAGTCCTTCTCCCATGGGAAAAAAAGGTACCCACAAAATTTTGGATAAAACCAAGGGAATCTCATGTTTGGAAAGGTATGTTGACCTTAGATTAGAAATTTAGAAAATTTCAAATTGAGCATTCTGATGAACATTTCCTTGATGAACATTCTGCTCTCAATGAGAAGATACTATAAGAAGATCTAGTGATTCTAATCATATCAGACCTTAATGTCTGTTATGGGTACAGGGGAGTAGTGAATGGTAGAAGAGGTCACAATACATCTTCTTAATCTGAAAAATCAGAAGTGCTAAAAACAGTATTTATATTCTTAAGTACAAATAATCACTTTACCAGCAAACTTCATGCTGTTTGGGGATTATGTTTTCATATAAGTGAAAAACATGTTAACCTTAAATCCTAGCATGTACTGGCTTTAAAGTAAATTTATATTAATTTTGAATTAATGAATTTAGATGAATCTAAAAATACATATCAGAGATCCATTGTTTTTCCTTAATATTGAATGAATATCTACACAAAAGTAGAAGCATTTAGAAAGCAGGTATACATAAGCATGTGCTACTATGAGAGACGTCAGACTTTGCTGGAATGGTTTCGAAGGTTAACCTTGTGCCATGTGTCTGATTTATAAAACTTGCCAAATAGCATTTACATACCCACTGAAATATTTGTTACCCATTCTAACTCTTCAGCTACATAACAAATACATAAAACCAATAAACCAACACAGTATAATCATACAGAAATGTTACACAAGTCTTCCTTTAGATAATTTGGTTAGAATTTTAACTAATAGAAGTTAGTTATAGGCACTGACCAAATTTAAAAAATTATTTGCATTTAGCTACTATAAAAGAAACACAAAAACTTTTCATTGGCTACTGTTAAATTTTTGGAAGTAGAGACGAAGGTAAAACACATCGTTTCTAATTCACTAAAGAATACAAAGGATGGATGACAGAATGCAGACGTGTATGTTATGTAGGACACTTTTCAAATGAAACGTGTGGCACTCTGATTCACTCAAATGCCCTAATATATAAGTTCCCTCACAATTCATTAGTATACTTTTGAGCCTACCTCAGTGAGCAGGTTCACTGACATGGGTGTTTCATGGAACAAGTACTACCATTACAAGTATTAGGAAATAACTGCGGTGTTTGGATTCAGATTTGCAATATTTTTCTCATAAAACTCAGTACTTTTTCTTACTTTTTTTTTTCCTGTCAAGTTATTTGTTTCAAATGTGACATGTATGCTTTCTCCCTAAGGGAAAACTCAAATGTTAGCTGCTTTAGAGAAACAACTACAAACCCTACTTCCTATCTTGCCTAAAGCTCATCTGAAGGTACTGTTAATCATGTGACACTGAGACTTCCTGACATCTGAGACTGAGGTACTGCCTTTCCTGAGACTGTCTTCGTTTGGGCCTTATATCATTTTGGACTATTACAAGCACCTTCTAATTTGGTTGTTGGCTACTGGCCACCTGCTCTATCCCAGTTCATCCTTGACACTGCTGTCAGATCCATCTTCCTAAAAGAGTATTTTAGCACTCCTGGCTCCACTTAGAATCTCTTTACTATTTTTTCCACTGATTATAAAATAAACTCAATATTAACATGACATAAAAAGCTCTTCACAATCTTATTTACTTATTTCTCTGGGCTAGTCGGCCAATCTCCTTTACTTATCCACACCCCAACCCCTTTGACAGTCTCACTCTTCCACATGCCCCTTTCCTTTCTCTGGGTCTCTGAACCCATAACGTAATCTCTTCTTCCTGGAATGTCCTTTTCCACCTGGAGAACTCAATTCACCCATCTTTAAAAGACAGCTCAAATATTACTCAATCTGGGAGTCTTTCTGAATACCTACCATCAGAGCTTTGATAATATTTCAACAACTGTTTTCTTCTATGGGCATACATTAAACGTACGCATGGCTGTACTCCCTATGACACTGAGAGCTACCGGGAGTAGGTTCCTGCTATCACTGCTACTGTATCCCAGTACTTATTAACACAGTGCCCAAAACACAGTGAACACTATATAAATGTTAATGCTAATTTAAAATGTAAAACCTAAAATGCCAGGCTAAGCTAATTATATGACCCAATAAACTCACAAAAAGTGTAAGTTTTTGTAATACTAATAGAAATCAATGTCACTGAAATTTATAAGCTAGAGACTTGGGAGGTGGTGGAACAGGTGGGGGTCAAAGGAAGGCAGGCAAAACCTCACCAAGATTTAACAATGGCAAATGTCATTAAGAAAAAATCCCTCTTACATGTTCTTTGCTGTTCAGTTGCTTTACTCCAGATTCTATAACCTTAATGTTGGGAAAGCGATT
Source organism: Globicephala melas (assembly GCF_963455315.2). Lineage (NCBI taxonomy): Eukaryota > Metazoa > Chordata > Mammalia > Artiodactyla > Delphinidae > Globicephala > Globicephala melas. The sequence goes on from NC_083323.1 coordinate 85,715,497, forward strand.
TCCTAACATGGTACTTGGTTGTTCTTCAACATCAAATTCTTCCAACACTTTAGAAACCTGTATTAGATAAAAGAAATAAAAATGTATACTTAAAAAATTTTTTCCTTTCAAGAATTAAAAAAAAAAACTTTCATTTCTTTTTATACACTATTTATTTCATATTCATAAAACAAGAAAGTCTGCCAACTGCACTATATACAGTGAAAAGAGGGCCAGACTCTTGCATTTTAAGACCTAAATTCAAATACTAGTCCTACCACTCTTGGGCAACTCAGAAAGTCACTGAGCCTCAGCTTCCTGGCCTGGAAAATTAGGGCTAACACTACTTACTTCTGTATAGTGTAATCAAACAGCTTATCTACTATTTCTTTATCCTTGTAGCTCTCTCTCTCCATTTACTAGCTAACCTTATTGTGATCTAGTCTTTGGACTCTTCTTTCCTCTTCTCCAAAGTCATCAGCATCCTCTTGGACTTACCTTCCATCCTATCCCACTAGGACTCCACTGTGGATCATTTACTTCAAATGATGTGCCATGGATCTGGGGAAGGATTTTCCCCAAATCCTTCCTTGCTCTCTTATCCTTAACCATTAATTACCCTGAAAACGCCCAAGCACAGACCAAATTACTTGCTTTCTCTAGTCCTATACCCAGTCTGCTATAGAAGTACCACACACCTTTCAGACTGGTATTTGGCCTTAAACACTGCATGGAAATGCTACTGCATGGCTATAGCAGTTCTCAAACATTTTAGTCTCAAGACCCCTTCACACCCTTACCAATGATTGAGGACCCCGATGAGCTTTTGTTTTTTTGAGTTACACTTAGCAATATTTGCTGCATTAGCAATTAAAACTGAGAAATTTAAGTATTTCTTAATTCACTTAAAAGTAACAACAATAAAAACATGTTACACTGATATAACATACCTTTAATGAAAATTATTTTTTTCTAAAACAAAACAAATTAAGTGAGAATAACAGCCCTGTTTTACATTTTTGCAAATTTCTTTAATATCTGGCTTAACAGAAGATAGCTGCATATCTGCTTCTGCATTCAAACTGCTTCTACCTTTAAACCACTGCAACGTTGTTTTGGTTGAAGTATCAACACATGAAGAGAGTTCAGTCTCGCACAGATATGCAGCCCTTTCAGATAATTGTACATTCTTCTTGATGCCACACTAAAACTCAACAAGTGATGGTTTCTTAAAGATAGATGAAATGTAGAATTTGAAACCATATCAAGAACTTTTCATACTGTGACTGTGAAATCCATTAGTTTATCCTGCACTTTGAGTGGATCTTGGAACATCACACATCAGTCGTTTGGACAATACTGGTTCATTAAGTTAACAGAGATCTTCCAAATACTGACACATTTCATATCAATAAATATAAAAAACCACATTCATTATTATCAACAATTTCATGAGAAAAGTCTAAGTACTATAAGGCTCACAGTGAAGAATGAGTTTTCCAAAAATCTAATTTTTGCTTGAAAGCTCTCGTTTTGTCATAATGGCAACAAGTACCATCAGTTGTTTTCTTAAAGTGACAGGCTCACTTCATTCATTTTCCAAACATGAATAGCCAGTTTGTCAGCTGTTCTTTCAAGTAAAATTGATGTTCCATGAAAACAGTAGCTAGTTCATCTTCAACTCAGCAATTGCACAACTGCTTTTCCTTGAGACAACGTTGTACTCGTTGTATGCCGAAGAGCTTTATGCATACATCGCATTGCATCATACAGAATATTAAAAAGATGTGTACTCAGGAGTCAAGATTTAATAAAACTAACATGTTTTTTTACTGGCTTTTATTTTTTTCACTAACTGTGTGGCAGTGAAGAACAAAATGGCTATCAATGTAAGTAGCCACCACTGCTTTTATACTATCAGTGCAAATGTCAACATAGTGAGAAGAGCAATAACATCTTAGTAACATATTCCATTCCGTCAGTGACTTTTTCAAACTTTCACCATTCTAATATTCCCTGAACTTACTCTATCCTCTTTATTCTCAGTAAATCACCTTACTTCTAGGCATGAAGAGACCACTAAGAACTCTGACTACTTCTTTCCCACTATCTAGACATTTCTTTGCTAGTGTCCACCCTTCCCTGACCCATTCCCACTATTTCAGAGTCAATCCATTGCTCTGCGCTCCATATCCCATCGCCTCTCACCTTCTCAGGACTCCTTCCTTGTTATATATTCCTTGCTCTCCTTCATCTTCAGGCTTCCCCACTGGTTTCTTTTTTTTTTTTTGTGGTACGTGGGCCTCTCACTGTTGTGGCCTCTCCCGTTGTGGAGCACAGGTTCTGGACGCGCAGGCTCAGCGGCCATGGCTCACGGGCCCAGCCGCTCCGCGGCATGTGGGATCCTCCCGGACCGGGGCACGAACCCGTGTCCCCTGCATCGGCAGGTGGACTCTCAACCACTGCGCCACCAGGGAAGCCCACCCACTGGTTTCTTAATCTCAACAGGTGAACAGGCTCAAGTGTTTCCCACCGTAAAAGAATAAAACTCAACGCTAGACCTTATGTCCTCTTTTTGCTGCCACTCTATCTTTTCTACCTTTGCAGCCAAATTTTTCAAGAGAGAAAAGTTTATGCTAACCGTCACTTTAGAATTTCCTCCCATTAATTTCTCAAAACAGTATAAACTGTCTCAAAGTCACCAATGATTTATACTAGAAATAGCTACTTTAGAGCCATCATCTTACCTGACCATTCCCCAGGATCTGACACAACTGACCACTCCTCTTAGTTGAAACTTTTGCCTTCCTGGCTTTAGGGTTACTGCTCTTTCACAGTTTTCCTCTTAGATCTAAGCCTAAGAAGAAGGATGGCCATTTTTAAGTTCTCCTTTCTCTCTGACCTCCGCTTAGTGTTCCAAGGACACCACCACTGGGCCCATCTTCTTCTCCCGGCATGTGTCCTTCCTGAGAAAGTGCAAGCCAGGCCTGTAGCTTCAACTGACACTGAGACAATGGTGAATACTAAATTACCGTCTCCAGCCCAGTCTTTTCACTTGCTCTAAATGCTCCAACAGTTTGGCATATCTAAATTTAGATAAAGTGCAATTTCGCATCATGGCACACAAGCCCGTCACCATCTGGCCCCTGCCTACTGGTTCAGACTCACACTCCACACGCCAGCAGTGAACTGGTCCCTGTTGGGGCATGTTTCATAGCTACACACTTTCATGACCTTGGCACATGCCTACCTCCACTCGCTCTCTTACAAACACTGGAAAACTTTTTTCAAGTCTCAGTTTCAATGCAACTTCCAATGTAAAGGCTTCCTTGATTCGCAAAGGCAGGCTTTGGCACTCCTTTACAATGTTTTCTATGTATAAAAATAAATATGCATGTATTGGAATATTACCTCAGTTTTTTTGCCTCTATCAGGATAATGATCATATTGTATGACAACTATTTCTTGCATATCTGTTGTCCCAGTAGAAAGTAATCATTCTGAGAAATTGACCATGAGGGCCCTACAGCCAAAGTGCCTGGTTTCAAAACCTGACTTTATGCACCTCAGAAATTTACCTAACCTCACTGTGACCCATTTACCTCACCTGTAACATGGGGATAATATAACGACCTACTTCACAGGGTTAAGAATTAAATACATTAATATATTTAAAACATTTAGAAGTATAGCATAATAAGTACTCCATAAATGTGAATTATTATTATTATTAATCCTTTTTCTCCTTTAAAAATTACACAAGTCATGAATATGTGCTCTTTTTAACACTAAACAAATAAACAATACATAATAAAGATTAAATATTAAAATCCTTCTTTACCGCTCTTTAAATCTCACTTTCCCCTTACCCCAGGGATAACCACTAATGACTTTTTGACATATGTTCTATACTTTTAATCTCTATAGCCTGGGTGCCTAGCACACTGGTTGGTAAATAATCTAGATGCTCAAAAAATGATAACAAGAATGCAATTTCTGACTTCTAAACACTAAGAATAACTGACATTTGCAATATTTATTTTAATTCACTTTCACATAGATTAGTACATCTTAAGCTCACAATCTTGTTAAGCAAGGAAGATATTATCCTAATGATGCAACTCAGGTACAGAGATTTGCCAAGGTTACATAGCCAGTAAATAAGAGTTAGGCCTAGAACCCAAGTTCTTTTCCTTCTATTGTACAACACTTAAAAAAAAAAAAGATTGGCAAAAACTAAACTCAGGTCTTACAACTCTGGGATCATTACACCAAATTAAGTCTTCTGTAAAGACATTAGAAGACTCAGCTATACATCTCTCTATCATGTATGTACTCTTAGCCGTAATTGAATATATACTTTTTTCTTTTAGAAATTAAGAGCCATAATTTGTTCTCTGGTTCTCCCAATCCCATAGTTCTTTTGGCTGTACCAAAGGTTCTAAGATATCTTACATATCTCTAGGCAGGTTATAAAGAGCAACATATGGCACTAAATTAACCTTGGTCTTAGGGGCTTATGTAAATCTTAGGGGTTTATATATGAGAATGGGGTAGGTTAACTGTATATTGATCTCTTCCCTGGGAGACAATATATAAAGAACTTTTATAAAACATACTTCAAGATTGGAAAGGTGTGTTTGTGGGAGATGGGTAAGGAGAAGGTTGCTTTTCCTCTTTAACATCAAGTCTCTAACCTTTACATGAATAAATAATAAATCTTAGACAAAAGGCTGAAAGGAAAAAAAGATACAATCTATTATCAGAGTATTATAAGGGAAAACTTCTAATGAATCAAAGACTATGTTAATAGTCTTCATTGCAGTGTGGGAAGAAAAGATTTATGTTTTTCATCTTTTTATTCATTTATTTTTTGCATAGGCATTATAATATTCACAATTGTAGCACTGTAGTACATGTATATAATTTATAAATATAATATTAAAATATGAGCTCAAAAGTTTTTAACAGGTGAGGTACAGGATCAGAAATGTTTGGAGACCACTTTTCTTTGATACTATGACCCAAATGTTCTCAGACTCCTATTATAATGTTATAAAGTGTGTAAAATAAACTCACAAACTACAAACTGTTCTGAGATGCTTATGACACATCTGAAACATTACTTATCTGCAAGTGTAAACTTGCCTCAAAAGCACTTTTCTTCTGACTCGTAAACACATAAACATATATACACACACATTTACAATAAAGATACACAAGTATATTTGCATAAAGATACACATGTATATGTGTGTAACATCTTTCCTCAAAAGATAAATTTTCTGAAAAGTAATTCTGAGTGGGACAGAAAAGATGGGAGAGAAGAAGAGAAAACTAGAAATTCAGTACCATTCCAGGTGCTTTTGGTATTCAACCTGAACAATTTTAAACTTTGAGCTATGATTTTAAAATGAGTATCAAAAGAACATTTGTCATTTTAAACAATTAAAATACTACAATTACACTAACTGCTATTTGAGTGATTGTATTTTTTAAAGAGTAATACTAAGAAAGTTATATAAAGGTTCTTACCTGCTTGAAATTTGTAACTGCTTTAATGACAGGAGAAGCTGTGATCAGGAGAATATCTTCTGATGGAAAGTGAATTGCCAACTTATTAAAAAAACAAGTAGGAAAAATATGATAAATAACTAAGCATTAGTACATATGGCATGGTGGGGTGAGACAGGGATAATGCAATTTTAATAATGTTATTAACTTAGGAAACTAAAAACTCACTGTTCTTCCTCTAAAGGTCTTGGTCATATTTATGGGGTAGTGGTGAGTAATGTCCCCCTCTCATATTGTTAAAATGAAAAATACATTTACACTAAACTCAACAATTATCATGAAGAGGATGAGAAGAAACTATCTTCTTAATTAACAGTTAAACCAACTTCTATTTATTATAAAATAATAATTTCAATTGCCTTTAGTAGAATGAAATTAAGCAAAGCTTTAATAAAACATTTAAAAGCTTAGCACCTTTCCCAAGTACTTCTATAATATTTGACAATATAATCACTCTCTCCATCTTGCTTTCCTCTGTATATTCTGTAATTTATTTCCCCACTTTCTGTTTCCACTATTATGCTACTAAAATCACCTTGAAGTTAGCCTTCCAGTTTCATATTAACCAGCTTCCCCTGCTCCAAACACATTGTAACTAATCATCTTTCAAAATTTTTCATTTGATCATATTACTACCCTGCTCAAAATCATTTGACTACTTATATAAGTCTTTGTTAAATTCTTAGCACGATTTATAAAATCCTTTATGATCAGGTCTCTACCGCTTTCTGGCTTCATCTCTGGTCATCTTCCCCAAGCAGCAAAGCTTAAACCATATGCTTTAAGCTTTGCTGCTTCCAGATGGTGCCACACTTTTCCACCTGAGATTACACTGTTGCCTCCCTTTCGAAAGTCTGTCTTTTCTTGTCTACTTGGTAAACTTTTTACTCATTCCTCTATATAGGCATAACTCAGAGATATTGTGGGTTCGGTTCCAGACCACCGCAATAAAATGAATATCTCGATAAAGTGAGTTGCATGAAACTTTTGGTTTCCAAGTGCATATAAAAGTTATGTTTAGGGACTTCCCTGGTGGTGCAGTGGTTAAGAATCCGCCTGCCAATGCAGTGGACACGGGTTGGCCTGGTCCGGGAAGATCCCACATGCCACGGAGCAACTAAGCGCATACAACAGAACTACTGAGTCTGCGCTCTAGAGCCTGTGAGCCACAACTACTGAGCCCGCGTGCCTAGAGCCCATGCTCCGCAGCAAAGACAAGCCACTGCAATGAGAAGACCACGCACTGCAACAAAGAGTGGCCCCCGCTCGCCGCAACTAGAGAAAGCCCGCACGCAGCAACGAAGACCCAACGCAGCCAAAAATAAATAAATAAAAGTTATGTTTACGCTATAGTTGCCAATATTAAGTGTGCAAAAAAAAATGTGTTCTTAAAAAATGTAATGCCTTAATTAAAAAATACTTTACCGCTAAAAAATGCTAACCATCCTCTGAATCTTCAGCGAGTGCTAATCTTTTTGCAATAGTAACATCAAAGATCATTGAGCACAGATCACCATAACAAATAGAATAATAATTTAAGACCTTGAAATACTGCGAGAATTATCAAAATAGGACACAGAGACACGAAGTGAACAAATGCTGTTGGAAAAATGGTGCCAATAAGGCTTGCTAGAGAGGGTTGCCGCAAACCTTCAATTTGTAAACAATGCAATATATTCAAAGTACAATAAATTGAAGGGCAATAAAATGAGGTATGCCTGTACTAAGACAAAAGGACAACTCCCTTAATAAAGGATACTTTTTTCCTAATCCACTCCTTACCAACTCCACAGGTATCCCTAAGGTAGTGAACACATCGATGAAATGACTTACTTACTTACTTTTACTTATTTATTTATTTACATGACTCACTAGGCTGTGAGTCTCTAAAAAGGAGGTACCATACTCTGTTTGTATTAGTCTGATCAGCCCTTAGTACAGTGCCTGGATTATAGGTGTTTACTCAGAGAATAAATGAAAACTACACATCCAAAGATTAAAAGTTAAGGGAAAAAACGTCTTCAATTTCTTATGACATCAGTGATGTCATAAGAATATTACATCTGTTTACTGTTTACCAAAAGAATAATCCAGTCCCTTTTGGAATACATGTACATGTATATACGTGGTCTGATTATTCACTATAAATCAGAAAAGCATATCCTCACTGCATTTAATCCCTTGCCGGTTGTTTTTAAAAACATTACTAGAGATGATACCTCTTCTATCTTGGGAGTCCAAAGTATAGGAAACTTACGTAAGGGTTTCTTTACCATTCAGTTATGATGCACTAAGGACTTGGGCAGCCGTGCGGAAGCGGGATTCAATCAGCTAATTAAGAAAGGGGGCTGAATTTTCTGACCAAGGACTTACTAGTCGTAACCCCCCCCCTCCTCCCCATCGGCTTTGACATTACTAGGACCAGAGCCGGGTTCAGTCCGCTTTGCGTTTCCCCTAATAACTTGCTCGCCATCGCTCCTGCCTGAGGCGGAAGCGAAGCCTGCGAGGTACTAAGGACATCACCTGGGGCCACGACACAGTATCTAATATCTGGGAGCAAGAAGGAGTGAGAGGGGTAAAAGGAAGCGGCTAAAGAGCGACCTGGAAAAAAACTAGGAAAGGCTGGCGGGGAAGGAGCCTCAAGCGCCACCGCCTCCGGGATGGAGGAGAGGCGGAGCCGCCTGCGCGCCCCCCTTACCTGCTCCGCACAGGTGACACCCGCGATGCCACCCCCGACCACCACGAACTTCCCCGCAGTCGGGGTCGAGCACGCCGCCTCCATGCTCTCGAACTTCCAGCGGTTTTAGGACTACAGTGCGGAAGCCGGAAAAGTTTACAGTCCGGGAGAGGGAGTGGCGCGGGGAGGCCCCTTTCGGTGCCTGCCCCTGAGAACCAGAGCTACGGGTGCCCGGGAACTCACACTTAGTCTCTTCGCGCTTCTCCGAGCTACGGGTACCCGGGAGCTCATACTTACTCTCTTCGCGTATCGGCCGGGGCTACGTTTCCTAAAGCGCGGAGGCGGCTTGGCAATTCCGGGGTTTTGCGTTACCATCGCCACAGCTGAATGTAGTTTTTCCACGAAAATTTGATAAAGATAAGACAAAACCAAAGTAAAGTAGATGGGTTGTCAAAAGAGGCTTGGCAGGTTGTCTAAAAACAGACCAGTGTTCTCACGGGGCAGACCGTTCTTAGAATAAATGAAGCTCTCACTGTTCGTTCCTGCGGGAAATTAAACACAGCCTCAGCTCACACTGTTCCTGGTAGAAGGAACATAATCCTTCCCTACCCTTAACCTAGCAAGCTAAGATTTTATATTTTGGAAGCACATTCTTCATAGACACATTAATCAAGACAAAAGCAATACTACTATTGTTTTCTAAGAAGTTATTTCCATTTACAATTTTGACCTCAGCAAAAAGTTCCCATAGTATATAGACTTGACATTTTGTCAAAATAAAAGAGCGTTCTTCCCCAATTTTCAGTAAATAGCAGCATGTAAAGGCTGAATTAAATATTACCAATCTAATTTTTTAAAACTATTTTTACCATATTCATATTATTACAGTATTCACCATTTAATTGTTTTACTATTTACTATTACCTTTGCTGTCTCATATAATATTTCCCCTGGGGGTTGTATTATAAAATTAAGAAGGTACCATTTCTCTAAATGGCTCACTCAAAAACTGGCAGTTATCAATCCCCCTTTAATTCTTTAAAACTCTGGAAATAACCAGCCTATATAAACGAGAAAACCTAACACATCTAATTACAGATATTTACTGATAGCTCTAATAATTATTGAGTTTTGATTTACTAAGTTAAATAGTAGGCACTTTAATAAGTGATTCTAAGTCCAATTACTCTCTCAAGCAAGCAAGCAAAGCATTTCTAGCAAGAGGAAATTGGACTTTAAACCCATATAGATCTAGTCTTGTTTACTTCTCTTGCTTCTTTTTTTTCACACGATCTCCCTCATCTCACTGTGCTCTAGCTAGGTTGAACCACACTTGCAGCTTCCAGGATATGGCATATTCTTTAGTTTCTGAGCATTTGCACATAACTCTTTCTGTAATGCTCTTTCTCAGTGATTTTCCCTAGCTAAATCCTCACTGACCTTTGGTTTAACTAGCCATCACTTCCCCTAAGAAGCTTTATCTAATGTCCTCCAGACTGAGCCGGGTACCTCTTGACTTAAAACACTTTATTTTACCTATTGCAGGTCTGATTCCCCCTCGCCACACCCCAATCATAAACTCCTTCATCTCAGGGATTACTTGTCTCTCTTTGAATCTTCAATTATTCGTGAGTGTCCATGTAAATGTGCTGAATGAATTAGTAAGTGGGTGGAGCATGAGACTTCCCTGAAGTCCCTTAAAAATGTATTAGATCCTCTGGTATATTATGACAGCTATTTCCTCTCTGTGGAGGGCAAAGAGAAGAACAGACTGGAACTCAAGTTCCCAGAGGAAATGGAAAGAGACCAGATGTAGATGAGAGGGAGGGTGGCCCTGGGAAAGGAAGCGAAGCAGGGGGAGGCTCCTCTCTCAAAGGAGAAGGAATGGTAGCTCTACATTTCTCCTTTTGAAAGCTGGCCTATGTCAGGGAAGGATAGTGATAAGTCCTAGCTGCCTCCTTCACTGGCTTGAATATTTAACTTTTAGAGATTCTAATGGTTAAGGAAGAGCACTAAGAAAGAGCTAGCAATGCATCCCACTTTATAGTGTTGATTGATTTAGATAAAAATGCACTCTGGGTGTGGAATGGGTTAAATTAAGATAAGTTAAATTAAGATAAGTTAAGACATAGGTACCTTTGGAACATGGATTCCTCAGGGAGGACAGGAATGGGTAGGGGTTGGAGAAGAGATGACTTCAGAGAAAGCTGGTCTAGAAATGAGGGAGGCTTCATGCCGAGGGGTAGGAGAGCAGCAGAGAAGCCAGAACGTCAGCTCCCTTTTAACTCTTTCTGGGATGCTTAGGAGTGAGCAGTACACCAACTTAGTGGTTGTTTTGGAGGAGTGAAAGAAAGACCAGTTTATCGCTAAATATTCTGGTGTCCGCTTAGAGGTAGAAAAGAATAGTGGGCCCTGGAGTAGACCAGGACAACTTCACAGAGGAGGTAGGGTTTATACCGAACCTCAAAGGCCCAGAAGCATTTGGATAGGTTGAAAGGAACGATCTGGCAACCCAAGTGGGAAATATCTCGAGTACCAAAAGGTTCATGGCTGAAGTGAGCATGGGAAATATAGGAGATGGTAAAAAGAAAGGGAAAAACAGTGGTTGGGGAGTCCAGGATTCATCTGGAAAAACTGAAGGAGATAAAACACTCTTTATCTCACTTCTACTTCCTTACCTTTTCTTAAAGTTCATCTCTAACTTATAAAGTATTAAGTAAAAACCTAGCTTCCCATTCTTCACCATGCTGATTCCAAAAAAATGTCTAAAATAAGAGGGTTTAGATTAATTTATTGAGCTGACTCATTGAAAACTGGGAAAGGACAATGAAATTTCATGCAATAGTTAATGATTAACAGCTTTTGAATCAGATGACCTAGGATCAAATATGGCTCTAGCATTTTCTTAATCATGGGATCTTTAATGAGTTACTTCTCCACCTGAGCCTTAGTTTCCTTGTTGGCAAAGTGGGTGTAAGATCTACTTTGTAGCAGGTGTGGAGAAAAGGGAAGCCTCCTACACTGTTGGTGGGAATGTAAGTTGGTACAGCCACTATGGAGAACAGTATGGAGGTTCCTCAGAAAACTAAAAATAGAATTATCATATGATCCAGCAATCCCACTCCTAGGCATATACCTGGACAAAACTAAATTCAAAAGATACAGGCACCCCTATGTTCATAGCAGCACTATTCACAGTAGCCAAGACATGGGAACAACCTAAATGTCCATTGATAGATGAATGGATAAAGAAGATGTGGCACATATATACAAAGGACTATTACTCAGCCATAAGAAAGAACAAAATAATGCCATTTGCAGCAACATGGATGGACCTAGAGATTATCACACTAAGTGAAGTAAGTCAGAAAGAGAAAGACAAATACCACATGATATCACTTATATGTGGAATCTAAAATATGGCACAGATGAACCTGTGTACAAAATAGAAACAGACTCACAGCCATAGAGAATAGACTTGTGTAGCCAAGGGGGAGGGGAGGATGGAGAGGGATGGACTTGGAATTTGGGGTTGGTAGATGCAAACTATTACATTTTGAATGGATAAACAACAAGGTCCTACTGTATAGCACAGGGAACTATATCCAGTCTTCTGGGGTAAACCATAATGGAAAAGAATATTAAAAAGAGAATATATATATGTATAAAATTGAGTCACTTTGCTGTACAGCAGAGATTGGAACAATATTGTAAATCAGCTATACTTTAATTAAAAAAATAGATAAAAGATCTACTTTGTAGAGTTGTTTTGAGGTACAGATGGGATAACATATTTAAACTTTCTAGCACAGTAGGATCAATGGTTAAGTTGTCTGCCCTTAGGAGGTTGAACAGTCTATATCTCTGCTCAAAAGATTTTATTGACATTCTTAACTTCAATGAGATTAAAATGCTTTTAACTTTCAAATGTCTATCTCTCATATCATTACACTGAATCTTCAAACCTGAAATTTCTAAAACCTCCTGGATATCTGCTCAAGGTTACCCCAGTGTCCTCAAATTCAGCATGAATCTAAACTGGATTCATCTTCTTCTCAGGATCTTTTCTTTGTTTTTGTTTTATTGAAAAAGTTGAACTTTCTAGGGAACAAGCAAAGTCTTCTTTCCCACCACTTTTCCTGTGAACATATTTTTCTTATCCTCTAAATTAAATCCTTGTCTGGCCTCAGAGTTTTTCTGATCATTCTTGGGTGATTAAAAAGTCCAGTGCTGGGCTTCCCTGGTGGCGTAGTGGTTGAGAGTCCGCCTGCCGATGCAGGGGACACGGGTTCGTGCCCCGGTCCGGGAAGACCCCACATGCCGCGGAGCGGCTGGGCTCGTGAGCCATGGCCGCTGAGCCTGCACGTCCGGAGCCTGTGCTCCGCAACGGGAGAGGCCACAACAGTGAGAGGCCCGCGTACCGCAAAAAAAAAAAAAAAAAAAAAAGTCCAGTGCTGCTTAGTATCAAAACTCCAGACTCATCGAGTTAAAGTTTCACCTAACTGCAGGCAGTCAAGGTTGGTTTCTTTTTGCTTTCTTGTCCCAGCTCTTCTCCCATCTAATAGCTGATGTTTTAAGCTGCTTTAAAATTGGAAGGTGGGCAAAGAGTAAGGGGAAGAAAGATCTCACCTCACTGTACAGCCATGAATCAGTGGTGTGCTAGAACCACTGTCCTGTGAGAGCTGATTGTTAAAATTTCAGGAATTGTATAAATTGATTGTTAACGCAACCATTGTTAACTATTAAATTATATAAACATATAATTAACTAAACTGTTAAAATAAAGGTAATAAATACTCAAAGCTCACCATTTCCTAATTATTTTACCATTATCTACTCTTGAGGTTATTCACATCTATTTTATCCATATGGTGAAAATATCATACAATGTTGTACTACTGCACATTTCTTCCCAATGCCTCCTTCAGTGATGTCACGCTGATTGCTTGAAACTGGTCGTGATGGGTGTATTTACACCACGGAAAACTGCAAATGATGCAAATCAGGGATTGTTCTGTTGTATTGCCTAGACTTCAGGAAGTGATGGAGAAAGTATTAATAATGCAATTAAATGAAAATTGTGTTGTGTGTTATTTTTGTGGCACATTGTGAATAGCACAAAAAATCGAGGAAGTATTATTTCAGCGTTCAAAAGCAACTATCCAATTCAGCAAAGACATTACAGTTGTCATAGATAAACAAGTGAAGTTTGACCTATGTCTTTGTTGTTCATTTTCTTCTTACCAGTTACCTTAGATGGAAATATCAACCAACATTCAAATTACACTCATTAGTCAATTGGTATTATAGTTTGACTTGGGAACAAGAATTCTGCAAAATCTATGAAAGTGTTAGAGAATCAGTTGGCTATATGGAATTTACAGTAGAGAGTATTGCATATTTATTATTATTATTAAAATTTAAAATAAGTGCTATACATTTTTATATCAGTAAAATTTGCTTTATATATATGTACTTTTTCAGATACGTATTTATATGTGTGCGTGTATTTTTTTTCCAGAGAGCCAGTTGTTAAAAATTTACCAGCACACTCCTGGCCATTGATGCCCTGCTGGTGTGACTGATAAATGCTGATTCTTGGACAATGAGAACAGACTGGTGGTTGTCAAGGAGAAGGGGGCTGGAGGAGGGATGGATTGGGAGTTTGGGGTTAGCAGAAGCAAACTATTACATATAGCATGGATAAACAAAAAGTTCCTACTGTATAGCACGGGGAACTATATACAATATCCTATGATAAACCATAATGGAAAAGAATATTAAAAAAAGAAGGTATATATATGTATAACTGAATCACTTTGCTGTACAGCAGTAATTAACACAACATTGTAAATCAACTCTACTTCAGTAAAACAAAATGAAACAAAATGCTGATTCTTTCACTTTTCGAATGGGCATGCAGAGTCCCCTCATCACTGGGGATCTTTCACCTGCAGTTTCTGGGTCAGCCCTTCTCCAGACTCAGTCCCTCTTGAGATGACATAGGGTTCACAATGGGCCCTTGGCAAACTCACTTATCCTTTTTTTTTTTCCCAGCAAACCCTGAAATTGCACACTAACCCACCATAGCATCTCTCTTCTCTCTGCCGTCAGACCACGTAGGTAGCCACACCTCCATGCCTTCAGCTGAATGCAGTGCCATTTCCTGTGTCCTCCAGACTCCAGGGGATACCTGTAGAGCTCTCCAAATAGAAGTCTTCCTCACTTATGCTAGGCACAGGGACTGGAGGGTGAGGTGAATCCCTTTCCCTTCTCCTTAACTGTGTGCACTGTGAATGCATTGGGGCTAGTGGGGGTAAGGGCAGAGGTTGTTTCCTACAGCATACCTACAACCCTCTTCAAAAGAATTCTTATTATAGCCTTCTTCTAGTCATCAGAGCATTCTTTACGTTCTCGTATATAGCCTCAAGGAATATGATGGACTAACGCCGGCAATTTTTTCCTTTAACAGGTCCCTACTTTATAATCCTTAACATGGTCTAGTACCTTAAAGGCATTGGGATGTTTGGTACCTATTATATTGTCCTTAGCTTTGGGAGCTGAATTAGCACCAACCCCCCCATCACATTTAACTCCATGAGAAACTGTTTTTGTTTTATAAATATCAGAGTCATGCCATTTAGAAAACTGGAGGCATTTCTTACACTCTACCCCTGGCCCCCAAATTCTATATACCAAGTCCTACCGGCTCAGAAATGTTTCTGCTTCCTCATTTCAGTTTTGATTGTGACTGCTCTGTCTTAGGCCTTCTTCTCCCACTGTTAGAACAGGCTCCTCATGGGTCTTTCTTCCTCCATTCTCTGCTTCTAATTTATCTTCCATGCTGCCATACGTGATACCTTACTAAAAGGGAAATGTGGTTGCTCTCCCTTCCCACCTTTTTTTCTTCTGGAACTTTTCCAGTTCCCTGAACACATCAAGATTTTCTTTTCTCTATTCCAGGTTGCCTTGTCCCACTTATAGAATCTGTGAGTCTGTGAATGGCAGGCTCAGATGCCACCTTCCCCACTATTCTCAGGCAGAAATTATATCTATAGTAGTTTATTACATTTAACAGTGTTTATCATGTTAGAGCTGAGTGTGCCCCTATTGGGCTCCTCTTTGAGGAAAGCGTATCTTTTTCTTTTTCTTTATTTCTTTTCTTTTCTTTTTTGGCTGCACAGCATGTGGCATCTTTGTTCCCCGACTCCCAACCAGGGATCGAACCCATGCCCCCTGCAGTGGAAGCACAGAGTCCTAACCACTGGACCACCAGGGATGTCCTGAACGTGTACGATTTTTCTTGCCTGTGCCTCTAATCCCAGCACTTAGCATAGTGACTTAAGCAGCATATATTCAATAACCGTTTCTGGAGGTGTCAGACTTAGCACTGTAGGCCTGATCTTACAAAGACTGAGTTCTCATAGAATGGCTAGATCCACCACTGTGGATTCTAACCTCACAGTGGATCACCGTTGTGAGGTATGAATTCGCCTTATGAAATATTCCTGTTCTTTCTTAAATAGTTTGCTGTGATATTTCTAGATCAAGTGTTCTGGGTAGTTAGGTGTTATGGTCACCCCATGGTATCAGGATGGAACCTCTGCTCAAAATTCGGTTTGGATGTCAAGATTTGATGATCACACACACGTATATACAAACCATGAGTAAATGGAAAGGTTTATTACTCACATAATGAGGTTTCCTGAACTTTCTGGAGAGAGCTGGGCAGGCTCTCAAGCTGATCTTTCCTTGAGAGGCAAGGAAAGGAGGCCAACTTTGCTTTTATTACAGTTAGGGGATTGGGCCTGGATGAAGGTTCGGCACAAGTGGGCCAGGTTTTGCTGTGGTTTAACTTTCTTGCCAGTGCCAAGGGTGGGCACACGCAATTCCCTCAGCTTGCCCCTCTGTGGAGCAGAAGGGGAAAGGGTGAGGCTTGAAAGCAGCCAAACACTGCAGGTGGAGTCAGGTCCTTTATTACAATAGCCGGCCTTCCTCTTTTGGTTTCCAGCTCTATGCGATAGGTTTATAAAATTTCCAAGCTTCATACTTCAATTTCAATTTCAATCCTTATCACTAGAAGACACTCTTATTAAATTATAAGCCCACAAGGCAATTCCAGAGTCAAATGTAAATTCTTTTTTATCATCCACATCTCTTTTGTACTATAGAAAATTGGGAATTCTGTTTAGCCTTTCAAACTTTTTGAGTCACAATTAAAACTTCTAAAAGATGCCTTTATAGTGTGAAAGGTTATTATAACACAACTTGCATGTCCTTTTCCATATACTCTAAATAGCAAATATTAGGTTTCAGCCTTATAGGTTTCATGCTATTTTTGAATAAAATGTTTCTGCTTAAGTTCCATAGCATTTGTTAATCTCTATGCTTTCCACGTATAAAATTACTGTGACAGCACTTGAAGGAATTATTATTTAATTATTTTTATGATTAATTATTTTCCATTTTAGTATGTAAGGCAACATTTTAATATCAGCCACATTGAAGATAGAGAAATTCTGATTGTTTTCTCAAAAATAAATAAAATACTTTCCACAGCCAATTATTATTTTAAGGGAATAGAAACAAACAACACTGCATTTATACTTGTTTATTGAAATCACTAATATTTCTCATAAAATAAATGAAGGTATAAAGAAGGTAAAGCATATTTTTCCCTCCAAATGAGAAAAAGTGTTCAATTATGCTATCAAATGAATGTGGCTGATTTACTTCAGTCGATATTAAATACTGAGACTAGAAATTAGGTTGTACCTCAGTGAATTTTATCTGTTTTGAAAAGAAATAAACCTCTGTTGTTTAAATAATACTGCAAATACTGCATTATCCATTCACTACATTAACCCAAGACAGATTTATATGAAGTTAAAGTAAATTTCTCCAGTCTTGAACTTATTTTTAGGTTTATATGAAACTTTAGAATTTTAGCTGTCAAAATGATCTTTAATACAATTCATACGTAGTTAGCAACAATGATTCACATTGAACGTGCTTGCCCAAACACATCAAGCTATAAGTGGAAAGAAATTCTCATCAGAAGACTTGGGAGATACAAGTTAACCAATGTTTGATTTGATTCAGGCCAGGTCGCTTATTGTATGAATGACATTTTGAAGAACAGTTGTATAAAAAAAATGTTGTATAACACCAAAAAATCTTGTTCTTATTGTGGCTGTGAAAGGTAGTCATGGAGGGAAAAAATTTTTCTCAGGAAGATGCAGCATTTGTTTAAAGAGACGTATCAGTTGGCTGTGCTATGATCCATTTTTGTTATCTTTGAAGTAATCTAAAGTTTTATCAGTTATAGAATAGTTACAGCATCTGGTGTTTGTAGAGAATCGGACGCCCATTTATTCCCTCTTTTCTTTGACTCTAGCCATCTGCCCCAGGAACCTACACTATCCTTTTCTGTATTTATCAATGCTTCCATTGAAAAGGAATGTTAAAGTCAATTATCAGATGACCATGACTCATGGAATCATAAGGTAACTACCTTCCTCACATTCAAAGATAGTTTAGAAATGTGTCAAAACATTTTACAAACCTAATAGTTTTGCAAAACACCAATAACTCTTTTAACAATATTCCTATTTTCCTTTTACATCTCTCAGTCCTTTTCCTCTCTTTCCTGTGATGATCCATTTTCTTTCGCCTGACCCTACAAGCACTGTTTCTGAAAGCTCCATCCTCCATGAAGTTCTCTTCCCTTTCTATATTGCCTTTATCAGCACATCTCTTCCTGGTTGCCTTTGGAATATACATTCTTCCCTTCTTCCTTACTAATAGAAACCCAATTTTGTTTGAATTGCCAATATGCTACGTAAAAATATTTGTCCTTCCAGACTCTTTTGCAGCTGAGATGGCCACATGATACTGAGTAAGTGGGAGTCATCCAAAGATTTGGGGAAAACCTTTGTTCTCCTGATACAGGTCCTACTAGTTTCTCCTTTTCCCTTCCTCCTTCTTCCTGTGTGGAAGGTGGATGTGAGATTAGGGATAGAGCAGCCATCTTGTAACCACAAGATCAAAAGTATGAAGATGGGTCTTCCCTGGTGGCGCAGTGGTTGGGGGTCCGCCTGTCGATGCAGGGGACGTGAGTGCGTGCCCCGGTCCGGGAGGATCCCACGTGCCGCGGAGCGGCTGGGCCCATGAGCCATGGCCGCTGAGCCTGCGCGTCCGGAGCCTGTGCTCCGCAACGGGAGAGGCCACACAGTGAGAGGCCCGCGTACCACACACACACACATACACACAAAAAGTATGAAGATGAAGATATATTTGCTAATTATATGGAAGGAAGAGATGGAAATATCCTTCTCTTAATGCTTTATTGAGTCACTTTTTAAACTCTGGCTTGCCTACCTCCAGGCCTTTTGTTACTTGAGACAAATAAATTTCTATATGTTTAAGTCACTACTGTTTTTCTGTGCTTATCGCTGAATATAATCCTCACCTAGCCCCCATTTATTTAATTACTTTAGGACAGAAACATTTGAGTCACTCCAATTACATCCTATCTTTAAAGCCATATTTATTCCTATTACTCACCTCTGATTTCTCTTCAATGTGCTATTTGAAAGTATACAAAACTGAAGGCACCATTCTGAATCATTTGCAAAGCCAAATAAATGGCTTTTAGTTCAAAGGGGTTCACTGATTTATTGTGACATTTCTCACTGCGATTTATCTCCAACATTTTGCTGTAAGCATGGTGTGATTTATAATTTGGGGACCTTGCTGACAGTTTGACGTCCATACTCCATTCCTGACCACACTGGTGTCAATTCGTGTTAATCACTCCTGCAAATCCAGTCTAATTAATCTTTCTGTAAAGTTACTTTGTGAGAGGGCATGACATATTTTATCAGACATAGATTTTGATTTGTTACCCTTTCTACACTGAGGCTGATTAGCAGTGAGCAGGAAGCAGACCACTGCTCATGGCCATCTGATAATATATATTACCTGTGTGTCTACTCTTAGATCTATACCTGCATATTTCTATTTATGCCTAGATCTGATTGGGGTATCAAATAGCTATACAAATGTAACTGTTTCCAAGACAGTGGCTTTGTTTTCTTCCCAATTATCATGGATTCAATTTAATGATTTAACATGGTCAATTCCTAAATCTGAATATATTTCTTCAGTTTCATAAATTTGTATTAACCGAAATTAGTCAAATATGCTTGATAAACATGTTTTACTTTTATAATGAAAAATATAATCAAATGACTTAAGAGAAGTACATTTAGGTTATGCAAATGCAAATCAGTATGACCATTCTAGCGTCATTCGCAAGTTTTTAATTGTTACATTTATTCATTCAGCAAATATTTACTGAGTACCTGCTATGTGTCAGACATTGTTCCAGGCACTTGGGATATATCAGTGAATAAAACAGACAAAAATTTCTGCCCCACCAGGAAAAGACAGATAATAAAATTTTAAAAATGAATAAATAAATAAATGGGGCTGTATGTTAAAAAGCACTAACTGTATGGAAAACAATTAGAACAAGGAAAGTGAGATCAATAATATGTGCTGTTTACAACGTTAATTAAGGTCCATAGGTAGGTTTCACTGAAAAGATGATATTTGAGCTAAGACACGAAGGAGGTGAGAGAGTTAGGTGCATGTCTGAGAGAAGAGCATCTAGACAATGGGGCAGGGACAAGGTGGCAGGCAATAAATGGGAAGGCCCTAAAATAAGAACATGTAGGGTAAAACCTAGTTCTTTCTTTCTGTGTTTCTCTCCTGTGTGTCCCCTTTACTTTCAAACTTCTGCCACACTCACACAGAGTACCTCACTTCTAACACTTCTGGTCACCAAATATGTGGCATTTTTTCCCCCACACTCAGCAATTCTCTGTGACATCAGCTGGGAGCCCTACAATTTCACTGAAATCTAACACTATTTGCCTGGAGAGACCATCAGATCTCCCAGGCTCAGGGCTCAGTCCCACAAGACTCTCCCTCCCTACTTCAGCTGCCAATCACAACTAGTAGATCCCCAGGTCATCCACAACTTCTGTCCATTTGGCTACAAATCGGAGGTTCCCACAACCTCTCCTGAGGACTGAGTAATTTTCTAGAATGTGTCATAGAACTCAGGGACTTCCTTACTCTTACTGGTATATTAAAGGATATGATAAAAGCCACAGATGAACAGCCGGAACAAGAGATGCATAGGGTGAGGTCTGCGAGGGTCGCCAAGTATAGAAGCTTCTGTCCCCATGGAGTTGGGGTGTCACTCTTCTGGTGTGCTGTGTTCCCCAACCTGGAAGCTCTTGGGACCACTGCTCTTGGGATTTTATGGAGGATTCCTCAGGTAGGCATGATCAATTATTAAGTCCATTTCCAGCCCATCTCCCCACTCTGGAGGATGAGAGGTAGGGCTGAAAATTCTGAGCTTCTCAACATGGCTTGGTATTTCCCATGATCAGTCCCTGTCCAGGAGCCATCCAAGAACCCTCCCAGAGTTGCCTCAAAAGAACAAAAGAGGCTCCTGGTGTTCTTAACACTTAGGAATTTGCAAGGGTTTCAGGAGCTCTGTGCCATGAACCAGGGGCAGGACCAATGTATATTTTTTATTGTCTCACAAACCCACATGCTCATCAAAGGGAAAGTAGATGACTACTTGACTGTGGTACATTCACCCAATGGAGTTTTATGTAGCAATAAAAACAAATTAACTTTGATGACATAGTATGCAACAAAATGGAAGAATCATAGCAATAAGTGAAAACATTGAGTCCTCTCAAATTACTTACAGCCTGAAGCTCTCTTTACAAAGTTTAAAACAATTAAACACCTTCATGCATGTACGAAAGCACACACATACTCTCTTTAGAATTATACATAAATGCAAAACTATATAAAAATGAAAGAAGGTAACGATCAGCAAAAGATTCACAACGAGCACAAGACTCAGGCGGACGGTTACCTTGGACTGGATGAGACAGGAGGTGGGTTGGTGGGGGAAACCACATGGTTAGATGTAGTTTATTTCAAGGTTCTAGGTTTTACAAATAAGAGCTTACCATGCACGGACAATGTTGAGACCAAGTTGTGAAGCAGGGAGTATGATTAATCTAATTCTGTGTTTCAGAGGTCCATAAAATCAAATTTTTTTCCAAATGAAGGATTTCCTAAAAGTGTCGTTTTCCACATTTTAAAAATAGAGAGCAGAAAACAATTATGAGGGACCATGCCTGACTTATCAGTGTTCATGGCCAGGAAAGAACTTGTGCAACGGTGTGAAAAGAACACACACAATGTGTTTGATGTTCAGAGAGACATAAACTGAATGTACAGAATCTGAGGGAAGCTTCTGTACTGTACAACTCAGAGGCATAACTGTGATCTCAAAGGTTGTTTTCAGAGGCAAGGATGGTGGTGGGTCACTAGCCACACATGAATCCATTCCAGTACTTCACACTGCTATCTGTTTAGTTGCAGGTCCCAATTTTCACCAGAACTTCTGCTGACGCTACCCCAAACTGGCACGACTACTACCGGAAGCATTGTCCTATACCAGGGGTCAGCAAACTTTCTTCTGCAGAGGGCTAAATAGTAAATATTTTAGGCTCTGCTGGCTACAACTGTTCAGGCTTGCCATTGTACTTATGAAAGCAGCCATAGATAATATTTAAGTGATTGAGTACGGCTATGTTCCAATAAAATAAATTACTAAAACAGGTGGCAGGCCACATTTGGCCGGCATGCATAGTTTGTTGAACCCCTGTTCTATACTATCCATCCAATGACGAGTCTCTTTATCTTATAGTAGAGGGATATCCCTACAGCATGCTTACCAGCATGGTAAGATGGTATTTAGGCCAGACCTTAGGGTTTAATGAGTTATCTCCCAACAGTCGCCACATCTTCCAACGTGAGAAGAAACAACTCTGTGGTCCACACTACAGCAATCTTTACAGTGGACTTATTATCAAATAACACTATCTCCATTGTTGCAAATTTGGGATAAGGATTTGAGGGAAAGCAAGCTCTACTTTTCAGAGTTGAAAGGAGGCTTCTCAGTTTTCTCTGGGGAGTGGGACTTATCAATGCTATCAGAACCCAAGGTGCCTTTCTGGGGGTGATCTACAAATTCTGTATACATATTCTTTGCCAGTGTATTTATACATTTGAAGCTGTTTGAAAACAAAAGTAAGCTGTCTTCTACCAGCCATTCAGACACTGTTTTAGGACAGCTCTGTGGATCTTTGAGGCTCTTTGGACGTATTATTTTTTCATCCTACTTTTTAGAGTGCATAGCAAGCTCACTTTTTGCAGTGACGCAGCTCTGTCTTATCTGCAAAAAAGAAAACAAATCCCACAATAAAAGGGTAGCCAAAACATCTTCATTGCCTGCTTTCCTAATTCATCTGCCCACCTAGAGATTTTATTTGGCCACTTACGGGACCAATGTCTTCAACATGATAGCGACCACACTGGACTTTCACCCACAGAGAAAGGACCGGTGACTTGCTTTGTGAACAATTTAGTGAATTGTTCTAGTGTTCTCTTTAGTGGATTCCCCAGCAAAGTGCTGAGGAGGCCAGGGAGACCGCGCATCCCCTCCCACAACAGTGAGAGGCCCGTGTACTGAAAATAAATAAATAAATAAATAAATAAATAAATAATGTTGCAGAGAATTGCGTGTTCTTTTTCCTTCTTTTGTTGCAATATGTATAAACTATCTCCTAGAGTGTTCAAAGCCTTGGAGAACTACACTTCTGAAAAAAATAATACAAGTTTATGTATCTTCACTTTTCTCAAAAGAAAACATAATCCCATTGCTAATGTCCCAAGACACCCCTTTCCCCTGCCTGAACCACACCCTTACCCTCACCCCCGGCCCACCTGCCATCTCTACTCCTCCATCTTCTGGCAGGATCATCTAAAGGTTTTATGGAACAGTTTCCCAAGGTAATTTCTGGAGGGTATAAAAGCCATGAAGAGAAGCAAACAGAGGGATGGGGTTTTGAGAGTGTCCAGAGGCCTCTGTTTGGAGGGATTGTCTGGGAAAGCCCTTGAAGAAATAATGCTTGAGCGTAAATTCAGAGATTAAGATGAGCAACTGTGTAAAGATGTAAGACAGAGCCCCCCAGGCACTCCAGAACAGCAAGTACAAAAGCCCTAGGGTGGAAAACAGCTAGCAGGGTGCATTGGAAGACTGGCAAGGAGACCGAGGTAGTGGGAGCGGGGTGAGCTCTGACCACGGAAGAGAGACGTGGGTGGGAGGGGGCCGGAGCACTGAGCAGAGACAGGCCTCACCCAGTGCTATCTGCGCAGACAGGAGATAGGACTGTCTCCTGTCGGAAATGGGAAGCCATCGGAGGATGTGAGCAGAGAAATGACTCGATCAGATCTGTGTCTCTAAAAGATCGATTTGTCCACAGCCTAGAGAAAGGGCTAGGCACAGGAAGCAAGAGCGGAGCCAGATGGCTATTGTGACAGTCCAGGCCTGAGACCTGCCCGAGACCTTCAATGTCTTGGATAAGGGCGCTGATAGCAGCCATGGAGGGGTCTACACATTCCAAACATTCAGAATGTTTGGGAGACAACCTGAAGGATTCCCTGATGGAGGTGTTGTAGGGAAATGTTTAGAAAATTCTGTGACAACTCCCTGTCAAGGACCCCCAGTAGCTAGGGCTTTATTTATTTATTTATCAGGATTATTTTCTCCAGGACCTTAACTATTCTGGTAAGTTTTTAAGCAAAGTAACTTTCCCCTAACTTAGATGGTCTTGCCCAACATCCTCAAAAATAACTGTGATTGTACAACAAATGGACTTAAATAACAATAGAGAAAGGGTTTTCAAAACACTAATAATTGCCCCCTTGGCCATAAACGTAGTTTTCTTTTGCTTGTCTCTATCAGCCACCTTTTTTTAAATTAAGAAACAACATCTCTTTTTTGAGTATCTACCCAAGGTCATTACCCCTCCTCAGCAGTGGTGAAACAGAGTCCTTGGCGCTGTTGCCATCACCCAGGCTCGGCTCCCAATACTGAATGTGATTTCTTTTTTTTTTTTTTTTTTTTCTTTTTGCGGTACGGGGGCCTCTCACTGTTGTGGCTTCTCCTGTTGCGGAGCACAGGGTCCGGACGCGCAGGCTCAGCGGCCATGGCTCACGGGCCCAGCCGCTCCGCGGCAGGTGGGATCTTCCCGGACCGGGGCACGAACCCATGTCTCCTGCATTGGCAGGCGGACTCTCAACCACTGCGCCACCAGGGAAGTTCCTGCAACGTTATTTAATGCTCTTTCCCACCTGTTTACTAACTTAATGTCACCTCTTGAGAGGCAGTGGAGTGCTGGGTTCTGAAGCCTGGCTGCTGGGTTTAAATCCCTGCTCTTCTGTCTCCCAGCTGTCTGATCTGGAGGACATTAAAGCCTGCCTGTGCCCCAGCGACCTGACGAATTTGTTGAGAGGATTAAATGAGTTAATACACTTCGGAGAATGGCCTGTAGCACATAACGGACAGTAAGTAAATGTTAGCTATCATTATTATCAGACAGTAGAAAACAGCCCTGCCTCTTGGGGCTTCTTAAGAGAAATGAAAGGTTGGAATTTCCATTTCCACTGTGGATGAGGTGGCCGGAGGGATCAGAGCACTTCCTGCCCCACTGCCTCCCACTTTTGAAGCAGTTCCCAGATTTTGTCCATAGAGCTGCAGGATGGGCAAATATTTTTGTGTCCATCCTTTCCTCAGGATACTTACACACTTGAAAACAAGGACAGAAATCTCACCTTTGGAGGCGGAAGAGCAGTACAAGTAATATCTGAGAATTACTAAATATTATTTGGGTAGGAAAACATTTTCTAACTGAATTGGTTGCTAAGTATTCACATACACACACACTATATACAATTTACACTTTTAAAAATATACTTATGAAATAGGCCCAGTAAAGGGAAGAGTTCCTCTTAATCTTATTATGTTGACTTGGTTATTTTCTTCTTTCCTTTAATCAGAGCTAACAAAGTAGAAATTTAAACTACTTTGCTTATTTTTATATCCTTAGTACCTAGAATAGTATTCAGCCTAGAATAGGCACTCAACAAATATTTGTTGGAAGAAAGAACTATAATCTCAGCAATTCTTTGTGGTCAGTGCTATAATTATCCCATAGCACAGATGAAAAGACTGAGCCTAATGAACTTGTCCAAGATCACAACTCATCAGTGCTGGAGCTGGGTCCAGCTGGTGCTTTTAAGCATCCCAAAGCATTTGTATTATGTCTCCCTGTTTTAACATATCGATCCAAACTATGTTCTGCCCTTCATCTCAAATTCCACCTGAATATGACCACCTCAGCACCTGACACAGTCCCTAATATTTCACTCATCCAATTCAGCTAGCAAGTTACTGATAGAATCATTGGTAAATGTTGGTTTTCTCACATCAGTCTGCTGTTGAAAAATGTTGGTAGCACCCTGTAGAAATGAATGTTCCTGTCTACAGCAATTCTGTGCTTCCAAGTTTATTCCTGTTTTGATATCATCTTTTCTTATGTCTTCCAGTCACACAGGAAACTGAACTCATGCTCAATGTATTAACACCTTACTTTACTGAATGAGTAAACCAGTAAGTCATTCTTTGATTTACAAAAGACTTGCTAAAGCACAAAAGCAAAAACTGAGAAAACTGAGGGTCAGCTAGCTAAGTAACATGAACTCATTAACTGAGTTCTCCTGTAGTCTCTGAACATGATATTTTAGTCAGAGCCCTGGCCACATAAGGGTTAACTGTTAAGAAAAAAGAAAACAAGAGAGTAAGGAGGAGCCTCTGGTTCCAACTGACTAATCTTTTCTCTAACCTGTTTTATGCAACCCTTAGAACCAAAGAAACTTTACCGAAGGATTAAAACTTATGTAAAACAGAGATCCTTTTATTTCCAACTCTGATTCTCTGGAGAGCAAGAAGCTCCAGCTCAAATGTGTGCAGAGCTTTATTTATATTGTTACTCAATACGTAATTTTAAAAAATCTGATGATCTTACTCTATAGAGGCAGCAATGAATGAAGATGATGGTGAATGCTAAGGTAAAAGGAGTTCATTTATTTGGGTTGTTGTGGGTTGCAATTCAGTCACTTCTGCTTGGAAAAAATATAAGGTAGGCTTAGTATTGGGAAATATAAGACTCCTTGGGTTTTCTAATTACCTTGTTTATAATTTCCTGATAGTGACAATTCTATTTAATGCAGGACCGTGTAATAGTAACACTATTGCTTGTTCACAGGTAAGCATGTGGAGATATACTTTGATTTTTTTCTGATATGTAGTTACCAGTGGTTTGGAATATTTGAAGTGAGTCTAAATGATCCAGACAATGTTTCCTTCCTGCTTTTTCCAAGGTCTGAAAATTCCGCCTTTGTTTATCCAGTTCCTCCAAGTCCATCCTTCAAGTTTTGATCAAGCCGCATGTTCTCCATATACCTCTCTCCCTCCCCTGAAGTCCTAGAGCATTAGAGGTCTATACCACACACACACACACACACACACACACACACACACACACACTTCATTGGCATTTTCTTTCAAAATTCAAAAATGAGAAATTTATTTTTTTAAGCCAAATAACACAAAAGTGTAAAAAGACAAAATCAATCTGGTGCACATCCTTTTACGGTTCTTTCTATGCTCATGTAAAAATTATACAGAATGTATATAATTGTATGTATTTATATACATACGCTCCCCACTACTCTTATTCACATGAATAGGATCATCATTATACACATAACTTGACCTGTTGCTGTATTCATTTAAACTGTGTACTCTAGATATTCCTCTGGGTCAGCACATGTACCTCAATCATTCTTGGCCTATTTTTTCTTAGAAATATGTCTATTTCTATAGGATAGATTTTCCAAAGTGAAATCACAGAAACAATATGTACTGCAATTCACAACCCTACCATTTCTCTACCCCATTCCATTGAATGTTAAAATCTTTAAAATTTTGCAAATTTATTATATGAAAAAAATGAAGGTATAGTGTTGTTTTGAATTGCATTTCCTTGTCTACTAGTGAGACTTAGCATCTTTTACAAAAGCTTTCTATAAATTTTTTGTCTATTTACATTTCTTCTTTTATGAACCTCAGCTCATACCCATGTTTGTCTTTTCTTATCAATCTGTAGAAGTTCTTTTTTTACATCAAAGATATAACCCCCTGCTTCTTATATATATTTCAAACATTTCCTCCATCTTTCTCTCTCTCTCTCCGTCTTTTAAACCTTATTTATGGTATTTTTTTGCCTTTGTACCTTTGTGTAATTTGTATTTTGATGAAGTCAACTTTGCATTTTTTTTCCATTATAGTTTCTTAGGTTTTTTTTTTTTGTATTTTTGAAGAAGTTTTTCTCAATCCTAACATTTTTCTCCTTTTTAAAAACAATTTTTTTACATTAAAATCTTTGATCTATTGCTTTTTAAATTTTAAACATGATATTTAGACAGGGCTGGCACTCTATTTTCTTTTCCAATAGAGAGTAAATTATGATATCAATATCATTTGTTAAATAAACTCTATTTTTCTTGAAAAACTATTCTTAGAGTACATATCAAATACTACATTTTCATTTTTACTGGCTCTAGTAATGGACTCAGTTTTGTACCCGTGACCTGTTTGCCTGTTTTTTTGGCCCATGATGCACTGCTTTAATCAGACTAGTGTTACAGAAGGTTTTAGCATCTCCTGAAGCAGGTGCCTACCATCCTTTTCAATTTCAGGGCAGGGCGGGGGCCGTCTTTCTCTCAACCTCAAGCCTAGAGAGCATGGCTTTAAGAAGTTTGCTCCGAGTGCTTTATATTTGTCCTCTGCAGTTTGGAGGACACAGGGGACTGGTGTCGGACTCCTGCTTAAGAAGTTTAAAAGGCAAAAGGCTGTGAGCGGATCCGCCGGCCAGGAGGTGGAAAGAAGAGAGGGCTACGTTGAAAAAGGACCCAGTCAATGGTGGGTCAACCAGAGCTAGTCTGCAGCTGGCTTAGATCTGGACTGATTGGATTATATGGGGCGTTGATGAGACTTCAGTAGAAAGAGGCTAAACTTGTAGGCTGCACATCAAAATTTGAAGGAGAAGTTGTGCCTGACTAGTCAGGGCACATGCATTTACCCTGCCAAGGACACTGCAGATGAGAGATGGTGAATGGAGGGTGGGATCCCCCAAGACCTGCGATAGTGTCCAAGAGAGAGTCAGTTTTAAATATCCGTCCTGGCCAAAGGAGGCAAGGATGACATTTCTGGTCTCATTAACTCCTCCCATACAAGTTTCAACTCTGCAGGAGACAGAAGCAGCCTTGTTCTACTGTGGGGGAAGAGATGGGTGTGTGGGCGTGGGGAGAAGACGGCAGAAGCGGATAGAAAACAGAAACAACCTGGACCTTTCTCCCAACCGCAGCATTTGAACAGGTTATAGTGGAAGGAAAGAAGCCTGAATTTAAGTGAAGTTCCAAGTGAACAAGATAGTAATCCGGAACTGAGACTTTTTATGGGAATGAACATGACAAGAGGGCTTTAATTTTTTTTCTTTTGAAAGTTAACAGAAAGTAGCATGACCTGTCTCAGATTCCACTTAGTGTCAGGAAGAGAACTGGCCCAGTGAAATGAAATTTGATAGGCAGTGGAGGGGAGAAGACTAAGGTTATTTTCTGCTATCACCATGTAAATCCCATGTGTTCAAGGCTCTTGCAGTTGCAATCTGTTTCTAATATAAATATTGTTTGGGAGCACAACAGTGGCTTACTTCAGTTTTAAAGTCTTTTTTCAATAACACCTCCTTTTGAGAAAACGATGGCCTTCTCTTTGGAAAGACTCCAGGATACTGTTGCTAGCTTTTCTACTTAAATATTTTCTACAGATACTTCGTATTTGCCTTTCAACCTAACATATTTAGCTTTAGAGGCACGTCATCAATTCCATAGGATGAAAATTGGTAAGGACGGTCAAAGCACAGGAGTCAAATTTGGGTCACTCTATAACAGGAGATTTTTTTAGTAGAATTTATTATCGAAAATAGGGATGATCATAATTTCAGACATGTGTATAGCATTTTAAATCTTCCAAATAGCCATTTTTTCCCTTATTAATCAGGAAATAAATAGGATTACATGTCCCGTATTTGAAATGAAGAGAGTAGAAATTGTCTTAGGAACTTCTTACTACAGATACTTAGAGGCAGGATGAGGACAAAATGAAACTCAAGCTTGAGGACTTGAGTTGTTCAGTTACTTTGTAAGCAACAGAGGCAGCAGGAGCTCCCAATTACTGAAACTTACACTATGTCAGGCTCTCAGACTGACACTTTACATCAATTATCTCATTGTTTATTATATGCCAGGTGGAAGTCTGATCTTTGTAGGGCCCAGCGAGAGATTTACATTATCTCCTCTTTAGTTGGTTCTAGGAAGCCTAAGGAGATTTACCTAGATGGTCCCTTGGCGGTTTCTGAAGCTTCAGAGATATTTAGGTCACTTGGATTTCAATGTTAGAATTAATTCAGATGTGGCAGTAGCAGCTTGGGTGTTTCAAATTGTCATCCAAATATACAGTGTCAATGACAGTGCAGGAATAGTATGGGAGAATGGAGACTGGATTCTACATTGGCTTGGTTCACCAACATTTTTGTCTTACAAATTAGAAATTTTTTGATAGTAATAATCTGTAGTTTCATCTATTTTATGATAATATAATATAGTGATTGAGTGAGACAGTGTATTTTTATTTGCATTCTAAAGTGGAGAAACAACATATGAAACAGGACTATGAAAACCCATAGGAGGCACTTTGTTTTGAAAAAAGTCCACTTTCTTCCTTTTATCTCTGTGTAGGTGAGATTTTGTGTTTCTTCATTGACTAGTGACACTTACGTCATTTCTGGTTCATAAGTTTCTGTTCTTTATGCTGTAAATCTTGTTGTTAAAACCCATGCTAGGGCTTCCCTGGTGGCGCAGTGGTTGAGAGTCCACCTGCCGATGCAGGGGACACGGGTTCGTGCCCCGGTCTGGGAAGATCCCACATGCCGCGGAGTGGCTGGGCCCGTGAGCCATGGCCGCTGAGCCTGCGCGTCCGGAGCCTGTGCTCCGCAACGGGAGAGGCCACAACAGTGAGAGGCCCGCGTACCGCAAACAAACAAACAAACAAACAAAAAACCCATGCTAGATGAGGCCAGTTGGTAGGACTACCTATATGAATTCCGATGTTTATTCAGAATAAGTAAATTCAGAAATGTCAGAAATATACACTTGAGTATATCTTTGAATCTACTATTCTATCTTTTGTCATATTTACATGGCAGAATAAGTTGTTTATATATGTAAGGAAGAGGGCAGAGGGTAAACTCTATTTGAAGTGTCTGTTTTCCAGTTGGGACTCTGATCATTTGCTAGATTGGATCTTAGCCTGGTAATGTCTCACTGTATCTGGAAATTATGGTCACATTTGTGGATTTTCTAAGGTTAAATTAAGTTTTAAATATATATTCCTAGAAAAGGCTAGAAGGAAATGTGTGTAGGTGACAATAATACCTAAGCTTTTCTGGGGCAAATTTCCAGATGAAAATGTATAGTAAAATATAACTATTGATTATAACTATTTTTTATACAGGTAAACATTATCTCCGAATGCCTTCCTGTATTATAGATGGGAAAACACTTTACCTCAGATTACTGGTCACAGAGACCAAACTCATTTCTCGTGGTAAAGCAGTGCATTATCCATTTCAGGTGATTTAGCTCCTAAATTCAAAAATACCAAAAGGACAACATATACTAGAGATATATGAGATTTAAAAGATTTTAAAGAGCCTCAGCACCTCATGTCTTAAGATAACCACATATAAGCGTATGTTAGATTGTTCTATTATGGTGTTTACAATGATAAAGTACAAAAGGGCCTCTTCTACGTGTGAATACACTCTAGAAGACCAATCCTACACTTGCAGATTTTAACAGTTGTAGCTATTAGACTTTCCTAAACGTCTTGACCTGGGTTTACTTTTTTCTTGTCTTTTACTCAGAAGTCTTAGAATCAAGGTGAGGTCAAATGTGAAGCAGTGAAGTAGTATAATTTTTTTTAATGCCTCATGCTTTGGTCATGCCATATCCTAGAATTTAATTAATAATAATCACAGCTAATATTTGCTAAATGTGGTAGAGACAGGTATAATTATATTCTAAGTGCTTTTCATGAACTATATCTATCCTCATGTCTCTGCCAAGAATGAGGGAATTGAGGCTAAAAGAAGTTAAGAGATATATACAGTGTTTCGAAAAAGAGCTGTGATCCTAGCAAAGGTCGGTCAGCCTGATTCCCAAAACCCTGCCCTTCCTACTATACCAGTGGCCTTACCATAGTAGTTTTCAGTGTCCTGTTGACTTTTTGCTCTTCAACATCACAACAGGGGATTTTTTAAAAGCTTAATTTTACTTTACTATTATGACATTTGAACACATTTAAACAATCTCTCCTGGTACAGACAGATACTAATCCTAAACTCAAATTCAAATAAAGCTCCAGAAACTGAGTTTGAATTTCTAGGAACTCAAAGGAGAAATTATTTGGTTCTGTTTCAGAGCCTCTTTTATTTTCCGTGTCCTCTTCTGCAGCAGGGGTTCTGGAACAAGAGAGTTCCTGAGGATCCAATAGTGTCTGAGGAAGCCTGAGGACGTTTCAGAGAAACAAATTGTTCTTTTCTCTGTTTTGTCCTGCTAGCATTCTCTACCTTGTCGACCCAGGTTAACATTTAAGATTTTTATAACCAAAGTAGAATTGGTTCTTTAAATCCTACTCAGGCCTAGCTGTTTGCAGGCAAATGGTTGCAAATGTATGTAGGTCCCAAAGCCCAAACACAGAAATTGTAAGCTAATCAAGACTCCTTTATGCCTTTTCCCGCCCTTCTTCCTTCTCCTTTTTCTTTTCCTTACAGTTGACCTTGCCTCTTCCCTCATCATTTTTCATGTCTGCAGCTGCCT
Source organism: Globicephala melas (assembly GCF_963455315.2). Classification (NCBI taxonomy): domain Eukaryota; kingdom Metazoa; phylum Chordata; class Mammalia; order Artiodactyla; family Delphinidae; genus Globicephala; species Globicephala melas. The sequence goes on from NC_083323.1 coordinate 85,747,730, forward strand.
ATCCCGTTCTCCTAGGCCTTTGTTCTCAGCTAGCTGTTAAGTAACTTCTTCTAGGGTAATAGTGATAGTGATAAGGATTTCCCTGTCAAGAGAGATTTATTTGTCTTTTAATGAGGGACTCTTGAAGTAAAAAGTTTTCAAAATGCAAAAGAATGAATTTCAAATTGTAGAAAGTTTGGGAGGTTAATTTGGGATGGGAGTTCTGCTCCAGACTGGTTCCTTGTTCAAATAATTCATAGTTTGAAAGTGGAAGTATGTATTCAATAAAGGAAGTGAATAAAGGAAGTGAAACCAGAATACACTTTTGTTACAGTTGTAGCTGGGACCACAGCCTCCTAGCCTTCATGTAAGCTCACACTAATTATTTCATCATTTCAGTTACACAGACCCCATGTTCACATGTTTATAGGATAATCAGGGCATTATGCCTATGAAGATGAAGAAGAGTCTTCTTCATCTAAAAATCTCCAAATTTTAATTAAGTTAAAACAGTTGTGATAGTTTTTTCTTTGTTAATGCAAGTATGGTTGATTTACAATATTGTGTTAGTTTCAGGTGTATGGCAAAGTGATTCAGTTTTATATATATATTTATTATATAGTTACATATATATATTTTTTTCAGATTATCTTCCATTATAGGTGATTACAACATATTGAATATATTTCCCTGTACTCTACCATAAATCCTTGGTGCTTAAGAAGAGATTTTTAAAAATTTAAGTCTACATTTTTTTTAAGTTAATTAATTTAATTTATTTTTATTTTTGTCTGCGTTGTGTCTTCGTTGCTGCATGCGGGCTTTCTCTAGTTGCGGCGAGCAGGGGCTATTCTTTGTCGTGGTGCGCAGGCTTCTCATTGCGGTGGCTTCTCTTGTTGCAGAGCATGGGCTCTAGGCACACGAGCTTCAACAGTTGTGACGTGCAGGCTCAGTAGTTGTGACTTGCAGGCTTAGTTGCTCCGCGGCATGTGGGATCTTCCCAGACCAGGGCTCAAACCGTGTGCCCTGCATTGGCAGGCGTATTCTTAACCACTGCGCCACCAGGGAAGCCCTACAATTTTTTGATAAACTTAATTTTCCTTTTTATAATGCCTGTCCATGATTTCAATTTAAAAAATATTGAATTTATTAATATAGAGTTTGTTATATAGGTGGTAACATTTCCAGCTACTTAAATTCTATCCTTTTAGAAATTTTAGAATTTTCTCTCACTCATAATCTACTTGCAGCACAGGTAAACTCTACCAGATGTGCTGTTTCTATATTGTCTGCTATTTCCTTTTTAGGATTTGTGTGCCACTTCTTACTGATCATAACTGTTGTTCTAAATAACAAGGAATGTTCCCACAGGGAAGAAAGAGGATGGATTTCTAGAACCTGCATCTTGTATGGTTCTGTCAAATTTTCGTAATTCTAGATGAAATTGTGCAGAACAAGTGTCTTGCATCATTGGTCATTGGAGCAGGAAAGGTAACCGGTGATACGAATCCTATATAGGATTTGGGTAGATTATTCTCATTATCCTATTTCTGTTTTTGTTTCTTTGAACCTTTCCCTACATCATTTTGCGCCCACTTTTATTACCCACCTTTATCTCACCCCCCCCCCAGCTTTTTAAATTCTTCTGGTTTGCTATTAATAACAAAAGTACCCACTGTGAAACCATATCATTCTTTTGTTTGTGTGCAGTTATCATGGCTATAATAGTTACCACTGACTGAACCCCAAAACTGTGCCACATACTTTGCATATTTCATTCCTAGTCTTTAATAAAACCCTGCAATTATCATTTTTGTTTTACAAAGGGAGTGTAAGAAGTCACACTCTATCAACTTCATCACTGTGTGATATCAGAACTTTATATTAAAGTTTACTCATTCATTTGCTTGTTCATTATTCAAGGAACACACTCATTCAACCAGTATTTATTGAGTATGTGTTATGTGCAAGGACTGGATTTAAATATTGTGCGGATTACAGGAGTAACTCACATACCCTTGTCCTAGATTTCAGGCTAGATGAGGAAATAATACCTGTGCATACATAACCAAAATACAAGGTAAATCTGTAAACTTCTTCAAGGTATGCTCTAACCCCCAGCCACTAAAATAGTATTGAATACCAATGTGAGTTCAATGGATATTTGTTGAGTGACTGAGTGAATGTTTCAATAAACTGATATCAGCAGAGTAATACAGATAAAAGTCTATGTAAATTCAGAGGAGAAGCTCCTTGGAGACTGTGGCATTTGAACAGAACCTGGGTGTAGACTCCCAGAGGGTGAGGGGAGAATATCGAAAGGTGAGCAAATTCTGTGAGCAAGAGTGTGGAGGTGGGCAAGTGTGAGGTGTGAAATGTAATCTGAAGTTCCGTGGGAAGGACCTTCATGGACTGGTTACAGGATTTGGGCTTATTCACTTGGCAGAATTTTCATTTAACCATAAAAGAAAATTTTCCAAGTTGTATATAGAGCAAAGAAATGAGTCTCAATAGAAAAGTCAATATGTTAAGAGGTTGAAATTAACAGATACACACTACCATATACAAAATAGATAACCAACAAGGACCTACTGTATAGCACAGGGAACTCTACTCAATATTTTATAATAAACTGTAAGAGAAAAAAATCTGAAAAAGAATATATATATATATATATATACAAAATTGAATGCCCGAGCACCACAACTACTGAGCCTGTGCTCTAGAGCCCGGGTGCCACAACTACTGAAACCCGTGTGCCTAGAGCCCGTGCTCCGCAACAAGAGAAGCTGCAGAAATGAGAAGCCCGTGCACCACAACGAAGAGCAGCCCCCGCTCGTCGCAACTAGAGAAAGCCTGCACGCAGCAACGAAGACTCAACGCAGCCAAAAAAAAAAAGAATCACTGTGCTGTACACCTGAAACTAACACGACATTACAGATCAACTATAGTTCAATTAAAAAAGAAAAGGAAAAGTCAATATGAAAACCTCAGCTGGGTTTGGGAGAGGGGATAAAGGTAAGCTACAAGTGATCTTTCAGTATTGGAAATTTTTAATAAGGGTATTAGACTTTTCAAACTTTCTTTCACTTGAAACAAAATACACAATAAAGTAAGACAAAGCTATCTGATACTGGGTAAAGACTGTTATCCTCAAAAGCAAAAAGTTCTTTATATTCTGACCACATATTTCTTGCACCATTATTCTTTTGCCTGACCTGTTTGTCCAGTTCTCAGACAAACTGCTTTGGCAGAGTACTATACAAAATAAGCCACAGTGGAAGTAGGGAAAAATGTTTTTTTGTTTGGACATGAAGTAGAGAAATTGCCTGGGCTTTGGAGTCTGATAAACCTCGGTTCCAGTCTTGGAATGACCCTTATTAACTGTGTGATCTTAGACAAGTCAGCTCATTTTCTTTTACAGATACTATCCTTTATTTTGACAGATATGGCTTGTTAGGAGGCGGCAAAGAAATCCCTGTCATTCTTTTTTTAAAAATATCTATTTATAATATTTATTTATTTGGCTGTGCTGGGTCCTAACTGCGGCACGCAGGATCTTCATTGCAGCATGCGAGATCTTCGTTTTGGCATGTGGGCTCTAGTTCCCTGACCAGGGATCGAACCCAGGCCCCCTGCATTGGGAGCATGGAGTCTTAGCCACTGGACCACCAGGGAAGTCCCTGTCATTCTTATCTATTCTTACAGAATGAAGTTTTTGTATCAGCCCATTTTTTATTCCTTAGTTTCTATCAGCAAATTGTATAATGATACCTGCCTGATGGAGTTTTGTGACGATGAACAATACAATATATATAAAGCGCATGTAGATGGTACTTAGAAAATAATGACTTTTCCCCCACACTAATTCTGTCCTGATTTCTTGTTTTCCTCACAGTGTTGTGAAAGGAAGATAAGAGGTTTTACAGATGCCTCGGATTGGGGGAAGTGGTATAACATAGTGGCTAAAAGTTCTGGTACCACCCCCCCCCCCAAATTAGCATGTAAACTCCATGAGGATGGGGGATTTTGTCTGTCTGATTTACTGAGGCATCGCCAGCACTTTACAGAGTGTCTGCCATATATCAGGTGCTAAGCGAACATATGGAATGGTGAATAATTGGGTTAATATCTTGGCTTCACCATGGGACTTGGTTTGTATTTGGTACAAACCGAGGCAGAAGAAGGTGAAGTGATTTGCCCAAGGTCAAACAGCCTCAGTTTCTTCATCTGTAAGATAGAGAATAATAATAGTATTTTTATTGAGCTATACTTGGCATATAACATTAAACTGGTTTCAAGTTTCACAACATAATGATTCGATACATGTAAATATTAAGAAAGATGACCACCATAAGTCTAGTTGACATCCATCACCATACATGGTTACAAATTATTTACCTGTGGTGAGAACTTTTAAAGTCTACTCTCTTATCAACTTTCAAATATACAGTACATTATTATTACCTATAGTTAATTACATCCCCAAGGCTTACTTTATAATTGGAAATAACAGTATTCATTTCACAGGGTTTTATGAGGAGTAAATACATGTGAATGAGTTTAAAATAGTATCTGACACATAGTGAGCCTGCCATAAATGAAGCTCTAACTGGGGAGGCAGTGGGGCTTAGCAATTAATGGGTACCAATTAAATCATACCAAGTACAAGCTGAGATAGATAAACAGATAGGGACATTCAGAGGTAGGGTAGAGTCTCTGTTATTAAAAAAGCATATTAACTGCTCCCTCAAGCACCTTTCTGACCTCTACAGTGGGCAGGTACTGCCCCCTTACAAAGTGTGATCCAATGCCACATCAGAGGGAGAAAGTGGAAGCTTCCTCTACAAGGAAAACGGAAGGAAACAGCGTTTATTGCAGGGCAGATTTGCAGCCAAAGTCTTAGCTGTTTTCATCCCTGACACGATCTCATTTCATCCTCACTGCCTATCTCTGAGTTATTTATTATTCTTGTCATGTCACACATGAGGAGACAGAGGTTCAGAGTAGTCACCCAAGTCTATGTGACTCCGGGCTACACAGTCCTCCTACCACATGGCACTAATGAGGATACACCTTCATTAGCTGTCCCATACTTCCCCCGAGGGGCTTTGCTGTGGAACAAATGCAAATCTCCCATCTTTGGCTGCATGGTGAACAGCAGCAAAATGATGGTTCCCTCCTCTGAGAAAGAGAAGGATTTTCTACCCATGTCCCAGGAGAAATGTATATATCTTATCTTTTCTAAGACATAAAAAAGACTTTGGATCAATAACAATACATCAAAACTCAAATCTCTGGTCCATACTGTTGTTCATTTTTTTTCACTTCATAAGCATTTCCACACTGTCATCATGAATAAGTAGGAGGATTGAAATTATCAGAGATGTTATTGACACCACCTATACAATGAAGAATTTGATTGCAATTTTTAAAGAAGCTACCGTTTTTTACTTCAACCCAGCACAGGTGTATTTCATGTCATTAGTAGATGCGCAGAAGTAGAATGGGCCTTGGGAGCACAATGAAATTTTCCACTAGATTTTGTTACTCAGTGATTTCTTTAGCAGCCAAAAAAAAAAAAAAAAAAAGTCACTGTATTATAAAGGATTCCTCCCTAGGTATAACAAGAAAAACATTAGCTGCTATATGCTATATGACTAGCTGTCACAGCATAATTTAATTTTCTAAGAAATTACTGAGAGTTGTCCTAATTCCAGACAATATAAAGTGTGACAATTTTTATAACATTAAGGATACTAATTGCAAGCCAAATGATATAGCTATTTTAACTTAGTCACATGTAGCCTCACAGAAAAACAACTGGCTGTTAATATGTAAACTCTAAGCTCCTGTTTGGCTCCTAAAATGATAAACCTACTCAGCACGAATACTTAATCCATCTCTCTCCTGACTGCCCAGAACTCTCAAGTTTGATTGTCATGTCTGAGCGTCATAGATAAATTTCTAATGTGTTCTGTGTCTTTATTTCTTCTGTTGGAAATTCCACAGAACTCTGACTCACTGTTTTCTTCGATATCTCAATGTGCACTATTAATAAATGTCTCAAAGCAGAGACTTTTCAGTCGGTGGAAATGTTGTCCAAATAATGTAGGTTAAAGAGCAGCATGGAGATGAATGGCCAATGCATATTACTATGTTTACACAAAAATGATCAAAATTTTAAAATTTCCAAAGTTTTAGTAATAGGCAGAGATTTGAATTTTGTTTATGAAATTTGTTCATGAATGAAATGTATGTTATAAATCAATAAATAATAAGGGGGAAGGAGCATATGCTAGCATATATAATTTTTCAAATGAAAGAGCACTTTTCTTTCGATAAATTGAGAAACATTTGCTCCTGTCCCACTCCACCAGAAAAACCATTTTAATGGAATTTACTCAATCTTACTTGTTATGAAAATTTAGAATTTTTATTTTAATTATTATTTTATGGAATTTAATATTTAATTGTATAATACTATGTTTAGTTTATTTGGAGGTGGAATTCATTTCCCAAAGGGTTTAGTAATTCAAATCAAGAAAACCATAATTAATATGTTCTGGTATGATGAAGATACATTCCATAGCAATTTATCAATTATTTTTAGTTACATGGTAAAACACCCCTGGGATAAAATGATAGTACTTGCTTCTTCCATAAGCTGTATGATATGTTTAGAAAGCACAATTGTGTAATCCAGGGGTCCCCAAACCCCCCAACCCGGGCCACACAGCAGAAAGTGAGCAGCAGGCCAGTGAGCAAAGCTTTATCTGCCGCTCCCCACTGCTCCGCATCACTCACATTACCGCCTGAACCATTCCACCCACCAACTCCCTGGAAAAATTGTCTTCCACGAAACCGGTCCCTGGTGCCAAAAAGGTTGAGGATGGCTGGCTGAATCCATTGTCAACCAAAAGATGCTGGTGGTAAATAAATATCAAGTTATTTTCAGAAGATAAGAGCAGTTAAGCTCTATGCCAGCACAATATCAAGGACAGAAGATGGAAAATGCTCAAGTAGCCTAACATTCTCCAGAATGTGTAGATAGGCTTAATCTTCTTGATTGTGAAGTAGGAAATTTGTGAAATGGAGAATGACTAAGTTTCAGTCTCCGCCCTTAGTTAGGAATCTAGCAATGCTGAAGAGAAATGTTCAGTCACACAAATAATACAGCAATAATATAACATTATAATAAAGTATTTTAATATGAATAAAATAGTAATAATATGATACTTTAATATCAGATTTCTTTTGAATCTAAAAGATATCTTCAAAGTGTGGTTAGAGCTCAGTGGGTGGAGAAATCATATTCAGTAGGGCAATGATGAAAGATTCTTGACTTTGTCATTGAAAGATTTCAAAAGGCTGCCCCGGGGGGCATTCGTTCAATTTGGAGGGAATGGAGGGAAGAGTCAGAGCCTGGAAAACAAGAGAAAATGTGATGATATCAGTTAAACAGAAACAACTAAAAAAAGAGTTTGGCAGAGTGTATGTATAAGAAATGAAATGATGTGGGGTAACCCTGGAAAAGAGGGTAGGGGTTACTTTACGGAGGGACTTGAATGATAAGCTAAAAAAATTGATGTATTTTTGTAGATAATAACAAGTCTTTGAAAATTTTTGCATAGAACAACTGATATAATAAGAAATGTGCATTTGGAAACTTATTCTGGTATCAACGTATAGAATGGCAGTAAATATTGGAGGTGGAAAACTATTTCAGCAGCCTGTTGCAGAGATCCTGGCTTGCACAAAGAAAGCTGGAGCTACGTTACTGGCAATGGGAGAAGAAAGAAGAGACATATCCTAGTAGCAAGGACGTAGAGTACACATGTCCTGGTAACTAATTGGAATGTGGGGAGCAAGGAATTTGAGCGATCGGTGATAATTTCAAGATATCAAGGCTGAATTACTGTGGAAGAATGGTTACGCTGCTATTAGATATAATAGAGTCAGGAGGAGAAGTACGTTCATTAGGTAGGATGAAAGTTTGACTTTGGTTATTTTGTTTTGGTACGCTGTAGATAAAAAGTCACAAAAGTTTATTTCTTGGTCATACTCCATGTCCAAGACAGGTCAGTAGGAGAGTTCTTCTCCAAGAAGTCACTCAGGGCCCCAGCCAGAGGGACGCCTCACCAGCAACGGCTGCAGCAGAGTAGAGAAAGATTGAAATTTTTCACATAGGTTTTTTAACCTATTGTGTCAACCTAGATGTGACACACATCATTTCTGCTAATATTTCATTGGCCAGAATGAGCCACATAGCACCGCCTGAATGCAAGGGTCTGAGAACTATACTCTCTTGTATGCTTGGGAAGGAGAGGATGTCGTTGAGCACTAATAATGTCTACTACAGATGCACTGAGTGTAAGGAAGATGGATTTTTCCATAGTTTTGGGTAGTGTGTATGTGAAAGGGAAAATAATGGGTAGAAAAAGAATACTTTCTCCTACATTATATAAAAAGCTCTCCCTGCACTCAGCCAAAGGAGCTTTAGACTCACAGGCTTTTCTACTGTTAACCAAAAGGTGTTATTTCATCTCAGCATAATATTACCAGGTAATGATATTCAGGCTTCAGAAAAGTAAGAGGCTTATTGCAGAATGTCCTCTCCCAATGATTAAAGAGAATTTCTAGAAGTACTAAATGCAGTATTAATAAATAAATTCTTTGTTATGACTCTGTATTGCAATATGATCAATATAAGAAGCATTTTTATTTCTAAATCTTCAATAAAATATAATTAGTAGCATGGACATAAGTATTTGGAAGTTTACTCAAGAGTACTTATGATTTCATGCACCACAGGCACAATGAGAAGAGTTGGGATAAACTTAGTCACCAAAACTTACTGTTTATATTTGCAGTTACATCAATAAAGAAAAACCAATCATTATTTTCACAAGCTATTTAATTGTGAGGAGCCAGGGGATGTATTTGGTACATAAGGCATTCCCAACCTTTATATATTTAGACTCCTACTGGCCTACGAATACCAACTAAGGAAACAATGCTGAATTTGTTCAAATGTTTCACCTTGATAATAAATGTAATGAGTAAACTTTAGAATAACATCTACTCTTAATGTCTATTGTATCAATGTAATAACCTCTTTCCTTCTCAAAAGTCTCCTGGTTGGAATAAGTGACACAGTAACCCTAACTCTATCCAACTCCTTAGCACTAGAGGTCGTTAGGTTACTATACATTAATTCTTCTTGTTTTATATCTGGGAATTGTGTACTGCTGTATACAATGTCCTTGAATATCATATGCGCTCATTAAGATCTCATTAATGCTTGAAGATAGATTGGGGAGTTGATATAGATGTGAGATGCAATAAGGTGTTACTTAATGTAGACGACTGGGAAAATTTTTAAATAAGTGAGTTTAAGAGATTGTAATTTAATTGTACCTTACTCACTTTAAAATGTGCTCATATCCATTTTGAAAGAGGCTAACAATTGAACATCACAAATAGGAATTTATGTACTCATTTATTTCAGTATGCAATTCATGACATAAAATCACTCTAAATAACATCTTCTGTCTCTATATACTCCAAAAAACCCCAACAAACAAACAAAACAACAACAAAGTCTATAATCTGGTGATCTAAGGCATACTTCGTAAGGGGAAATTTTAATGTAGCAATCAAGTCAATGAGTCGGATTCTCACTAAGATTGAGATGCTTCCTTTTTCTATTTTCTTTTTAAAATAAAAGCTGAGTGCCTTTAGAAATGCATAATGCAGCATGATAGCAGTTTATATGAGTTAATGCTACTTCCCAAAGTATGAAACTCAGAGTCAGGGAAAAGCAGATACCACATAAGAATCTGACTTAAAGCAAAACATTTCACTTCGTGTTCAGTACTTCAGCTTCCTTCCAAACAAAGGGCATCAAAAACAGAACCTCTGCCAGAAATGTCCAGTTAATTAAACTATGAAAATAAGTTGCCATGGAGTACATAATTTCCAGAAGTCTATAGTCTTTTAAATGAATACATAGTTAATAGGAACATAAATTGCTTTTTCAGTACCCTGTATAAGAATATGACCAAGACTTGCTGAAAGCCACTTAGAATAAAGGGCACGTACATTTAATAAAATCTCACTGATGATAACTCCCAATGAAACCCTCAGGGACATTGCTTTTTAAATTTTTAAGTTACATCTTAGTACCAGCAAGTACAACAAAAAACAGAATTAAACAAAAATATTTTGACTGAATCAGGAGAAGGTTTTAATGTATTGTTTTAAGCAGCACTTTATCTCATTTCAGAAATCTAATGCAAAAAGGAATTGCTTAACAAGTGTACTTACAATTGCTGGTTTTCTAATGTTTATAATCAGAACTTTACTATTACTTGTTTACAATTTATCAAGTTTCCAGGAACCATTTTCTCCTTTGTTCTCAAACTCAGGTCATAAAGATACAGGCCAAAGTAATGACTTTTTAAAATGTTTTTAAAATAAAAATCTACAGCCAAAATATTTCATTTTTAAAGGCTGTCTTTTTATTATGGGATCTTTATTTGTATCAAATTTAAAACAGTTCTTAACATGGCAATTTATATGTCCTGGCAACAAACATGGGACACAGACATTCATATATTCACTCCAGAAATGAAGAAGCACTGTTAAAGTCTACAGCAAATCACTAGAGTATTTATACAATAAGAACTGTGAGGTGCACTGACCTCTAAAGGGAGTAAGTAATTCAGTGGTTCTCTCTTTAAAATCTCAACTGTTTTCCTCTTGCCGTACGTATTGGATCCCACCTTGGTAGGTGAGAAAATGGTGCCAAGGTTGTTGCTGGACCAAACTAAAAAATTTTCCAGGCATTGAGTTGCACAAGTGGCGGTGTAGCATTTCCGCTTTTCCATTTGATGACTGGTGACATTGAACAAACATGAAAAGTTAGAGACCTGGAGTCAGGATTGGGTACAGCTATTATGTATGTGACACCAAATATCTCATATTGATGAAACATAGAGGAGACATCTTCACATTAATAATTCAATATTTTGATTTGCAAATATCTGGATGATTGACAGAGCTTTTGGACACCTTGAAGATGCAGCTTGGAAATCATATAGCAAACCCTCCATTATAGTCAGTATTGAATTTCCCAGTGTGATCCTTTCTTTGGAAATTCAGAATATATTCAAGATGATAATAATAATGTCTTTGTCTTATATGCTTTTAAATACTGACTAATCTATTTCCCAATTTAAAAAAGGACTTAGAAAGTAAAATATATATGTAACCTGGAATATGTAGACTTAAAATATATATACATTCATTTCCTGCATCTTTCCAATAAGAATTAAGTAGTGTTAGTTAATTTTTGTTGGGTTTCCTGGGATCATTGAATTAGTAGTGTTAAGAGAAATGTCAGATATTATAAAGTCTCAAGGGAATCAATTTTATCACCTGTTCAGGCACTTTGACCTTTATAGTGTGGGAATTCTATGACTATTAGCCTAAATAAATGGAGATTATCATGTTCCTGCCACCTACTAGGTTCCTATGCATTCAACAATTTTAATGATAGAATTGGTTTAAATGTTAAAACAGAAAGGCTTTTTATGTCAATGGTATTAATATTCATCATATTCTTTCAGCCACCTGGAACAACTGCATAATAATATTATGGATAAGTCAGAAATTATAACTGTAAATAATTTGTTTGAATTTTAACTTCTCTTTCTAGTTACAGAGTTTACATCAACTCTCTCTCTCTATATATATATATGTATATATATACACATATATATGTATATATATACATATATATATATATATACACATGTATATATATATATATTTTTTTTTGTGTGTGTGTGGTACGCAGGCCTCTCACTGTTGTGGCCTCTCCCATTGCGGAGCACAGGCTCCAGATGTGCAGGCTCAGCGGCCATGGCTTGCGGGCCCAGCCCCTCTGCGGCATGTGGGATCTTCCCGGACCGGGGTACGAACCCGCGTCCCCTGCATTGGCAGGCGGACTCTCAACCACTGCACCACCAGGGAAGCCCAACTCTGTATTTTTATACCATCTTTTGTTTTAATGTGTTCTCATAACAGTACTGGAAATAGACACAACTTTAACATTGCTTTTTGCTGGTTGTTAGGAGCACTAGGGAAATATTTTAGTTCTCAGCTCCACAGAAACCAAAATATTGGTTAACCTTACATTAAGTGTAGAGCGGAAGAGAGATACATGTATGAGGCTAAAAACTCAATATCCAGAAGCCAGTGGATATACATAATTTGAGGCAAAATTGCAATGGTTTTGATCTCAATGGGTTTATTTTGTATGGAGAGTACTTCATTAATAGTTTGTATAGAGATAGCCTAAGAGTAAATATTTTAAAAATGCAAGTGAAACTTTATGTTTTTACTCTCAGATCTTCTCCCACACAGAAAATTTTTCTTTCAGCATTAAATGAACTGGTATCTGTTGCATGTGAGTGTATGTTGACAAACCAATTATTCAGGCAAAGGAAACCAACTTTGGGGCTGAATTACCTGGTTTGTATATCAGTCTTATTCATATTATCTCTTTAATTATTTCTTTTGCATGTATAGTACACATGGCCAATGTGCATGTCCAAAGAATGATTTAATGCTTTAAAGGATTGAACAAGTAACTCATACACTGAACATTCAATTCTAAAAGATGGTAAACTTTTCCTGAAAAACAACAGTAATTGGAATTTGACCCAAACACTTCAAACTTATAAATTTAAAGCAATAAAGGAAATATGGATCAAATTGAGAAGGTTCAAAGGGATTTCTGGAGACTTCCCTGTGGTGCAGTGGTTAAGAATCTGCCTTCCAATTCAGGGGACATGGGTTCAAGCCCTGGTCAGGGAAGATCCCACATGCCGTGGAGCAACTAAGCCCACGCACTGCAACTACTGAGCCCGCACACTGCAACTACTGAAACCTGCGTGCCTAGAGCCCATGTTCCACAACAAGAGAGGCCACTGCAATGAGAAGCCCACCCACTGCAACAAAGAGTAGCCCCGGCTCGCCGCAACTAGAGAAAGCCTGTGCGCAGTGATGAAGAACCAACACAGCCAAAAATAAATAAATAAATAAATATAAAAAGTGAATCTATTTTTTTTAAAAAGGGATTTCTGTTCCAGGATATGTTTGGCAAATGCCTGGAGCAAAGTGTGAAATACTACTCTATGTGTTAAATGTCTGATAATTGATACGTCTGATAATTGGTCTCAAAGTCTGTAATAGGATTTAAAATTATTGTAAATAAAATATTACCTTCTTTGAGTTAGCTAAGAGGGCCATCATTCTACTGTAAAGAAAAACTAAGAGCTTTTATGTTTGTTGGTTTCATAATTGTGAACCTGCTTTCCCCAACAGGACTTTTCGTGTAAATATGGTAGTCAGGATATATAAGATTCCACCCAAAACTATCATTAAGATGGAAAAAGTTGGCTGAAATGGTTAGTGAAAAGCACCATACTCCTATTTTCATGTGTTTTTTCCTCATTGACTACAAGGCAGACCCGGCCTGCCAGCCAACCCACCAGCTAGTAACAAATACTAGTTTAAAACTACTGACCACTTACACACATGCACACACACATGGAACTTCTTGGCTTTAAGAGCGTTTAAACAGTGATGTTGACTATAGGCCAAACGTTAACTCTTAAATTGTCTCTCTTTAAAAACATCTTAGTGTCAAGAGTTTTTATTTTTTGGCCGCACTGCGTGGCTTGCAGGATCTCAGTTCCCCCACCAGGGATTGAGACCTGGCCATGGCAGTGAAAGCCTGGAATCCTAACCAGTAGGCCACCAGGGAACTCCCTCAAGAGGTTTTAAATGGATTCCTTATCCCAGGTCTTAATAGTTATAGCTCCTGTAGGGAGCTCCTAGTAACTCCAGAATGAAACCCATGTAATTATACTTTTGGTGGCCCTCTGATTATCTCCAGGCAGATAGTTACTACTGAGTCTTAAAAAGTTGGTAGGGATCCTTTCGTCTCACTCATGAGTGTAAAGTAACACAACTATGTTTTGATATGGTTTGTAAAGTCTGTTACCTCTTAATCCCTTACCATACGTGTATAAAAGTTGAAAAAGATCTCGAGTGAGATGATTGACTTTGTGAAAAAAATGACATTGAGTAATAAATCTTCATCAGCTTTATTTTTTTAAAGGTGTTTAAAATTTGAGATGTTTCCTACATACGCTTTCTCAGCTTTTTTTGAGCCTTATAGAATATTACATGGTTGAACATCTCAAGATATAAAATTCTTCCTCCCCTTTAAAAAAAAAAATGACCACACCATACTGATGCCAGGAAATTCAGTTTCCTGAAAAAAATTGATGAATGGTTTATAAGTATTTTTAATAATAATTTAAAGTAAGAGATTGTACGACTAACATGAATATATAATTTGTTAATAAATAATGTTACATACTATTCTATTTCTGAGCAAAGTTCACCTCATAATAAACGAATATCCTTAAAAACATACTGGGTAAAAATACTTAGCAAATGAGTATATCTAATGAAAGAGAAGATCAAGATATAGACAGAAATACTAGGTAATATTGCTAATTTTCCTGTCATCATTCAATTGTTCTGCTAGTATACCAGAAACTTCAGGGCAGTTTTAAAGTTATTTTTATCCAGAAGAAAACCAATTGAAAATTACAGTCAGTTCTGAGAAGAACATCCTGTAAACTAGATAAGCCCTGAAATGAAAAGAAAAAATCTTCCGATGATTCTTATTATTCATTATACTTAGGTGCTTTAGAAATCTTTCCATATCACCAAACACCTGGAATCTTTCCATCTCAACAAAAAACACCTGGAAGGAAAATAGAAAAGATGCAGATAATTCTATGAGAAGAGTTCTAATACGACTTAAGGCAAAGTCTTTTCAAAAGTAACCTTATTCTCCTTGGTCTTTAAGAGAGTATAAATTCAGTTCTACAAAACTATACGGAATCAAAACCAATTTAGGCACAAATGAATCCTCATTATATTATTTATGACATATGCATGAATTTGAACTTAAGGATCTTTTAAATAAATGGAGAATCACAGTTTTAAAGGCTTTTCATTTGAAAGTTATAAATACTGCAAACGTTTTCACCCTACATAGGTTTTAGACCTCCTTAACATTATCATTCAAATGAAATGACACCTTTCAAAATAAGCTTTTTGAAAAAATCCTGATGCACATGCTACCTATTTAAAACATTTTCGGAGGTATTAATTTACATTTAGAACATCTTGGAAGTAGTCTCATGAAGAATCATATTTTAATTATAATTCTGTTTCATTAACAGAACAGTTAGCAATATAGAAAGAATCCCCCTAAGAAAAAATGGCTTTTTAACTAGAGCTCCTAAATTTAACTTCTTAGCAAATTTAATTTGCCTCTTTATTATTTCTATATATTTAAATTTCCAGAAAGAGATGTAAAAGTTTTGGATATTGCCAGAGCTGAGAAAAAAATATATATATATAAACATACAGTAAAATTCCACCTCATATAACATATATGCTTTAAATTTCTCTAGTTTGTTTGAGAATCTGGTTAGTATAGCAGAAGTTACTACCTTTTGGGTTTTCTTGCTTCATGTTTTGGCTTTGCTCCTCTAAGTTCCAGCAGCATATTTCTGACAAAACTGGAACTATCCGTTCTTGTCTGTCAGAAGTTTCATCAGAGAGATTTATCAGACTGACATTATTCTTTAAAGAACACAGAATTTAAGGAACAGTTAAACAGCTTAATGTACTGTTCTTTTTTTTCTCTATTTTGTATTTACTTTTTAAAATAATTAATTAATTAATTTTTTAACATCTTTATTGGAGTATAATCGCTTTACAATGGTGTGTTAGTTTCTGCTGTATAACTTTTATTGATGTAGTCCCTTAACAATTTTCAAATATTTTCAAAATTTTCCCTTACCCAATTTCCTTCTTGAAACAATCTGGAAAATTAATATTATACAACCTTATCGCTTTAGCCCTTCTTTGAAATAAACCATATATTTAATCCCAAATTTGTCCTAATGCTAAATAAATAATACTAGCCCAGCAACAAAAAATTCCTTACCTTTTAATGTCTCAGTGTCAGCAATATCAGAAAATACCTTTGTTAACAAGGAAGCTTCATGAAAAACACCAGGCTTGCATCCACTGGAGCATTTACTCCCCGACTTGCTAACCAGTAATCCAGCTCTTATGTACCCTTCACACCTTTCCCAGCTCTGACATCAGGCAGTTCAGAGAGACTCTGTCATTAATTTCCATCCCTATAGATAGAAAGTACCTCATAGACAGCAGAAGCAGGTGGGTCATTATTACATTAACACATCAGTGAATGTTAACGTAGTAGATACAGAGTATCTTGGTGGAATTAATGGTGTGTCACACACAGCAGAAACTTGAATTTGCCATCTTTGTAAAGTACCAGAGTGGATTTTCATGGATTAAAGAGACGTTTGTAGTAAGGAATGGTAAAAAGAAGTGATTAAGAATATCAACAATATGTTTATATGCAAAGAATGAAGCCAGGGACATTGAAGTGTCTACCTAAATTCAAATACTGCTAGGGGCTTAAATCCATGAACATTCAGTAGCAGATTGAGATATAAGGGCAAATTACATTAAAAAAAATATACAGAAGACAATTGAAAGCCATTTATAATGAAGTGGGAAGAGGAGGATTAAAGGCATAAAAATAATTTTCAACCCGTAAATTCATTTGTCAGCATTTAAATAGAGAAACAACTGTAGCCAAGCAGTTTTTTCACTGACTTTTTCTATTATTACATAGAAACATCACAATTATTTTGAAGGAAAAGATTTAATTTATTTTTTCCAAATTGTTCTTTTTTTCCTGAATTTCTAAGTCATATTTAATATTCTAAGTTATGACAACTTAAGATCATATATAGCAGATAAAACAAATTCTAACTGTCAGTGAAAATGTGTATATCTGTATAATCTAGAAAAGGTGGAAGTTCTCCAGGTAAAATTTTAAGTTCTCTGACTTCATATATTTCTTTAAAACTGAGTAATAGAGTTTGAGGGTGTTTAGTAGAGATTTTAGGAGGAAAAAAACTGTTTTCCAATCCTAGTTTTAATTAACAATGATTCTGAAATTTTAGTATTTCTGTGGAAATTACTGATATTTCAAAGGGAAATATAAAATCACATGTTTTTGAAGAATAATGATTTCCCATAAGAAGATAATTAATGTATTTAACAAAGTATATATAATGATATAGAAATAATACAGAGACCCAGAGATGTTAAATAATATGTCCTATGTCACATGTTTAGTTTGAGTTGGATCCTGGACCAGAACTCAGTTTTCTGATCCATGGTCTGGTTTTCATTTAGACCAAAATGCCTGATTTTAACCTACATATTTATTTATTTTCCTAATTGTTTTCCCTCTGAGATGTTAAAGATGACAAACATACATTCAAATATTAATTCTTTCACCACCTGGAAAATAAATGTTATAAGGAAAATAATCTTCTACCTAAGAAAGGAACAGGTGGACCTGATATTTTTAAGGACTACCAAACGCCAGGCACAGTTATTTAACTGATATGTGAGACCTAACTTCATCTGCACACCTCTAAGGTGGGTATCATTTGCCCCAATCGATAAATGATGAAACTGAGATTCAGAGAATATAAATTACTTGCTTAAGGTTGCACAGCTACCCAAGGACAAAGTGAAATTCAGATTCTCATCTGTCTGTCCCACGACATATATTGCTTTGTTATAAAGGATTTCTATTCCTATAGACTGAATTACCAATTGCTTCTTGTAAATTCTGTATTTTATTACAACTCTTTGAATGATTTTGTTATAGCTAGACATGGCCTTATGTTGGTCTTGTATAACGTTTGGGTAAGGTCAACATCGACCCCAATCTCAAACAATTTTAGGTCTTACTTGCTTCCTATAGCAATGAAAGTCATCATGGTGGTGGTGATTCAGATCATCTTTATGAGGGAACTCCATTATCAGATCCTAAGCTCCTCCCTACAGGGCAAACATCACTATCGCTCATTTTTATATTCCCTCTAGCCTTGCTAGTCAAAAGTGTGAATAAGGTGCTGGTAACTTTGACATCACGCAGGAGCATTTCAGAAACACCGAATCTCAGGCCCCATCCCACATCTTCTGAATCAGAATGTGCATTTAAAAACAGATCTCCTAAAAAAAATAAATAAATAAAATTAAAAAAAAAACAGATCTCCTCAGTGGTTATATGTACACTTTTGAGGAAAAACTGTCCTATTGTATATTCCATTCACTGAATCCATTCCATTGATTCAGTCAGGAGTGATTAAGGACTTACTCTGTGACAGGGGATATTCTAGGTACTAGAGATACAACAGTGAACAAAGCAAAGTTCCTGGTCTCATGCAGCTTAGAGCCTGTGGAGGAAACAAAGATAAGCAAGTGAATAAGTAAATACGCAATTACAAATGGTACATACTGTGGAGAGAATTGACATGGTGGTGAGAGAAAGAAAAAAATGGCAGCACTCAACTTGAATCCTAAAGCATGAGAGAAAACCAAGGACAGAGTGCTGGGGAAATGTTCGAGGCCAGAGAAGCAGCATGTGCAAATGCAAGTGGAGGAACAAGAAAGTGGTAGAAAGATGATGCTGGAGACAGAAGCAGGAGCCCGAAGATGCGGGAGCTCAGAGGCTGAGCTGACTTTGGGTTTATTCAGAGGACAATCCGGAGCTATTGAAGGGGTCCGAGCAGGGGTGTGACTTGTTGTACTGAGCATCTTTAAAACATCAGCCTGACTGCTGTGTGTGGAATAGATCAGAAGGTGGCAAGAGTGAAAACAGGACATCTGTTGGGAGACTAGGCAGTATTCCAGATGAGAGATGATGAAGCCTTGGACTTCAGAAGACTTAGAGAAGTAAACGGGTTCAAATCATATTTGCGGTCATGACATGATGTGGAAAGGATTAGGTATGGGGAATAAATGAGAGGGAATTGAGGATTCAGGTGAGGATATAATACATAATATGAATGGATGGTCTATGTATAAAATTTTTAAAAAGTAAAAGATTTTTAAAATGTCTTTAAAAAAATAATTTCTAGTTTGACCAAATGTGTGTTTTCACAATTTAAAACACCCAAACGGTATTACAATCAAAACAGCAGTCCTCTGCCTACCTCTGAATTTTGAGCAGGGGGAAGCCCAATTGGTGGGCCCATGGGTGGTCTCATACCAGGTGGGGAAGCCATAAGGCCTGGAGCTGGGGTTGCTGGACCAACAGGTGTGGGTGGAGTCCCCTGCCTTGGTGAGTCCTGAGCTGGGGCTCCAGCAGTGCTGGCAGTAGCAGCCACTGCAGCAGCAGCTACAGTGCCTCTTCCCTGGAGTCATTACCTGTTGGGATGGCCTCCCAACCCCTCGGACAGGACCTGGTAATCCAGCAGGAGCCTGGGGAATTGGAACACTAGCTGGTACACTTCAGTCAGCTGCCTTGCCAACCCCAGGACCTCTTGTAGTTCCAGCAAGTGGTACCCAAGCAATGCCAGTATATTTGGGGGTGTACCCTCCACAGTCACAGAAACCAAGTTCTCTATGTGGCAACCCCAGACCCCAAACCTGCTTTTCTTCATGCTCTGGCTGCTTTGGATTCTTTAACCTGATCTCCTTGATCTCATTCCTGTCACAGAGGATCAAGTTCATATGTTCGTCAAAAGCCTTAAAGATGCCAATGAAGACTTGGCCATCTTGCAAGATACATCTCAATCTACAGTTAATGCACTGCAGCATCTTGTTGCTCTTTCCACAGTCATGGTTGCCATTCCACCAAATCTAATGTCCCCTGGAAGGTTTCAGGATCCTTGAGACCTAAGGGAAGGCTACAGTTAGAGGTATGACGCAGGTTCTCCTACAAACAAGGCAAGCTGGGGCAGAATCTTCAAAGAGTAGATAAAGCACTGTTTTTTTTTTTTTTTTTACTTCAATCAGCTACCTGGCTATTCCAATACAACTTTACCCACCTCTTGGTGTCTCAGCTAAGAATGTCCATGTCAATTTTGCCTTAAAATCTACCATGGGTACTTGCTGCTGCTGAGATCTCTGCGGGCACAGTGGACACTCTTGATCGCTTGGTGAGGTTGTCCTTCTACGTGTGACTTGAACTTCCACCTCTGGTATGTGCCTGTTCTGTGGTCCGTTTCAGGTGTGAGCAGTCCCTGGTCTGCTCCATTGCACCGCTGGCTGTTCTTCAAAACAGAGCATTAGGCAACACTGGCCGCTCCACTCTGCTCCTCCAAAAGTCTTTTGAGGATTAGATTTATTAGTTTAATCTTATGTATTTTTTTCTCACTGGTTTTCCATATCTTTAGTTTTTTGAACGTCTTAGAAATATCCTAAACTTGATAGACTAACTTTTCTATTTAAAAATCAACTTTGGGGCTTCCCTGGTGGTGCAGTGGTTGAGAGTCCGCCTGCCAATGCAGGGGACACAGGTTCGATCCAGGAAGATCCCACATGCCGCGGAGCGGCTGGGCCCGTGAGCCATGGCCACTGGGCCTGCGCGTCTGGAGCCTGTACTCCGTGGCCGGAGAGGCCGCGGCAGTGGGAGGCCCGTGTACCGCAAAAAAAAAAACAAAGATCTCTTGCCTTTTGAAAAGCACCTCGGTTTTGTTTCATTGATGTAAAATCCATTCTTATCTACGAGGATACTATTTACAGCTTTCTCTCTCTCTCTCTTTTTAAAATTCTTGTCCCTTTGTGGTCTCTATTTCCTTCAGTTCCTTTTTGTTTACCTTTGAATGTTTGTTTTGGTCTCTGTATTTCTTATTGGAGCTTTCTTTAAGTATCTGATGATCCTTAGCTATCCCTTTATTTATTTTTATATTGTTGTTTTACATCTTTATTTAGGTACTATAGAAATAAAATAAACTGCACATATGTAAAGTGGACAATTTGATTGGTTTTCACAAATTTATACACCCCTGAAACCATCACTGCAAACCATCGCCACAACCAGATGTACAGATGTTTCCATCTTCCAAAAAGTTTTCTTGTGCACTTTTGCAGTTTATCCCTTGTTCCACTCCTTCATTCTCCTCTATTCCTTTACCCCCTCTCTGGGCAACCACTGATGTGCTTTTTGTTCTTGTATATTTGTTTGCATTTTCTAGAATTTTCTATGAATGGAATAGTACAGAATGTACTCTTTGCCTGGCTTTTTTTTTCCACTCGGCATAATGAATTTGAGATTTATCTGCCTTCTATATCAACAATTTTCCTTTTTATTGCTGAGGAGTACTGCTTCTTGTTAACATTGCTCTCTTAGCCTTATGGAGACTGAAACATAAGTCATTATATCTCCTCAGTTGTTTTTCCATCTTGCATAGATGTGTAGCTGTTTTCTGCCTGTAACTTTTCTCTCTCATTCTCTTTGTCTTTGTGGATTCATATTCTTTTTATCTCTTTGCTATCATTTTAAGATTGGCGTGATTAAATGAAGTCTAACGTTGCATGTTGATTCCTTCAAGAAGTATTCCACTGCTTGGGAAGATATTTAGAATTCTTTCCTAACAAGCTTTACTTTTTATTTTTTTACATTAAAAAATATTGTTCATTCCCTGTTTATAGGCTTCAAACTTAACAATTAATTTTTGATTATAAAAATTTAAAAAGGAATAAAAAATTGAAAGATATGAACTAGTGACAAATAAAACAAAAAATACAAAATTGTTAATATATACAGTATTTACATATGAAAATAGAACACAGCAACAGTTTTTGTGTTAGAGTTCCAGGTTATGACTGATTTTTCTCTAAGTATTTTTTATGTTGCTACATAGTTTTAAAACTATCTCGTTAATGGATTGCCAAATATACTGTGAAGATGGTATCAGTGTTCTAAACATTCTTAGAAATGTGTTTTAAATCCGTGTTACATGGTGTCAAATAATTCTTCTATTATTCCACTCCACCATGAAGATATAAGTAAGATTATTTTCTACGCAAAAAGCTACAAATTAGGGCCTTCCCTGGTGGAGCAGTGGTTGAGAGTCCGCCTGCTGATGCAGGGCACATGGGTTCGTGCCCCGGTCCGGGAAGATCCCACATGCTGCGGAGCGGCTGGGCCCGTGAGCCATGGCCACTGAGCCTGCGCATCCAGAGCCTGTGCTCCGCAACGGGAGAGGCCACAACAGTGAGAGGGCCGCGTACCGCAAAAAAAAGAAAAAAAAAGCTACAAATTAGCAAGCTGGGTGATTTTCTGACACACACTCTCTCACCTCTTTGTACCACAGAATCACTTTGCTGGAAAGTAATTTAGAATTGCCATTGTTTTCACACCACACGTAGTCATTCTTTCCTGCCATCTTTTAAAATGCAGCATAGGAATTTTTAAGTCCCTAAAGTGAAAAATGCCTTTTCCAATATTCCCTTCACATGTCCTACCAGATTCAAAAGGCATAAATAGTATATTTGTTTAATTAATTTAATTAATTTAATTTTTATTTTTATCAAAGTATAGTTAACTTACAATTTTATGTTAGTTTCAGGTTTACAACATAGTGATTCGATATTTTTATAGACTATAGTAGGGTATGTTCCATGTGCACCTGAAAAGAATGCAAATTCTGCTGTTTTTGGATGGAAAGTTGTATGAATATCTATTAAATCCATTTGGCCTAATGTGTCATTTAAGGGTACTGTCTCCTTATTGATTTTCTGTTTGGATGATCTATCCGTTGATGTAAGTGGGGTATTAAAGTCCCTTACTATTATTGTATTACTGTCAATTTCTCTGTTAATATTTACTTTATAAATTTAGGTGCTCCTATATTAGGTGCATATATGTTTATGACTGTTATATCCTCTTTTGGATTGACCCTTTTATCATTATATAATGTCTTTCTCTGCTTTATTTTTTTTAATAGACTTTGTTTTAAACACTAAGTAGTCTGATACAAGTATTGCTACCCCAGCTTTCTTCTGATTTCCATCTGCCTGTAATATATCTTTTCATCCCCTCACTTTCACTCTGTGTGTGTCTTTAGTTCTGAAATGAGTCTCTTGTAGGCAGAATATAGATGGGTTGTGTTTTCTTAATCCAATCAGCCACCCTATGACTTTTGATTGGAGCATTTAATCCATTGACATTTAAAGTGATTATTGATAGGTATGTACTTATTGCCTTTTTGTAAGTTGTTTTCTGGTTGTTTTTGTAGTTCTTCTCT
Organism: Globicephala melas; assembly: GCF_963455315.2. Classification (NCBI taxonomy): domain Eukaryota; kingdom Metazoa; phylum Chordata; class Mammalia; order Artiodactyla; family Delphinidae; genus Globicephala; species Globicephala melas. Next base: position 85,770,964 of record NC_083323.1, read on the forward strand.
CTTCTCTTCTTTTTTTAGTCGCTTCCCTTGTGGTTTGATGATTTTCTTAAGAGTTATGTTTGGATTCCTTTCTCTCTCCCTTTTTATTTCTGTTGTAGGTTTTTGATTTGCAGTTACCATGAATTTCATATATGTCAACATTTATATCTACCTGTTTTAAGTTGATAGTCATTTAAATTCAAACACATTCTAAAAGATATATTTTTTGCTTCCCCTTCCTCCCACATTTTGTGTTTTTGATGCCGTATTTTACACCTTCTATGTCTGTCTCTTAACTGTTTGTTGTAGTGATAGTTGAGTTTACGATTTTTGTCTTTTAACCTCTGTTCTAGCTCATTTAAGTGGTTGATCCACTGCCCTTACTATACCTTTGCTGTTACCAGTGAGATTTTTCTCTTCCTATATTTTCTTATTTGTTATAACATTTTCTTTTTCACTTAAAGAAAACCCTTTAACATTTCTTGTAAGAACAATTTAGTGGTCATAAACTCTTTTAGCAGAAAGCTTGTCTAGAGAACTATCTCTTTTTCAATTTCAAATCTGAATGGTAACCTTGCTGGGTAGAGTATCTTAGGTTGTAGGTTTTTTCTTTTCAGCACATTCAATACATCATGCCACTCCCTTCTGGCCTTCAAAGTTTCTGCTGAAAAATCAGCTGACATCCTTCTGGGGATTCCCTTGTATGTGACTCTTTGTTTATCTCTTACTGCCTTTAAAATTCTCTTTACCTTTGACTTTTGCCATTTTAATTATGATACACGTTTGTGTGGGTCTCTTTGGGTTCATCTTGTTTGGGACTATTCTTCCGAGACCTGGGTATCTGTTTTCCTCTTCAGGTTCAGGATGTTTTCAGCCATAATTTCATCAAACTCATTTTCTGCCCTCTTTTCTCTCTCTTCTACATCCAAGACCCCTCTAGTGCAAATGTTAGTATGCTTGATGTTCCAGAGGTCTCTTGAACTATTCTCATTTTTAAAAAATTTTGTTTTTCTTTTTACTGTTCTGATTGGATTTCCACTATTGTCTCTGCCAGGTCACTTACGCATTCTTCTGTATCACCTAGTCTGCTGTTAATTTCTTCTAGTGTATTTTTCATTTCAGTTATTGTATTCTTCAACTCTAACTGGTTCTTTTTTTATATCTTCCAGTTCTTTGTTGAAGTTCTCATTGTGTTCTTCTATTCTTTTCTCAAATTCAGTTAGCATTATTATTATTGCTTTGAACTCTTTATCAGGTAAATTCTTTATCTCCATGTTATATGGGTTTTTTTCCCCATTTTTTTTTCTTGTTCATTCATTGGAAACATATTCCTCTGTCTTCTCATATTTCTCTGTCTCTATGAAATTAGGTGAAACTGTTACCTATCCTGGTCTTGAAGGTGTGTCCTTGTGTGGGAGAGTCCTTATGCAGTCTATCTGTGCCCAGTGGCTTTGGTGGGAGAGATGGATCTGAAGTGAGCATAGGCTGTGACTTCTCCTGAGCTGTGCTGACAGCCACCACATTGGTGGGAAGTAAGGCTGGAGTCAGAGGGGCTAGAGCTGAAGGCAGGTGCAAGCCAGGGCTTCACCTAGGTTCAGTGCTGGTCACTGCCCTATTGTGGGTGGGTCCAGGGCCTTGAGGCACTGAGGCTGCACATCTTAGCTGGCTCTGGGTCTCTGCCTTGCTCAGAGGCAGGGTCAGGGCCCAAGGAATTTGAGCCACGCTTCTGCCCTGGCTATAGGCAGCGCTGGCCCTGAGCTGGCTCTGCTTCTTCCCTGGTGTGTGCACACGCATTTGCAATGGTGATCTTTGCCCTAGTGGGAGAAGTGCTGGAGCAGAACAGGCCGGAGCAGGAGTTCAGGGCAGGCTGGAGTACACACGGGGCCGTTCTGGCAGGCTGGTCAAAGCCCCTGGCAGTTTTCAATCTGATGTCTCTGTGCTGGGGCTGAGAGCAAGCAAGTTTGTTATGCACTCTTCAAGAGGGTGGAGGTCTTGACCAAATCTCTTCTCTTCCCTTCCTACCGAACTCCATGTGGTTTAGTCCTTACAGCCTTGGTTGTAAAAGAGCTGTTCTTCAGGTGGTTCTCAGCAAGAGTTGCTCTGTAAGTAGTTGTAGCTTTAATATGTTCATGGGGGGATAGGAGCTCAGGGTCTTCCTACTCTGTCATCTTGATCTTGCCCCCTCATGAGTAGTATTTTGAAAAGAGACAGGAGCTAACCCCATTCCTGCTGAAGTTTAGGGGAGTATGAACAATGCCTTCTCACTCAGAGCTTTGTTTTATTTTTATGCTTTTGTGGTGAGTTCCGTGTTTAATGGCTTGCAACTTTATATTTTAAAAGTGTCTCAAGAAACTATCTTAATGAATGCTTGGACCAAATTTTGGTAATATTAAGCAGTATAGAATAAATGTTATTATTAATATAACAGAACTAATCCCAAACATATCTATTATATTAAGAAATACATGGGCTTACCTTACTTACTAAAAGAAGGATATTTCAGATAACCCACAAAAGAAATCCCAACTGTATGCTCTGTATAAAAGACATACTTTCTGTCCTGTTTTAATAGTTTGAAAAATGATGCATTTTTAAGGACTTCTAAGATCCTGTTAATTCAGACATATGGATCAGCAGCTTTTGAAAGGCCTGATGTTCCCCCAAAATCAAAACAAAATAAGCACACAAACAAATGAACAACAATCTCTGAGTTAGAAGAGACTGTCAGGAGAATTTAATTTACTCTCCTTTAATGCTTGAATTATTCATTCAGTAATACTTGGAGCATCTATTGGGTACTAAACTCTTAAGTATAGTCTAGTTTGGAATTTGGGCAACTAAATAAACACTAGCAATGACGTTTTCAACCTGCTGGAAAAAATACCACAAACTGACTTAAACATCAGAAATTTATTGTCTCATTGTTCTGGAGGCTGGAAGTCTGAGATCAAGATGTTGACAGGATTGGTTCCTTCTGAGGGCTATGCTATATCTTTCCCCACCTTCTCGTAGTTTGCTGGCAAACCTTTGGGGTTCCTTGGCTTGTAGAAGCGTCACTCTTATCACAGTCTTCATTTCCATTTGAATTCTCTGTGTGTACGTCTCTGTTTCCAAATTTCCCTTTTTTTTTTTTTTTTTTTTATTAAGACACCAGTTGTATTGGGTTAGGGAACCAAACTACTCCAGTATGACTTTGTCTTAACTAATTACAACTCCAGTGATCCCATTTCCAAATATGGTTACATTCTGAGGTACTATTAGAACTTCAACTTATAAATTTGGAGGGAGGGGAAATAATTCAACCCATAACAATTGTTTTCTAGAAATTCTGCAAAAATGTTTGTTTGTTTTAAATTCTCTCCTCTAACTCAATGGTTTTCTTTCTTTCTTTGTTTAGTCTTTCTCAGTGGAGGAGTTTCTTTTATTGTTTTGTGGTATTTTCTGTGTTATTTATATTTTAGACTTTATTAAATTTTTTTGTGATCTAATATATGGTTAATTTTAGTAAAGCTTCCATAAGCACTTGGAAAAAGCTGTATTTTCTAATTCAGGTACAAAATTCAATATATATCCATATCACCTCCTTTATTGAAAACATTATTTAAGTCTTCTGAATCCTTTCTTATGCTTTTCATTTTGCTATGCCTTGGACTGGGGGGAGAAATAAGTTGCTATTATTTATTTCTCTCCCTGAATGTCTCTGCCTATCTATCTTTGCATATCCTGAATTTCCTGCTTTATGAAATTGCCGTACTCCCACTGGGTGCATAGAAATACATAACACATCTTCACTGTGTGTTGTTCTTTTTAGTACCTTTAACATGCTTTTTGCTCTGAATTTTAATGCCTTTTGCTCTGAATTTTACCTTGTCAGATATTATGATCATGACTTCTGCTATTTCTTTTTTTTTTATCTTTTCTTTTTTGGATATCATTGCCCATTCTTTTAGTCTTTCCGAATAACTTTGTATTTAGTGTGTCTTTTATACACAGCATAAAGTGGGGATTTGTTTTGTGAGTTATCTGAAAAAAAACTTTCTTTTAATAAGTAAGTTAAGTTCATGTATTTCTTGATATAATAGATATGTTTGGTCTTAGTTTTGTCATATTAATAATGACATTTATTCTATAGTGCTTAATTTATCAGACTTTGATCCAAGCATTTTATATATATTATTTAATCCTTACACAAACCCTCATTTTTAAATATATGATGAAACTGAGGTACAGAGAGGATAGTAACACACCCAAGACTACAGAGGGAGTTAGTGGTAGAGCTGGGATTCAAATTTAGTCTAGTTCCTGAATCTTGTCTTTTATTGACTGCATTATATAGCTTCTTTATTTTTTACTTTTTATGCTAACTCTGGGTAATTAATTTCTTAAGATTGATTTTTCAATTCACAAATTATCTCTTTCATCTGTATCTGATATGTTGATACCCATTCTGTGTGTTTTTAATATCAAAGATTAAGTTGTTTTAGTTTTAAATACTTCTTGGTCATTTTTAATAGTCATTTTAGGTTGATTTGAAAACAGTGCATTTGTTGTGTTTTTAATCATTTCATAGATGGTCAGTCAATATTGTTTATCTGATTATCTCAATATATTTTCCTTGGAAATTTGGTCTGTATTTTGTTTCTGATGACTCTCAGTGGCAGTGGCTTAATTTTATAAGATCATATGTTCTTTTTTTAAAATTCTTTTTTGTAAATTAATTTATTTATTTTTGGCTGCATTGGGTCTTCATTGCTGCACACAGGCTTTCTCTAGCTGCAGTGAGCGGGGGCTACTCTTGTTGTGGTGCACGGGCTTCTCATTGCTTCTCATTGTTGTGGAGCATGGTCTCTAGGTGCACAGGCTTCAGTAGTTGCGGCACGTGGGCTCAGTAGTTGTGGTGCATGGGCTTAGTTGCTCCACAGCTTGTGGGATCTTCCTGGACCAGGGCTCAAACCTATGTCCCCTGCATTGGCAGGTGGATTCTTAAACACTGTGCCACCAGGGAAGTCCAAGATCATATGTTCTTCAACTAAATCTGTGGGAATCCTGAGGGCCCACATTGGGGATGTTCCCTTAGAGAGGATATGGTTTATTTGCCACTGTCCAGAATTTGCTGACATCTGAGATAACTTAAGCTCCAAAGAAGGTCAAGGTAATACAGGAGACTCACATTAGCTTCCAACCTTGAGACAGACCCAGAGCTTAGGACTTCAGGATCTCAGGACTCCTATTATTATTTGTTCCCAGAGAGACTTTCTTTCATGTACTGTTTACTCACGGCTCTCTGCTCAGATTTCATTTCATTGCCTCCCCCATCACACTCAGATTTCCTTTCCTTCTTGTGAGCTTAGCCATGCCTTAAAGATGTTTGTCTTAATTTGTCCAGGTTCTAGTTGTCTTTTAGTGGGAGGGCCCTTCAGTATAACTTCATACTACAAAAGCAGAAGTGTGTATGTATATTTTAAGGACTTCCAATCTATATAGTCAAATTGCCCTCTAGAAAGCTTATGATAATTTATACTCCATTAGCAGTGCACTAGGATACACTTTATTCTTAAGTTTGGTAACACAGGATATTATTTAGAAAAAAAATACCCATAAATCACAGGAAAAAGGAAAGTAGTATCTTTATATTAACATAAAAATTTTTTAAATTTTATATTAGAGTATAGTTGATTTACAATGTTGTGTTAGTTTTAGGTGTACAGCAAAGTGATTTAGTTATACATATACATATATCTATTCTTTTTCAGATTATATTAACTTAATTTTAAAAAATTACTAGTGAAGTTTAAAAAAATTTAATTGTTTCTTTGGGTCATTTATGCAATTTATTTTTTAATCACCTAGATATATGGATTTGGATATCAGAATAGGTCTGATCTGGATATAGAAAGTCTTAGACATGGATTATATAATCCAAGGAGAGCATGTACAACAAGAATAAATTAAGACAAAGTATATCTTAGGAAACATCAAAATTTATGAGTCATTTTGAGGAATAGGGGCCAGAGGAAGAGATGGGAGTGCTCAAATATGACTTATTGGGAGAAAAAAGTGATGTCAGAAATCAATGAAAGAGAAAGTCCAAGAAGGAAAATCTTGGTATGAATGTCACATTATGCAGATAAATAACATAGGATGAAGACTAAAAAATAGAAATTTGAGGTCAGCCAGTAAAAGTTCACTGCTGACTATAACTGGGGTGCATTCAGTGCTTGGTATGGGCAGACACAGTATAATGGCATAGCGTGACAGTCCTGAAATGTTACTGATATAGATCACGGGATCTTAACATATTGAGAATCAAGCATCCTTTTAAGACTCTGATGGGGAAAATGAGCTCTGTTTTTCTGGAAAATGTGGATTTGAACATGTAATTTAAATTTTGAGCACAATATCTAGAAATTCATATTCCCTCTGACAACCTCCTTTATATAGATTCCCCTACTGTAGCCTCATGGCAGACTTTTGATCATAAAGGCAAGAAGAAAGACAAACCAATAGCTTCAGGAAAGGTTAGCGTTAGGTTAAGATAACAGGTTAAAAAAAGGCCTGGCACTTACTAACTACATATTCAGTAAATGTTTATTGACTTTTCAGCAGGATAGGAGAGTTTGGTAAGACAGGAGAGGGAAAAGATAATTGTTGGTATAGTGTCCCCAGAGAATTGGGAGGCAATGGGATCGTGAATATAGTAGAGAGGTTAGTCTTATGGGGATGAGGGAAGCAGACATTAGAAATGTGTGTTTTTCAGAAACTGCTTTGTGTCAGGCATTGTGTTAGAACATGTTTGTACAATACCTCAATCTTTAAACAACCCTGTGAAGTAGGAAATGTTAGCTTTTACAGATGAGCACTTGAATGTTTAGAGAGATTACATAACTTTTTCAAATTCATGTTAGAAAATGGCAAGGAGAAGAGTCTAACCTCCATGTGTCACACAACAAAACTGCCACACCTGGTACAGTTATACAGAAATTAAGGAATTAATTACTATTGCTAAGATTGGACTTGGAGGGGAGGGAAATTTGGGAAATTGGAGTCTCTATTTTCATTGTCAAACTGTAACCAGGGCTTCCCTGGTGGCGCAGTGGTTGAGAGTCCGCCCGCCGATGCAGGGGACACGGGTTTGTGCCCCGGTCCGGGAAGATCCCACATGCAGCGGAGCGGCTGGGCCAGTGAGCCATGGCCGCTCGGCCTGCGCGTCCGGAGTCTGTGCTCCGCAACGGGAGAGGCCACAACAGTGAGAGGCCCGTGTACCGCAAAAAAAAAAACAAAGAAAAAAAAAAAAAACCTGTTACCAAAGTCAGGCTCAGCTGTTTGCAGGTTGAAAGTCAATAAATGAGAGACAAGTGTTGGTGAGAAAAGGAAAGCTTCCTTTATTCAGAAGGCCAGCAACCTGGGGAGAAGGTGGACTTGTGTCCCAGAACCAGCTTCGAAGATTCTGCTTGGCCATGAAAGCTTTTAAAGAGAAAAAAGAGGGAAAAAGTCTCAGTTAATCACTGAAGTAGGGGGTCAGATTCTTTACCATCTTCCATAGTGCGCAGGCTTGTTGACTTCTTGTGATCTTTCTTTAGATGCTATCTTGTTTATGCAGTCAGCTCACAGGGTTACTGAAGGGGAAGCTGGAGAAAAGATCTAGTCCTCCATTAATTATTTATTCTTCATTCCTACTTCTTCAATCTAAGAAACAAATCAACAGGTTAGACGAGGCATGATGTGATCGAAAGGTTTGAGAGGTGTGCTTGGGTGGGGGATTGGTGAAGCGTGGAGGCACCTGGTATAAAGGTTAAGTTAAAATACAGATTTGCTAAAGTGGCAACAAAAAGGGCCTCCTGCAAAGAGCTGCTTCCTGCAAAGGGCTGCTTACAAAATGACAGAATGATCCACTGAGAATGACCAGTAGCCTGGCCTACTCCTCTCTACTGACTTATCAGCACTGTCCCTTAGATGTCTGGATGGATGTCACACAGTCCTGCAGCCCCTGGGTCCTGCATCCTGCCCACCTCCAGGTCTGACAGCATTGGAAGCTGGGATTGACGCAGACCTCTGGGAAAGAGCTAAGTTGTTCATAGGAGATTTTCAAATATGAGCTAAATGAAAAGGGAGAACAAAAAGAACATAAAAGATCCATCAGAGCAATCACGTGTTATTTCTTACCAAAGCCACCCAGCTTTGATTTTATTTTTGTTGTTAGTTTGTTTTTTCCTAAGACCACCCAGTGAGTACAGAAAGAAGCTGTGGAATCGTCCATGTTGTAGAAGGCTTAGGACTAACTTTTTTCCCCTCTGTACAATATTACCGTCTATCTTGGTTCAGCAGATTATTAGCTCTTTGAAACCTTATTTACATTTTTTGTTTTGTTTTATACTCAGGAACACTTCACAAATAATATTACTTTTGTTGTTTGTATTTGAGTGTTATTTTAATTTGATCTAAAGCTAAGTAACTTCCAAGCTAAGTTGATATGTGATAGAAATTAACTGGTTCCAAATAGTCAGTTTTTTGCTGCTGTTGTGAATACTGTGGTTGGATATAATTATAGAGATGAGTTTTAAGTGATAATGTGTCTAGTCAAAAGAACTCTGGTTTAGATTTGATTATTTAAGCAGATCTGATAATAATTAAAGAGTGATACCCTGTGATTAAGTTGTAACACTGCTCAGAGAAGTGGCATATGGTTAAGGTTGAAATCTAGCTATTTTATTTTCACTGTTAAAAAAGTTTAATAACCTATGCCAAAAATTCCTTTAAAGATTAGTGGTTTCCCTCTAAGTGTAAATTGATTGGTTGACAAAATTGCCAAGTTCACTGAGATATTTTTACCTACATCCACTCGTACCCCTCCCATCCCCACTCGCACGGAAACAGTCAAACAACCAATGAACCAACCAAACAGCAGAGGAACAGGGAAAGAGTATTTTTATTTCAATGTGTCTCAGCATAAATGGATTGAAGCTATTTGTTGCACTAGACTTTTGGCTGTGGGTGGAAAAGCCAACATCTATGTATTCTGGAAATATACGGTGAGTTTCAGAGGCCCCACCACAACAAAGTGTTATGTGTAAACAGCAGATGACAGACAAAAAGGAGTGTTTACCTGTGGGCAGCCACGAAGGGCTCATTGAGAGTGAGTGATGTTTTGGACACACACTCAGCCATAAAAGCACCCTTAATAGGAAGACTCAAAATGTTCAATTTAGAGATTCCCTCAGTCAGATGACCTAACTGAAATCAGATGAAGGGAGAGATATAGGGTAATGATCCAGTTACTGGGAAAATAGAACAGGATTAGTTGGGATTTTACTGACACTACGGAAATGGAGCCACCACACTAAAGCCCCTTAGGGCTTAGAATTATATCTAGTTGCTACCATGCACCCCTCCTAATCTTTCCTCTCTTTGCATTTCCAGAGATAAATTCCGTTTTGGCGATGTAGGTCTGGACTGAAGTGCTTGGTGAAGTACAATTCTAAGCTGTCAATCTTTGAAATAAAACATTAAACCTTCCTTTTAGAGACTATCCTGAAATGCAAAAGGAGGAAAGGCCAGGAGGGGTGGATGATACCAATTAGACAAAATTCTAAGGGGTTTGTCTTTAACACCCTAAGGAGCTTTAGTCTGGTAGCTCCGCATGCAATGGAGGATGTTATGCTACAGGGAATAACCCGCCAGTCACAGAAGGACAAATAAGACGTGATTCTACTTATACGAGGGACCTAAAATAGTTTAACTCCTAGAAACAGAGCAGAATGGTGGTTTCCTGGGGCTGGGAGCAGCGGGAAATGGAGCGCTGCTGTTCAACAGGTATAAGGTTCCAGTTACACAAGATGAATGAATTCTAGAGATCTGTTGTATAACATCGTGCTTATATTAACAATACTGTACTGTGTCCTTAGACATTTAAGAGGGTAGATCTCATGTCAATTGTTCTTACCACAATAAAAACAAAATAATTATAATTATAATTATAAAATAAAATAAAAATAAAAGGTGGACTGTTAAAACCAAGACAAAACCAAATCAAACAAAAACCCCAGCAAGCGATTAAGAGGCTGATGGCAATTGGAGACCTGACATTTTCCGTAACAATAGAGGGATCTGAGGGCATCTTGAATCCCTCTCAATCTGTCCTACAGATTTTGTCCCAAGATTTTAAGTCACAGACTGCCAAGACTTCTTTGAAACCCAGGAGAAAAGCTCCTAAGGCCAAGTTCAAATCAGTACAAACTAAGACCCAAAGGCCAAGGGCATGTTGGTGGGCTTCCATGGCATTTGTCTGATCTCAGTTATTTGGGGACATAAGAAAGCCTGATGTTGGTGCTTCAAATAGTCCCTTGATTCACGGTTCCTTCCAAAACTTTTAACATTTTCCAGTAATGTTTATAAGTATTGTAAGGCATTTTAGGAAGTGCAAGACACCAGATGTGTGTTGTTTGTGGAGACACTTTGAACTCTCCTGAGCTGGATGAGAGTTTTCTTTAGGTCTGAGGCCCAGGAATATGTTGTAGGTAAACTAGAGACCACACTTTGAGAAACTGCACAAATGAAACAAAACAACTTGCTTTTCATTGTCACCACACCCTGAACTCTGTGACCTCCGGGCTTGTACCTCTCATGTTATGGATGGAGCACGGTTCACTGTGTCATGTAATTGTCTACATGTCTTATCTATTGGCTTCTAAGGTGCTTCAAAGTGAGGGCTACTGATTGCTAACTTCTCATTACCCAATGCCTCTTCGCAGAGTGCCTTGGACACATTTAGTCACCTTGTTATTTTAGTGCGATGTCATATGTGTTTCAGTTTTTCCCAGATTCTTGTTTGCTATTAATAGCCTTTATTTTTTTGTTTGTGGTTGTTGCTCTAAACTTTAATTTTTTTTTTTTTTTTTTTCGGTACGCGGGCTTCTCACTGTCGTGGCCTCTCCCATTGCGGAGCACAGGCTCCGGACGCGCAGGCTCAGCGGCCATGGCTCACGGGCCCAGCCGCTCCGCGGCATGTGGGATATTCCCGGACCGGGGCACGAACCCGTGTCCCCTGCATCGGCAGGCGGACTCTCAGCCACCAGGGAAGCCCTTGAATCCACATTTTTGAACTGCCTAGTAGTAGGTAGGTAGTACACGTTCCAAACTTAGCACCAGCTGGGAATTGTGGGTATAAAAATATGGTAAAACAATAGGCTGGGCAACACCTGAGACATACCTACATGAAGCAAGGAACGTTTCTGATCAGTAAGAATGGTACTTACATTCTAACGGTGAAGTACAGACAATTATTGCAAATGCAGGTAGAAAAGCTCATGAACTGGTCTGAGGTTACTGATTCACTTCAATACCCAACCCACTGCTTTGCACCCTTTGTACCAAATAAATTGCTCTTGAGGAAACAGATCAATTTGGGCTAACTTATGTACCAACAATGAAGTTTTAAGCAAGGTTTCTTCAAAGTTGTTTCCTTTTTAACAATCAACGTTTTTCCAATTCAAATTACCAGAAGAATGACAATTCCTCTGTACCTTAAAACACTCTTCATCTTTCAAAATGAAACAGTCTTGACAGATGGGCTATAAATAGTGGCTTTTCCCCCTGTAGTTCAAAATAAGTCTGAACTTGGGATCAGTCATATTACTAAGAGCTTCCCACAAGGAGTGAAGGAAATGCTCTACCTTACGTAGGTGGATTTACATTGCAATTACCATAAAATACAATGAACCTACTATTAATGTCACAATGGCATGTTTATGGCTTGCTAGCTCATCTTGTTTCCAAATGAAGTGTATTGGAAAACGTGGGTGTTTCTTTTCCAGTGGAGTGGAGCAGACAGCCTTGGTTATATCTTTGCAGATTCAGAATATACAGTATCTGATGATATTGGAGTTTGGGTCACACAACAGGCGAAATTCCAGGCAAAGGGAAACTGCTTTGGAATCTAACTAGTTTTTTGCTTTGTTTTTTAAAATAACTAGATATTTATCACTGCTGGGAAGATGTTTATACCAAAGGTTTTGCTGAAACTGGGTTAAAAAATAGTCATATATGCAAATACCATATGATATCACTTATATGTGGAATCTAAAATATGACATAAATGAACTTATCTATGAAAGAGAAACAGACTCACAGACATAGAGAACACACTTGTGGTTGCCAAGAAGAAGGGGAGTGGTGGAGGAGGGATGGATTGGGACTTTGGGGTTAGCAGATGCAAACTATTATATAGAATGGATAAACAACAAGGTCCTACTGTATAGCACAGGGAACTATATTCAATATCTTATAATAAACCATAAAGGAAAAGAATATGAAAAAGAATATATATATATAAGTTTTCTTCAAAGTTGTTTCCCTTTTAACAGTCAACTTCTTTCCAATTCAAATTACCAAATTTGAATCACTTTTCTGTACAGCAGAAATTAATACAACATTTTAAATCAACTATACTTCAGTAAAATAAATTAAATAAATTGTCACATATGTTCCCCATATGTTTTCTTTGGAGGTCATATCTTCTCAATACAAAGTCACATAGTTGGCAGTTACAATTTGATTTGACCGTACAGACTATCAACGCAAATTCTCTTAAACATAATAATTCATCCTTGATCTACATCCTGTGCTCAGCAAAAATGTATCTGTGTTTGATGGCCCTTCAATATATACTCCCCTCTTGCCATCATTTCACGGAAGTAGGTGAATTCTTCAAAGATCAAGGTACTGAAGTTCATTTGTGGAATAGCCTATTTCTAAATTTACTAGTTTACCAGATATATTGTTTTAAGGAATAATCAGCATAAGCATATTAAATGGTTCTGTATATGCCTTCCTATAAACATAATTTATTGACTATATTAAGTGAATATGAATATTTTCTTTTTGAATACATTCAAATACCCAATGAAAAACATTTTACATAAATATATTCTTCATAAATGCATTCTCCCTAATTATATTCTTCATGAATATATTTTTCACAACTAAGAATATTTTCAGAGAATTTAGTCATCTTTATTATGCTTTTATTACTACCTTAGGGTGGGAGGGAGACACAAGAAGGAGGGCATATGGGGATATATGTATACATATAGCTGATTCACTTTGTTATGCAGCAGAAACTAACACACCATTGTAAAGCAATTATACTCCAATAAAGATGTTAAAAAATACTATCTTATTAGAACTTATTCTTAATATATTTATATTAATATTTATTAGAAAATTTATTTGAAAATAGTCATAAAATCACCAAATAAGCCTAGGACTCAGCTTTCGACAAGTTGAACATTCCTTAAAATGTAGTTAATGAAAGTATATGTATATTTAAAAACAACATTCCTTATAAAAAGTTTTAGTAAATTTGACAAGTTTGGTGTTTGGTAAATTGACATTGTGACTGACCTCAGGTTTAATTCCCTTATCAGTTCATTTACTTAAGAAAGCATAATTTGTGATTATCTTTCATGACTTGGAATAGAAAAATACATCTTAGCTTTATATTGTTCATTCAGTCTTGCTTACTTGGCTTCTAGGACGATATAGTGAAAACTAATTTAAAATCAATTATAATTTTTAACAAGATACTATGAATCCATTCTCACAGTGATAATGATCCTGAATTTTTCAGGATTAGCTATTTACCTAAAATGAATGAGCAGAGCTCTGTGTTGTCTGTGCTCAACGGAAAAAAAGATGTCGTGGTCCTGCTGGCAAATAGATGTTACTGCTTCTCTGGTTCTAAAATTTTAGAAAAGGCTGGACTGTTCTCAGTCTCTAGACCACTATGTTTATGTCATAAGCATTGGTCCACCAAATTGTAATAATTTAGTTTTCCTACTGCAAGGAGGAGGTAGATTCCATATGAACATGCTACTTTCAACAGACATTTAGCCTGGATTTTCTAAGATTTAGGTGAAGAATGAATTGAATTTGGACCATGAAAAGTCACGTTCCCAGAAAATTCTATGGTTGTACTTAAAAAGACCAAACACAAAACCAAAACAGATCAAAACTGAAACACCTTCAAATAACTGAAGCTTAAAAATTAACCTGCTTCTTTGAATGTGCTGTTAATGTTTTTACAATAACTTTTTGGGGTAATGAGAAGTACCATGTAGCTCATTTACTCACTGTCTCCCGTGGAGTGATTACTCTGTGTTTATATGAATATGGATTAGGAAAATTGTTCTGCACATATGAGCTAGGGATTTTGAAGAAAGAATCTTTATCCTCAACACTGATTTTACCAAGAAAAGGGGGAAGTGGTATTGCAGTTAGTTATTAAAGAAATAAGGAATAGGGTTTACTAACGTCTGAATTCAGTATACAAGAAGACTCACTCTAAATCTAAAAGCTCAAACTGTTACCTTTCCTTTAAAAAAGAAAATACTGATTTGTATATAACTTGAGTCAAATGCATTGTTAATTTTGCATTGAGTAGGACTTTAACTAATCTGTTCATTTTCTCTTGTCTTTCTCTTAGGCATATAATTTTCTGCAACATTCATTCAGATAAGTTACTGTATAGTAGGAAGGATCTTAAAACATTTTCCAAACCAAATGTATTTGCCTCTTTGGTTTCTTCTGTACTAAAATTCCTAACATGTGAGCTAGTCCTTTTAATTAAAAAACTTAACAAAGGGCCCCTATTAAAATATGAATCTGCCTGGGAGGAGCATATTAAGTTCAAAATTAAAAGGTGGTAATATATCAGTATGAATGTATTAACTAGATTAGTTTCATAGCAACTAGAAAAGAGTAGAACCAAGACATAAAACACTGTGGAAAGTGAGTCAGGTGAAGCACTATAATTCATACCTCTGTGAGGCCAAGTATGGGGTACACTGTGGGTTTATGGTATGGTGGGTAAGGGGAGGGAGGTATTCCTTGGATTACATCTTCTCTCAGGCTTCCTATAATGCTAAAACTGTGCAGCTCTCTCATTCTAGCAGTTCTGAAAGGCAGCACATGGAACTGTTTAACCCTTAACATTAATGCTACATACAAAGAGTCACTCAGTAAGTGAGACTTATCTGATTTTTGAAGATACATAAATTCAGTTACGGAAATGCCAGTTTTCACTGCTCAGCGGTCCTTTTATCAGATTTACCAAGCTGGCAAAAGAAAAAAGTTTGACCCATATTATCCCTTTGCTTTTTTTCTTCTGTCAGTTCTCACACCTTATCTGTATGAAGTTGCCTACGTGTAGACAGAGTAAGTGGCCAGGTAATGTATGTGATTTGAAAGGTATTGCAAAATTTTGTGTTATTCTTTCCCATGTCCCTGCCAATGGAAATGTCCATTATCGACATTTCTCCAACGCATGAGATAACCAAGGTGAAATCTTCCTCCTGCATTTTACAAACATATGCATTTTTCCCCCCTCTGGGAAAGAGGAAAAAGATAAGCTACTTCCTAATCAGAATGGTGTCTTAGGTAAGCAGGTGTTACACTGGAAAGTAGCAAAATGAGGCAGTCAAGGAACATATATAAAGAGTTAGGGGAAAGGGAGAAGAGAAAAAGCAGGCTAAAAAATATGTTTTCATAGAAGTTAGTCTTTGATTTAGTCTGTCATCTCTCATATTGATTAAGGAGAAAAAAGGTGACAAGGGCAATTTGACTCTCTGGAGATGACAGGTGTAGGTCACGTGGGTGCACACGTGCATGTGAGTTTCTCACAGTGTGTGTAGGTGTTTTAGCAGTCCTATTAGTCCCTAGGTCGATTTCAGTGAGAGTTGCTCTGTATGTAGTTGTTGTTTTGATGTGCTTGTGATGCGAGGTGAGACCAGTGTCCACTTACTCTGCTATCTTAATCTCTTTTGAAAAGTTTTATAAATTAAAAAACGTTTATTTAAAAATAGATGATTCTGGGCTTCCCTGGTGGCGCAATGGTTGAGAGTCCGCCAATGTAGGAGACGTGGGTTCGTGCCCCGGTCCGGGAGGATCCCACATGTCGCCGAGCGGCTGGGCCCGTGAGCCATGGCCGCTGAGCCTGAGCGTCCGGAGCCTGTGCTCCGCAACGGGAGAGGCCAAAGCAGTGAGAGGCCTGCGTACTGAGAAAAAAAAAAAGATGATTCTACCTAAAATGTTTTATTTTAGATCAATATGTTTGTAGACAAATTATAAACTTTATGATATTTGGTAATATTAAGTAGGAAGGCAAATTTTTGTCATATATATCATGCTATTTATCATGTGATATAAACTCCTTATTTTAAATTAATATTGAGAAAAAAGCATGACCTGTTAAAAAATAAATTCAAAGGTGACATTCTGTTGTATTTGGCTTCAGAGAGTCACACATTAAAATGTAGATTGGTGTTTAATTATTATATGTGTTAAAGTGTTAAAATAAGAAAAAAGCTGATATAATGTTTGGAAGTTTTACACTCTGGAGTTTAAAAATGTTTGGAGTTTAAAAAATCTTAAAAATCAATAAACTTAGTATTATACTGTTTGTATTTTCTTTAGAACTGAAGAAATAAGATAATAGGTTTTACGTCATTATTTGCAGATATTTCTAACTAGATGAAAAAAGAGCATTTAGATGCCATTCTTCATTTTATTCTTTCTTTCCAAGAATTGGTTTTGATATAATGAAAACATAAAATGAAGTACGATGCTATTGGAGGATGGAGGGGACGAAAAGTGCCCACTGAACTGAGAAGGTGTCTTGAGACTGAAAAACAAGGCAGGCAGCTCCATATAATCAATGGATCCATTTATTATAGGGCAACTTACAAGGCAGGATCTATTGGGATCAGGTGACAACAATCCCGAAGCATTCGCATCTGCACTCTGCACCACTGAGGCGCCGTTGGGGCACTTTTATAGTTAACCTACGGAATGGGGTGAGTGCTTGGAAAAAGGGTGTACATTCCTAAGTCAAGATTTGTGAATGGGGGGACTTCCCTGGTGGCACGGTGGTTAAGAATCCACCTGCCAACTTCAAAGCTTTTGCACAGCAAAGGAAACCATAAACAAGACCAAAAGACAACCCTCAGAATGGGATAAAATATTTGCAAATGAAGCAACCGACAAAGGATTAATCTCCAAAATTTACAAGCAGCTCATGCAGCTCAATAACAAGAAAACAAACAACCCAATCCAAAAATGGGCAGAAGACCTAAATAGACATTTCTCCAAAGAAGATACACAGACTGCCAACAAACACATGAAAGAATGCTCAACATCATTAATCATTAGAGAAATGCAAATCAAAACTACAATGAGATATCATCTCACACCAGTCAGAATGGCCATCATCAAAAAATCTAGAAACAATAAATGCTGGAGAGGGTGTGGAGAAAAGGGAACACTCTTGCACTGCTGGTGGGAATGTGAATTGGTTCAGCCACTATGGAGAACAGTATGGAGGTTCCTTAAAAAACTACAAATAGAACTACCATATGACCCAGCAATCCCACTACTGGGCATATACCCTGAGAAAACCAAAATTCAAAAAGAGTCATGTACCACAATGTTCATTGCAGCTCTATTTACAATAGCCCAGAGATGGAAACAACCTAAGTGCCCATCATCGGATGAATGGATAAAGAAGATGTGGCACATATATACAATGGAATATTACTCAGCCATAAAAAGAAACGAAATTGAGCTATTTGTAATGAGGTGGATAGACCTAGAGTCTGTCATACAGAGTGAAGTAAGTCAGAAAGAAAAAGACAAATACCGTATGCTAACACATATATATGGAATTTAAGAAAAAAAATGTCATGAAGAACCTAGGGGTAAAGCAGGAATAAAGACGCAGACCTCCTAGAGAACGGACTTGAGGTTATGGGGAGGGGGAAGGGTGAGGTGTGACAGGGCGAGAGAGAGTCATGGGCATATACACACTAACAAACGTAGTAAGGTAGATAGCTAGTGGGAAGCAGCCGCATGGCACAGGGATATTGGCTCGGTGCTTTGTGACAGCCTGGAGGGGTGGGATAGGGAGGGTGGGAGGGAGGGAGACGCAAGAGGGAAGACATATGGGAACATATGTTTATGTATGACTGATTCACTTTGTTATAAAGCAGAAACTAACACACCATTGTAAAGCAATTATACCCCAATAAAGATGTTAAAAAAAAAAAAAAAAAGAATCCACCTGCCAATGCAGGGGACACGGGTTCAATACCTGGTCTAGGAAGATCCCACATGCCGTGAACCAACTAAGGCCGTGCACCATAACTACTGAGCCTGCGCTCTAGAGCCCATGTGCCACAACTACTGAGCCCACGCACCACAACTAATGAAGCCCATGTGCCTAGAGCCCATGCTCCACAACAAGAGAAGCCATTGCAATGAGAAGCCTGTGCACCACAGTGAAGAGTAGCCCCTGCTCGCCGCAACTAGAGAAAGCCCCCATGCAGCAATGAAGACACAATGCAGACAAAAATAAATAAATAAATAAATTTATTTAAAAAAAAGAAGATTTGTGAATGGGTAACTAGTTTCACGGGTGCTGGAGAATACGTCAGCGAAGGTTTTCATCGTTTTGGAGGGACTAACAGAGCATAGGGGCCACCTGGTCCTAATGATTATTAAACAATATCTATTAACTACAAATCCCTTGATGACAGAAAAGTGGTTTATTGCACAGTATAGTCCTGGGTAGGGTCAGTGGAAAGAGAGAAGAAACTCTGAGGGCTCAAGATGGTGTCAGTTATTCTAACAGCCTTACACAGGCAGATTTTAGGGACTTCCCTGGCAGTCCAGTGGTTAAGACTCCACACTCTCAATGTAGGGGTCATGGGTTCGATCCCTGTTTGGGGAACTAAGATCCTACATGCCATGGGGCCAAAAAATTTTTAAATAGAGGAATGAAACTTACTGATCAGATGAACGTACTCTTGAGGGACATTTATAACATTATTTTCTTTATGCTCCTTATTAGGTTAGATTTTAACATCAGTGCTTTTCATGCTTTCTGTCTTTATCCAATGGTCTATTAGAGGTATAAATAAAACAGTGTATGACCAAAAATAAAGATAGTTTAAAATTGTCTAATATTCAAAACCAACATGCTGACAAATGGTACTCAGCTGAGTGGTAAATGGAGGAGAGGCTAGTCCTTCACTCACTCATCTGATTAACACTAGACCTGAGCATCTCACTTGATATTTATTCAGAGCTCCAAACTGTTCCCTTTATATAATTTAAACAAGTGTTTTATTTACTAATACCAAAGTAGAAATGAGAATTGATACCCTTATGGCTGGAAGCACACGGAGCCAGTTGGGAAGTTCTGAGTAGCAACTCTGGATGCTTCCCGGCTCTCACAGTCAGTGGCTCTGGTCAGGAAAGTTACAGATGCCTCAGGCTGTTTTGCTAAATTAAAGTCCAACTAATCAAAGAGAAGGGAAAGAAAGAGGAGACTGACAAAGGTTCTTAGTGAAAGCAAAATAATTAGAGAACCAAGGGGGGAAAAAAACAGTTAAGAAAGTTGTTCATATTTTCTATTTCTTCCTGATTCATTCTTGGCAGGTTGTGCATTTCTAAGAATTTGTCCATTTCTTCCAGGTTGTCCATTTTATTGGCATAGAGTTGCTTGTAGTAATCTCTCATGATCTTTTGTATTTCTGCAGTGTCAGTTGTTACTTCTCCTTTTTCATTTCTAATTCTATTGATTTGAGTCTTCTCCCTTTTTTTCTTGATGAGTCTGGCTAATGGTTTATCAATTTTGTTTATCTTCTCAAAGAACCAGCTTTTAGTTTTATTGATCTTTGCTATCGTTTCCTTCATTTCTTTTTCATTTATTTCTGATCTGATTTTTATGATTTCTTTCCTTCTGCTAACTTTGGGGTTTTTTTGTTCTTCTTTCTCTAATTGCTTTAGGTGCAAGGTTAGGTTGTTTATTCGAGATGTTTCCTGTTTCTTAAGGTAGGATTGTATTGCTATAAACTTCCCTCTTAGAACTGCTTTCGCTGCATCCCATAGATTTTGGGTCATCGTGTCTCCATTGTCATTTGTTTCTAGGTATTTTTATTTCCTCTTTGATTTCTTCAGTGATCACTTCGTTATTAAGTAGTGTATTGTTTAGCCTCCATGTGTTTGTATTTTTTACAGATCTTTTCCTGTAATTGATATCTAGTCTCATAGCATTGTTATCGGAAAAGATACTTGATACAATTTCAATTTTCTTAAATTTACCAAGGCTTGATTTGTGACCCAAGATATGATCTATCCTGGAGAATGTTCCATGAGCACTAGAGAAAAATGTGTATTCTGTTGTTTTTGGATGGAATGTCCAATAAATATCAATTAAGTCCATCTTGTTTAATGTATCATTTAAAGCTTGTGTTTCCTTATTTATTTTCATTTTGGATGATCTTTCCATTGGTGAAAGTGGGGTGTTAAAGTCCCCTACTATGAATGTGTTACTGTCGATTTCCCCTTTTATGGCTGTTAGCATTTGCCTTATGTATTGAGGTGCTCCTACGTTGGGTGCATAAATATTTACAATTGTTATATTTTCTTCTTGGATCAATCCCTTGATCATTTTGTAGTGTCCTTCTTTGTCTCTTCTAATAATCTTTATTTTAAAGTCTATTTTGTCTGATATGAGAATTGCTACTCCAGCTTTCTTTTCGTTTCCATTTGCATGAAATATCTTTTTCCATCCCCTCACTTTCAGTCTGTATGTGTCTCTAGGTCTGAAGTGGGTCTCTTGTAGACAGCAAATATATGGGTCTTGTTTTTGTATCCATTCAGCCAATCTGTGTCTTTTGGTGGGAGCATTTAGTCCATTTACATTTAAGGTAATTATCGATATGTATGTTCCTATTCCCATTTTCTTAATTGTTTTGGGTTCATTATTGTAGGTCTTTTCCTTCTCTTGTGTTTCTTGCCCAGAGAAGTCACTTTAGCAGTTGTTGTAGAGCTGGTTTGGTGGTGCTGAACTCTCTCAGCTTTCGCTTGTCTGTAAAGGTTTTAATTTCTCCATCAAATCTGAATGAGATCCTTGCTGAGTAGAGTAATCTTGGTTGCAGGTTTTTCTCCTTCATCACTTTAAATATGTCCTGCCAGTCCCCTCTGGCTTGCAGAGTTTCTGCTGAAAGATCAGCTGTTAACCTTATGGGGATTCCCTTGTGTGTTATTTGTTGTTTTTCCCTTGCTGCTTTTAATATGTTTTCTTTGTATTTAATTTTTGACAGTTTGATTAATACGTGTCTTGGCGTATTTCTCCTTGGATTTATCCTGTATTGGACTCTCTGTGGTTTCTGGACTTGATTAACCATTTCCTGTCCCATATTAGGGAAGTTTTCAACTATAATCTCTCCAAATATTTTCTCATTCCCTTTCTTTTTCTCTTCTTATTCTGGAACCCCTATAATTCGAATGTTGGTGTGTTTAATGTTGTCCCAGAGGTCTCTGAGACTGTCCTCAGTTCCTTTCATTCTTTTTTCTTTATTCTGCTCTGCAGTAGTTATTTCCACTATTTTATCTTCCAGGTCACTTATCCGTTCTTCTGCCTCAGTTATTCTGCTATTGATCCCATCTAGAGTATTTTTCATTTCATTTATTGTGTTGTTCATAGTTTTTTGTTTCATCTTTAGTTCTCCTAGGTCCTTGTTAAATGTTTCTTGCATTTTGTCTATTCTATTTCCAAGATTTTGGATCATCTTTACTATCATTATTCTGAATTCTTTTTCAGGTAAACTGCCTATTTCGTCTTCATTTATTAGGTCTGGTGGGTTTTTATCTTGCTCCTTCATCTGCTGTGTGTTTTTCTGTCTTCTCATTTTGCTTATCTTACTGTGTTTGGGGTCTCCTTTTTGCAGGCTGCAGGTTCATAGCTCCCGTTGTTTTTGGTGTCTGTCCCCAGTGGCTAAGGTTGGTTCAGTGGGTTGTGTAGGCTTCCTGGTGGAGGGGACTAGTGCCTGTGTTCTGGTGGATGAGGCTGGATCTTGTCTTTCTGGTGGGCAAGTCCACGTCTGGTGGTGTGTTTTGGGGTGTCTGTGGACTTATTATGATTTTAGGCAGCCTCTCTGCTAATGGGTGGGGTTGTGTTCCTGTTTTGCTAGTTGTTTGGCATAGGATGTTCAGCACTGTAGCTTGCTGGTCGTTGAGTGAAGCTGGGTGCTGGTGTTGAGATGGAGATCTCTGGGAGATTTTCGCCGTTTGATATTATGTGGAGCTGGGAGGTCTCTTGTGGACCAGTGTCCTGAAGTTGGCTCTCCCACCTCAGAGGCACATCACTGACTCCTGGCTGCAGCACCAAGAGCCTTTCATCCACACGGCTCAGAATAAAAGGGAGAAAAAGTAGAAAGAAAGAATTAGTAGAAGTAGAAAGAAAGAAAGAAAGGAGGGAGGGAGGGAGGAAGGAAGGAGGAAGGAAGGAAAAATAGAAAGAAAGAAGATAAAGTAAAATAAAATAAGATAAAATATAATAAAGTTATTAAAATAAAAAAATAATTATTAAGAGAAAAAAAACACGGATGGATGGAGCCCTAGGACAAATGGTGGAAGCAAAGCTATACAGACAAAATCTCACATATAAGCATACACATACACACTCACAAAAAGAGGAAAAGGGGAAAACAATCATAGATCTTGCTCTCGAAGTCCACCTCCTTAATTTGGGATGATTCGTTGTCTATTCATGTATTCCACAGATGCAGGTACATCAAGTTGATTGTGGAGCTTTAATCCGCTGCTTCTGAAGCTGCTGGGAGAGATTTCCATTTCTCTTCTTCGTTCTCACAGTTCCCAGGGACTCACCTTTGGATTTGGCCCCGCCTCTGCGTGTAGGTCACCGAAGGGCGTCTGTTCTTCACTCAGACGGGATGGGGTTAAAGGAGCCGCTGATTCGGGGGCTCTGGCTCACTCAGGCCGGGGGGAGGGAGGGGCACGGAGTGCGGGGTGGGCCTGCGGCGGCGGACGCCGGCGTGACGTTGCACCAGCCTGAGGCGCGCCGTGCGTTCTCCCGGGGGGAGCTGTCCCTGGATCCCGGGACCCTGGCAGTGGCGGGCTGCACAGGCTCCCCGGAAGGGGGGTGTGGATAGTGACCTGTGCTCGCACACAGGCTTCTTGGTGGTGGCAGCAGCAGCCTTAGCGTCTCATGCCCGTCTCTGGGGTCTGCGCTTTTAGCCGCGGCTCGCGCCCGTCTCTGGAGCTCCTTTAAGCAGCGCTCTTAATCCCCTCTCTTCGCGCACCAGGAAACAAAGAGGGAAGAAAAAGTCTCTTGCCTCTTCGGCAGCTCCAGACTTTTCCCGGACTCCCTCCCGGCTAGCCGTGGCGCACTAACCCCTTCAGGCTGTGTTCACGCCGCCAACCCCAGTCCTCTCCCGGCGCTGCGACCGAAGCCCGAGCCTCAGCTCGCAGCCCCGCCCGCCCCGGCGGGTGAGCAGACAAGCCTCTCGGGCTGGTGAGTGCCGTTCGGCCCTGATTCTCTGTGCGGGAATCTCTCCGCTTTGCCCCCCGCACCCCTGTTGCTGCGCTGTCTTCCGCGGCCCCGAAGCTTTCCCCCTCCGCCACCCGCAGTCTCCGCCCGTGAAGGGGCTTCCTAGTGTGTGGAAACCGTTCCTCCTTCACAGCTCCCTCCCACTGGTGCAGGTCCCGTCCCTATTCTTTTGTCTCTGTTTATTCTTTTTTCTTTTGCCCTACCCAGGTACGTGGGGGGTTTCTTGCCTTTTGGGAGGTCTGAGGTCTTCTGCCAGCGTTCAGTAGGTGTTCTGTAGGAGTTGTTCCTCACATAGATGTATTTCTGGTGTATCTGTGGGGAGGAAGGTGATCTCCGCATCTTACTCTTCCGCCATTTTCCCGGAAGCCCTCATTGTAGTTTTGATTTGCATTTCTCTAATGATTAATGATGTTGAGCATTCTTTCATGTGTTTGTTGGCAATCTGTATATCTTCTTTGGGGAAATGTTGTCATAAGGTTTTATGATAACTAAATGAATTGGCAACTCTAAAGCTTCTAAAACTGTGTCTGGACTATAGCAAGTAGTATATAATGTGTATATGTTGTATTATTATCTCCAGTTATATATAGTTTTACAAAAATGGTGTCACATTTTATGTAATATATTAGGGTTTGTGTTTTTCTAATCTGGTCATAGCCCTTTAGGACAATCTGCGTCTACATGCTTTTCTTGTATGTTGGAGTCTTTGAGAGTGTCCAATCAATAAATACCAATAAGTACCAGTGCCCCCCCCCATCCTAACTGTGAATCAATTGAAAAATAAGAGACACGTATGACACACAGATTCCAAAACATCACTTCTAGCACTGACAAGCTGATGTGAGGGAATGTGACTTATTTCTGCTGGCAAGCAGGCTTTCTTACAGTTAACCTCCAAATAGATCAACCTCCCCACGTCAGCCAGAATTCTCCACATGGAGTGAGTGAGGGTATGGAAAGGAAGGACATGTCATGCTCATGGAATTCCATCTATATAGAAGGAAATAATAAGAATGAGGAATAATAATATTATCCTTTTCCCTTTTTCTCCTCCCACCATGGAAAAGTTTTCCTTCTGACTTTAATGTACTGTTTTTACTCTGCTTGTTGAAGCATTTTAACAAAGCACTTAGTGGTAATTGAGACTATGTATCTCGAATTTCTTTGGACATTTTCCCCACATATAACTTAAATAAGAAAGCTAGATATACCTTGGTAAGTTAATAATTGGTGACAATGGCTGTGTTTTACCTGATGCGAAAGCAGTTGGTTAATATATCTGACCAGTTAAAAATCAGTTGATTTGATGACAAAATCTCATTTGGTATCACATAGAGATTGCAGGGTCTGCATATGTAATGTCAAGAGCTGGCCAATTATGCAAACTAGTTAAATCTCCTGAATCTTCTATTACTGAGAATAAAAAGAGCATTAAGGATTGAAGGTATAATATCAATAACATCAATAGGTACCCTTCACTGAATGTTGATTGTGTGCTAGCATCATATTACACACTTCTTATGTATTATCTTATTTAATTTTATTGCAACTGATTGTTGTTGTCGTGGTCACTTGTATTGGGCCCTCTGATCCTTTCTGTCCTCCATGGGACTGACTTCAGAAAATTAAAATTTCCAGGTTCCCTGATTTCCAGTTAGGTTGTCAGTGGGAGGTATTGGTGTGAGACTGGGGTTGTAGAGGGGAAAAGGCATTTCTCCAGCTCCATGCATTAAGTGGTGCCTCTGGCAGTGGCTCGAGCTCCTGCAACTCAGCCCTTTTCCCTTTCTGATACAGTCACAGGAGTGAGAGAGACTTGCCACTGACATAAATCTCTGCGTTGTCCACCGTCTGCCCAGTTTGGCTTTTTAACTCTTCCGATGCCTTTAGAACTAGTTTCCCGTAATTAAATCCTCTATTGAACTACCTGTCATGGGTTCTGTTTTCTTGTCTGAACCTTGATTTATGTAAAGGTAGAGATTATATTCATTGTATGGGTAGATTAAGTGACTTGTACAGAATCACACAACTAGTTTAAAAACAGGCTTTCAGGACTTCCCTGGTGGCGCAGTGGTTGAGAGTCCGCCTGCCGATGCAGGGGTTACGGGTTCGTGCCCCGGTCTGGGAAGATCCCACATGCGGCGGAGCAGCTGGGCCCGTGAGCCATGGCCGCTGAGCCTGCGCGTCCAGAGCCTGTGCTCCGCAACGGGAGAGGCCACAACAGTGAGAGGCCTGCGTACCGCAAAAAACAACAACAACAACAAAAACAACAACAAAAAAAACGGAAAAAAAAACACAGGCTTTCAAACCAGTAGTGCCTCCTTGCGAAGCCCAAGTCCTTAAACTACTATGCTGTATCGAAATGATATTCCAAGTGAATGTCCAAATGAATACTTTTCATGAACTGCTTATTTTTATTACTTAGTTCAAATTGTCTGCATGATGGCACGAAGCAGCTATTATTATCCTTTAATTGTCTATCTCTCCCATTAGCTTGTGAGACTGCTTGAGAGCAAGCACATATGTTATTCATCTTTGTAGTCTTAGCACCAACTACTGTGCTTGGAATGTAGTAGAGCCTTAATAAATATTTGTGGAATGAATGAATAATAATCACTGTCATTTACAGAGCGACTATTTCATTCCAGCAAGCATGCTAGGGGTCTTATGTAAAATTTATAACTCAGTCTTCATAACAATCTTGCAAGGTAGGCATAAATATTCCAACATCATAGGTAAGGGAAAATAGGGTCAGAGTTTAAACAATTCACAAATAAACTAGAATTAAACCCAAGCTAACTGGGCTTTAAAGTCTGACCTTTTGTCTACATCTAGCTGCTTCCATTAGTATGAAGGAACAAATATATAAATAATTGGGTTGGAAAAAAATCTAACATCTTATTGGATTTCCAGTTATTAGAGGAACTTCAGAAACAGGTGAAGTCTTATCTCTATGAGAAAAAAGAGGAGTTCTGTATTTTCTTGCCATAATTAAATGAAGAAACAAGTTTTTGTATCTCAAACTATGCCTATTCAGGCAAAAGGAAGAGAAATTGGGATAATAATCTGAAATATGAAATGGTTTAAATTGCCAATGTGGAAAACATTGGCTATTCCCATAATTACCTAATCATTCTCTAGAGTTACTTGGCATGAGATGTAACCCTGATGATATTCACAACTAGCTCTCCTAAAGACTTAGAAGTCAGGTTTTAGCTTTACTTTTCCATGTCTTGGTTTATTATCCAGCACGAGCCAGTAATTTTCCAAAGTACCTGGATAGGCATTTTTATTGCTGGATTGCTGATGATGGTTTTCACTTGTGTTTCTGTGTGTTCCATACTTTGCTTTGCATGGTAAAATCATATGCATGAGTCTATGGCCCAGTTAAGTTTCTCCCTTAGTTTTACCAGAGTGATGCATTTCTAGTAATTCCTCTGAGCTTGGACTTAAAATAATACCTATATTTGTAAGGCTGATTTGCAGAATCCATGTCTTATTCTTTGATTTCTGATGAAAAGTAACTAATAGAAGCAAAATAATTTGGTAGGCGTCATACAAAGAGTCATTGTTAATTCTCCACGTGCTTCTTTGGCACATACTTGCTTGGTTTGGTATTGGTTGAAATTATTTCAGCTGGATACCACCAAGAGGCTGTTCTCTTCTTGCAGAGCTAGGAGCCATTTGAAGATTCTGGAAATAAACAGTTTTCATAAGATCTTTGCTGGCGTGACCCTGTCTTTTTTCCCAGGGAAAGGATGTTCTCCTAAATCTTCTTCATGTATGTACTACTAGTTTTGCCATGATAAAGTAAAGCCTTTATTTTGTTAATTCAATAGGAGAGATTAATATAAAATTAAATGTAGGCATTTTCCCAGGTGATTTATAGTCATAAAAGCTATGTCTATTTATTTAATACTGGGGAAAGAACACAAGAAGACCGTTTATTTGTTTGATAAAAAATTGTATTCTCTTGTCGTTGAGACACGTCATTAAGGACTGGAAACCAAGGGGTGTCAAAAACCCCAGAGTGTTGCTGTTGCATGGGTGTAGAGTTTCAGTCATGCAAGATGAAAAAGTTCTAGAAATCCACTAACCAAAAGTGTGCAGGGAGTGAACAATTCTGTAATGTGCTTTTACCACAATTAAAACAAAAATAAAAACAAACACAAAAAGCAGAGTCGTGACCAGTAGACATGGAAGAAACCCAACTACATTTGTGCTGAAGAATTACCTGCTCCCATTTGAATGTCGAGAAGGAGTTAGAAATAAACTGATTCTCTGCTTCATAAAACTGCAGCAAGTCGTTTTCATTAGCAGTGATGACTGATGGAGATTGTCGGTGATGCTGTGATCCCAGGAGCAGAAGTCACCGTGTAAACAAAGCTGCGCTGACAAAAGGGGACTGTTCACAAAGCTGACACTAGCGCGGCGTTGAGAATATGAAGAAACAACGTGTGCATTCGCTGATTTGGGGCCAAAGTGCTCAGTAATGATTGTGGCATTAACTATTGGAATTTACAAATTTTAAGTAAAAAGAATAGATCTTATTCATTCATTTATTTATTTTCCTCCGCTAAAATTTTTCAAAAGTATCTGAAAAGCTAAAATGTTTTCACTGTATACGTTGGCAAATTAAGGAAAGTTTAGTGTTAATTGAATCGCATTTAATTCTTTCCAAGTGCTTAGCTTTAAACACTACAGTGAAAAGACAACTGTTTAAAAACTTCTTTCAGGGCTGGAAACACATTTTGAAACAAACCTTTGAGACATGATGATGAAACCTGCACAATATCACAATGCATAGAAGGAAAAACAGAATTCCCTGATGTGGTGATTTTCTGTGTTACCAACTCCAACTTCTATGCCTCCTCAGGTATATAGGAAAAATAGGCATTTAGAATAGGGATTTTTTTTTTTTTACATCTTTATTGGAGTATAATTGCTTTACAATGGTGTGTTAGTTTCTGCTTTATAACAAAGTGAATCCGTTATACATATACATATGTCCCCATATCTCTTCCCTCTTGCGTCTCCCTCCCACCCTCCCTAACCCACCCCTCTAGGTGGTCACAAAGCACTGAGCTGATCTCCCTGTGCTATGTGGCTGCTTCCCACTAGCTATCTATTTTACGTTTGGTAGTGTATATATGTCCATGCCGTTCTCTCACTTCATCCCAGCTTACCCTTCCCCCTCCCCATATCCTCAAGTCCATTCTCTAGTAGGTCTGTGTCTTTATTCCTGTCTTACTCCTAGGTTCTTCATGACATTTTTTTTTTCTTAAATTCCATATATATGTGTTAGCATACGGTATTTGTCTTTCTCTTTACGACTTCCTTCACTCTGTATGACAGACTCTAGGTCCATCCACCTCATTACATAGCTCAATTTTGTTTCTTTTTATGGCTGAGTAATATTCCATTGTATATATGTGCCACATCTTCTTTATCCATTCATTCGATGATGGAC
Organism: Globicephala melas; assembly: GCF_963455315.2. Lineage (NCBI taxonomy): Eukaryota > Metazoa > Chordata > Mammalia > Artiodactyla > Delphinidae > Globicephala > Globicephala melas. The sequence continues at coordinate 85,799,817 of NC_083323.1, forward strand.
ACTTAGGTGAATAGGGATGTTTTTAGCCACTAAGATGAGTGAAGACAACTTTGATACCAAGAGGAATATGTTATCTCCCTCTCTTATCTTGACTGGGTAGCTATATTGAGCTCTAATATATTGAAATATAAGCAGGCAGGAGCAGGGGAAGAAAAAAATATAAGGGAGAGAGACTGAGTTCTAAATGTATGAGAAGGAAAAACTGAGAGCAGTTGAGAGGTTTATGATAAAACCAGAGGTATTATAGATGAAGACCAAAAAATAGCAGTTTCCACTCTTTTGAAAAATTATCCTATTCTATGGGTTTTTCTAAAACTAGTGTTATGTACTTGCACTATACTTAAGGTGACTTGGAATTTTATGGGAGGGATTTCAGCTTGAGTTCATTTGTATTGTCATTCAGAATTACCAAGAGTGGTCTCTCATAATTTTCACTTATGACCTATGGATTTTTTCACCACTTACATACCAAACAATTTGTATTTGATCATACACTGTCCAGTTCTATTCCAATGTGTTTATTGAAAAGTTTTACCTTTCCCAATAAAAGTATAATTTCCTGGGGATCTGGGTCCAAGTACCTTTCACAGAGCCTTATACTTCTCTACCTAGTTTATATTTTCTGTAGGACAACTTGTCTGTCTTGTTCACTGCTGAAATCCTGTGCTTAGCACAATGACTGGCATATAGTAGACTTCGGGTAGATATTTGTTGTCTTCATAAAAGAATGAGTAAAGAGAATTAAGCTCATACATAATTGTTCAGTGGCTGTTTCCTTAATGTGTATAGGGGAGTGGGATTCAGGTTTTAAAAATTAGTGCCATTTGGGATATTGTTAAATGGATATTGTTCAGAGGATTTTAATCAATTAACCCTGGGGATACTGTTAAGATAGCATCTGGCAACTGGAAGTAGATTTACTAGATTAAATATAGTCAGAGTGAAATACTTTGGTATTAGTACAAAATATTGCCCTAATTTCAAGAAACGAATAGACAAAATCTTTGACAAAGGGTTAGTAGAATTTAATAGAGTTTAAATCATCTTTTTGTTTTAGATATAAGACATTTTACATATAAAAATGTGTACCTATATATTATATATACACATAGACACACATATATCTGTATTTATTATATATGTATACATATAGGTTTCCACTTCTATGTTTGATCTTCTCTGAAACCTCACTTCTTAACTTGCAGGATTCTTTTCCAGATCATAGAATTATTTGTTATTTTTACTTAAGCGATTTCCATGATTAAAATTCCATGTCTCCCCAGGTTTCCGTGAATCAGCAGTGCCCCAGAAAGCGTTTCGCTTCCTGAGACTCCAGGGAAGTCTTGGAACACAAAGAACTTGAAGAGGGAGCCTGGCCAAATAGAGATTTTTGAGCCTTTGTAGCCTTGCTAAAGCAGATTATTAGTACAAACAAAATCAAAGTCTGTGTGTTCCTAAAAGCAGCATTTTCATGTAAGTCCAAGGAACTCACTTTAGTTTTATTTGCTTTGGCTAAAGAAATGAAAAGCTTTGTTTTAACCACGTGGGCACTATTTTGCAAGGGGATCATAACAAATTGTTCTAATCTTTAATTTCACTAAAGAGTTACTACAGTGATTTGATGTAACTTTTTCAATGGAAAATTAACAACTAAATCTTTTCTAACGTCATTGTTTTCTAGATATGAATCAGAAGCTTCCTAGGTATTTTTGTAACACAATGGATTCTGATTCTGTTATTCAGATTCAGTGTTTTCTTCAAAAGAATGACGCTTTATGACTTTGCCAGCAATTTAATAGATTTTTGTCTTCTTAAAAGAATAGAACTAAGAAATATCAAGATTTAAAGCATAAATACCTTGGAACACTCAGAAGAGCAACATGGGAGAAACTGAGAAAAGAATTGAAACTCATAGAATAAGATGTCTTTCCAAGTTGAAGGTATGGACTGCTTTGTGTGGATATATGTGTATGTACCATATATATATTTTTAAACCGAGACCTTGTAAAGTTGCTTATATCTTCATGTATTAATCTAATAATAATGTCATACTACCTGATATAATGATAAGTTCTTGCTTTAATGAAGGTGGTTTGTAACTGAGGGTGTGTCTAAATAAGATTATTGATTCAGGCAATTTCAGCAGAAATAATGTTGAGGGATTTAAATGGAAGACAGGATCTTAAACACTTTCAAGTACACATTATATGACAGTAGGATTTAATTTCCTGGATTAAAGGCCAATTTAATGTTCACCCTTCTGGGGCTTCTAAGTCAGAGGAGTATGGAGGTCTCTCCTGGAAAATGGTTCACTGGACAGAAATGCTTTGTTGATCTGTATTCAGTGATGCCTTCACAATGACCCACTAAAACAAATGTTTACTTCAACCTCTGGCAACATACCAATCATTCTTTATAAGAAAAATGCCCATTTTGTTAGCGGTTTCTGGTATTCTTGACTATTTCAGAGCAAATTCTTTTTGCGTAGCCTCAAAGCTGTTTGGCCTTCAAACAAAATTTAAATTTATTTTAAACCAAGGAATCTGGATAATTGTCTTGATTCCACAGCTAATGCCTGCAAGTGGTTTCCAAACTATGACACTGCCACCAGTTTCCTTCCTATCAAAAGTTTGTTTTCTCTTTATACATGTGTAGGAAAGATCTACACATGTACTGGAAAGGGGAGAATCATGATATAGAGCTAGAAAATTACTTTTGCCTGAAATGCTCTGTTAATTATACATTTTTAAAATCCCCTTAAATTATTCCTAATTCTCATGTCCATCTCCTAACATTGAGGGGTTAAAAATAAGGACTGAGGCGCAGGCTTGGTTTATGTCGAGTTCAACTACTGACTTGCTGTGTGACCTCGGAGAGGTTGCTTAACCTCCTTGTGGCTCAGTTTTCTCATCTGAAAGGGGTAACAACAGTACTCATCTCATAGAATGTTTTCTATGAGATGAATGTTACATCCTTCAAACAATGACTGGAATATTGTAAACATTCAATAAATATTAGCTATTATTAATAATAGCATTTGTGGATAAAGGTCAAGTATTATTTATAAACAATTGGTCCTTAATTTTTTATGACTGGAGTTTGGCAGGACTAGATATTGATCTGAAATGAGATCGCAAAATACTGCAAGCACAAGTTTATCAGGTAAAAGTAAGAGACAATTGCTTCATAATTAGCCGGGTTTCTCTGTTTCTCTGACCTTAGACATATGCTCATTAAGCAACATTTTTAGAAGGTATCAAAGGACTGTCTTCAACAAATTTGCTTCAAACTCTGGGGCATTATTAAAAGCTGGTAGGACTAGCTTTATAAATATAGAGGTTATTTTGCACTAGACATGAGTCACAATAGCCACTGGTTGCTTTCACTCTATGAAGAAAACCGTACAGGTTAGGAAGCCCATATAAATGTTTCAGGAAAAGCACTGGGATCATGATTTATCTAGTTTCCTTTCTTAAAGTGTTAAATAAAAGAAATTATTCTCTCAAACATGATTTGTACTTTATTTGATAGGCCTTGCTTGCTTTTAAATGTAAAATCTGAATTATAAAACCATGTGAAAATTGTTTACTCTCAACAATGTGCTCTGAAAAGATTTACATTGTGATGAGAGACAGAATTTCTACAACTGGTATTTAATATAAAAGGATAAATAGCTAGAGATATAGTTATACTATCTTGGCAGTTATATAATGATATGAATTTTTTTTTTTTTCGGTACGCGGGCCTCTCACTGTTGTGGCTTCTCGCGTTGCGGAGCACAGGCTCCGGACACGCAGGCTCAGCGCCATGGCTCACGGGCCCAGCCGCTCTGCGGCATGTGGGATCTTCCCAGACCGGGGCACGAACCCGTGTCCCCTGCATCGGCAGGCGGACTCTCAACCACTGCGCCACCAGGGAAGCCCCACGATATGAATTTTGACTCATATTGAGCTTGATATTTAAATTTCCCAGGTCTTTTCCACATACATTTCTATTCAGATTTCCCCAAACTAATTGGTGCCGGTAACCTTTGGCTTAGTTGTGTTTAATCCTATTGAATTTCATCTTATATTCAGCTTACTTTCAGCAGTGACTGCTTCTTCAAGATGTTTTTGAATACTGATTCTGTCATTCATTCAGTAAACTTGTACTGGATGCCTACTGTTTGTGAGGCATTTACTAGACCCCAGAGATACGAAGGTAAATAATATATGGATCCTGTCATTGAGTCGTTCACAGTATAGTGAGGGAGAAGGTTATAGGCATCCAAACACATAAATAACGTGCACTGTGGGGAATTCCCTGGCAGTCCAGTGGTTAGGGCTTCTACTTCAGGGGCAAGGGTTCAATCCCTGGTCAGGGAACTAAGATCCCGCATGTCACGTGGCACGGCCAAACAGATAAATAAATCAAGTCCTTAAAAAAAAGTAAAGTGCACTGTGCTGAGGGCTGTAATAGAGGCAGGCACACAGCAGCGTGGGGAGATAGGGAGTGAGTGGTCAAGGCTACCTGGGAAGTAGAAAGACAAGGAAGACTCCACAATAGAAATAATGATAGAGTTGAGTTTTAAATATTGAGCATATATTTATCAGATGCACAAGGTGAAGAAAAACATTGCAAGTGGAGGACCACCTGTAAAAGAGATGTAAAGTGGCATGGTGAATTAAAAGAACTATAAATAGAACACTATGTTTAGGGACAAGCGGCAAGAGATGATAACAAGGTATATACGAGGTTTTATTTGCCATCTAAGAAGTAGGGATTTTTGTTTATGGGAAGCCACGAAACAGTTTCAGGAAGTGGAGTCACATGCTAAATACGCATTTTATTCATCTGTTTGACAAACATTTATTAAGCTCCAAATTAGTGGTGGCAGGAGGTGGAAGGGAGATTGGAGGTGGGAAAGACTAGAGGAGACTAAAAAATGATTGCAGTTGTCTAAGATAAACTGTGTATACCTTTGAGAGATTTCAGCATCTGGGTGGTAGTTAAAGCCATGGGAATAAGTGAGATTTCCTAGGAAGAGCGTATATAGCAAAAAGTGGAGGGTATGAGACAAAAGCCTGAGAAGAAAAGACTGGATAGAAAGAGTCTAGCGATAGGTGGAGATATAGGTATGCATGGGGGGAGGGGAGGGAATTTCAGGAAGAAAAGAATGATTAATGATCTTAAATGACTCGGAGATATCAAGTTAGCTGAGGACTGAGAAGTACCTATTGGATTTGAAAATCAGGAAGTTGTTTATGACTTATAGAGTAGCTTCAAGAGAGGCTAGACTGAGGAGTGAGTGGAAGGTTCGTGTAGGCAATGAATCTAGACTATTCTTCCAAACAGCTTGATGGTAGCTGGAGCTACCATCAGGGATGAGGGAAGATTTTTAGGACAGAAATGTCTTGGATATATTTATAAGTTAGTGGGGAGAGAGAGAGTAAAGAGTATGAGGATGAAAATAGAGGAGGGGGTCAACAATTGATGAATCAGGATCTCAGCAATGGGAAGAATGGATTCCAGACCATGGCTGGAGGGAGTTTCTTATACAGGAGGAGGGATACATCCTTTTAAGATGGGAGGGAAATTGGAGGGGTAGGGAGGGGTAGATTTGAAGGTGAAGTTGCTGAGATCATTTGCTGGTCAAGAAGAGCATGGGGCTGAGTTGGAGACTGACAAAAAGAAAAGATTGTGAATAATCTTGAAGGGAGTGTACAAAGTGCATTATAAATTGTGGGGTTGGTTCAAGATTGAGAAATTGGAAGATGGAGGGGTGAGGATTTTATAGATATGAGTGTACTGGCTGGAGAGTAAATCGAATGGTCTCTCAGGATGGAAGTGTCATCAGGAGATGGAAAAGCCCTATGGCATAGGATTAGGGACTACCATTCAGGCTGACATAAATATATTTATCTATAATTTGTTGATTTTGAAGCAGTAATTAATCTACGTAACTTATGATTACCCAGTATACAATGCTCCTTTTTCAAATCCCTTACTAAGACCTAAATCTTATCACTTCCAACTTAATAAAACTATCAAAATTTTAACTTTTTAGTAAAACCATACTACTTTCTGCTGATCACAATAGTTCTATCTGTTAAGTTGTCCTTGATTTTTTTGTTACAGATGGTGTCAGCCTGACTGCTGTCTGGAATTATATCAATACCTAGGAAGTGTGATTCAATATGCAGAAATTTATTGTACTGTATTCATATTCGTTTATCATAGCAAGTACTTGTTCAGTTTAGAAACATTTTTGTATGGTTTGTAATTAAAATATTGCTTTAAATAAATTAACTGGCAATGAGTAGCAATAGAATGTTGTATAAATTGCAGATTACTTTGTTCGAGAGAACTTAAGCAGATTTGCTACAGAAATAATGTCTTTGTATAACGTCACATTCCTTTTTAAAAATTAACATACACATATTCTTTTGTACTACAGATAGTGTTGCAATGCTGAAGATCAATTTAAATCGTTTGCTACATGTTGTTTAGAATGATTACTTGCTTCTGTGTATGTATAAGACGTGCCCGTAAAATAATGAGGCTACAAATGACCTACACAATTCAATATCACTAATCAATTAGTCCCACTTTGGATTTTCAAAGAGAGAACATAGTATGGAAGACCAGAAGAAGAGATCACTTTAAAAGCTTCTTCCAAATACAAGAGTTACTTGAGCTGGAGACAATCAGTCTTTTGGTAGAAGATATTTTGCCAACGGGTGGCAAATGTACAATTTAAAAATAAATTTTTCATATGTTTTCTTGCACTTTTTTTCTCCCTAGATGTTTCTGTTGGCAATAACATGTGCGTATGTATCCAAAACACTATCCGGATCTTATATGAATTCCATGCTCACACAAATAGAGAGACAATTCAACATCCCAACATCTCTAGTTGGATTTATTAATGGAAGCTTTGAGATTGGTAATGAATTACTTTTCCATTACTTCTTTTTATACATTATTTTATCCAGGGAGCTAGTCTGAATTTTACTCTCCTTATTTTCCGCTTTGTACCATTTAATGTATTTTCTAAAACGACTTTGTTCCATTTAATGTATTTTCTAAAATGACTTAAATAGCCTAGCTATTGTATTTAATGTATTTTCTAAATGTATGTATTTTATGTATTTTCTAAAATGACTTAAATAGCCTAGCTCACTTTCGAATATGTTGAGAAACAATTCATTTCAATATTATCCCTGAATAACACTTAAACATCGTCACATATCCCGTCACGGGACTTTTTATTCTAATACTCCTTTGGTTAGCTAGCATGAGTAGCAGAGTGTTTAGAGTACTAATATTTAATCTATTATTTGATAACCCTTAGGGCTTTATTTTCATGTTTAGAAGATATCATGGGAAACAAAGGAATCTGTTTTCAAAAAAAAAAAAAGCAAATATTTTTCTTCTCCTATTGTTTCTGGGAGGTTGACAATTCTCCTTTCTAAGTGCAGAGGGAAGAAGAAACAGCTCTCACATCTCGCTGAATTTATTTCAGAAACAGCTTTTAGGGAAGAATAAAGCCTTTTCTTAGGCTCTGATTTTTGTGGCCGACTGGGAAGATGTGAGGACAGAGAGAAAGAATGAAGGAGGGAAAGATTTCTTCTGTGAACAAACCCGCAGAGAAATACAAATGTCACTCCTTTACAGTTTTGTAATGGCTTTTACTTCCTTCAAGATGAAAGTTGCCTTTAATATTTTTAATCAGTATCTGAAAGAAAAATTAGGATGGGATAGAGGCAAGACTGAAACAGGTGATGCTTGATCTTGTCTACTAGCACTCAACTCTCTCAGACCTCATTCTGTGCCACCCGTTTGCTGGCTCTGGAGATCCTGGCTACGGAGTCAGAAGTCACTCCTTGTAGAGTCCCTGTGTAAACTCACCTCGCAGTCTAATGGAGGGCATAGGTGCCAAATAATTTAACTGAATGCAGTAAGTTTGGTGACATAGGTATATGCAGTGTCCTATAGGAACACAGAGGAGGGACACAACCTCACTTAAGGAAGATAGGCTCTTGAAGTAAAATGTTTTCTGGGTGACGAAACAGGGTTAGATAAGTGTGAAGAGAATTCCAATAGAAGAAGAAGCGTAATGTTGAAACAGCATGGTAGTTGTGTAGGAAGCAACATTCAGCCCAGTGTTATAGACTGGCCACACTTCAGGTGGCAATTCCTAGAACATAGGTCTGGAGAAATGGGCAGGGGTAAGAAATGGACTATTGGAGAGCTTCGTGTGTGTGTGCTATGGAACTTACCTTTTATCCTCTAGGTAATGGAGAGTCACTAAGAGATTGGCAGAGGTTATTAACATTTCTGTGTCAAGGACCTCTTTGGCAATCTGATGCCATATAATCTCAGAATAATGTAATTGCGTAAAATAAAAACCCTAAGGGTACAAAGGAAGTCAATTATACTGAAATAAAATTATAAAAATATTAAAAGCAGCTTATATAATAATACTTCTTACCATCACATTAAATAACAATATCTACACTAATTTTGAAGTAGTCATCAGTGTCAATAATATTTTGAAGTATCTGCAACAACTGTAATGTCGTATGCAAATACCTGTAACTTCTGTTGGTGATAATTGATGACAAAATCATACATACTGTTAATACTAATGTAGTTTGTGTCTACTTTCACAGTCAAAGGAAATACTAATATTAAGTTACTGGAAATAAAGATGCAATTTTTTTTCTCACTCAAGTTCATGGAGCACCTGATTTCTATCTATGGACTCGTTTGGGGTTTATAGATAGCAGGTCAAGAACTTCTGTTAAAAGACATTGTGAAACAGAGCTCTCCCTCAGGGCAGGGGTTGCGTCCTATTCATTTATTTCATGCATCCCTAGCACCACTCCCAGTATTTCAGATATTTATTATACAATAAATGCTGGATAGTCAATGATTGGGTGAGGCTGTTAATTTAGACCTTGTTCATACTAATTGAAATATTCATTTTTCACATCAATTTTTTCTAGGAAATCTTTTGTTGATTATATTTGTGAGTTATTTTGGAACTAAACTGCATAGACCTATAATGATTGGTGTTGGATGTGTGGTTATGGGCCTTGGGTGTTTCTTACAATCACTACCTCATTTCCTCATGGACCGGTAAGTACTGCAGTCTCTGATGATTTCTTTAGGTGCAACTTTCTGCAGGAAATAAGCTTGGATTTCTTTCTAGGAACAATGCTCCTAAAGACACAGAGCGCTGTAATAGAAACTGCAAGGTTCAGATTCTGTTCCACCCGCCTGTTCTGTGCTCTTAGCTGCCTGGCTTCCACTTACACGTCAATTTATGAAATAGAGATTTGGGACAACTCTTTTGTGGAGTTGAGTCTGATGAAAAGATTCTTAGGACCTGGCAAGGTTTGGGATTACTCCTTTCTAGGGACTATTTAGACACTTCTAATTACAATTGAGTTTCTGTTTAATTATGGGTCACCAAAGGATAGACCAGTCTGAAGGTTGATTTTCATTTTAAATTTTTATCAAAGTAATATGTGTGCAAAATTGTGAAAAGTAAAATTATATTGAAAAAAGCATTGTCGCCCATCCCTTCAACATTGCTCATATTACTCCTCTCCGGAGGCAACTACTCCCGACTCTTCTAGCTCTTTCTTCTTCTATTTGCTTCCATATTTCTAAGTAAATGTTTATCCTTTTAGTTTTTGATACTTTAGTGTTCTATAATATACATATTGACTTCCTACTTCCTATAAAATCATACTCACTATTCCATGTGTGTGACTATGTAAATGTTTTTCATATTTCAGCTGAACCATGCTGTTATTTTCCCTTTCTTATATCACTTTTTATTTTCCCTGGATTTAATAATTCCCTCATTTTATATTTGATTCATTTTCTTTTTATGTCTCACTAATCATCAGCAAATTCTTTACCGGTAGGACAATGTCTTCTCAATATAGTCGTACATATCAGAGGGTTTCATTTTTGTCTTTGAGATCCCTCTCCTGTCATCATCAATTTTCCATCTGCAATCTGAACTGGGAACTCTCCAGGCCTGCTGCATGGCTGCTCCTTTGAAATTTTCACTCACCATTCTCCTTGGGAATTTGTTTTACCTCTTTCTTCCATTCAGTTATTTACTTCCTGGGTAGTAATATCTTCTCCTTTCCTTTTCATTCTTACTCTTTTTGTGGAAAATGTCATCTAATAGGTTTCTGAAAAAGTGTGCAAGGAAAGTAATAATTTTAAGACCTTAAACATCGGGAAATATTCCTGTTCTACTCCCATACCCGGTGACAGTTTGGATGGTATAAAATTCTGGTTTGAAGTTTTTTCCCAAGGGATTTTTTTTTGCGGTACGCGGGCCTCTCACTGTTGTGGCCTCTCCCGTTGCAGAGCACAGGCTCCGGACGTGCAGGCTCAGCGGCCATGGCTCACAGGCCCAGCCGCTGCGCGGCATGTGGGATCGTCCTGGACTGGGGCACGAACCCGTGTCCCCTGCATCGGCAGGCGAACTCCCAACCACTGGGCCACCCCTTCCCTAGGGATTTTGAAGACATCATTTCCAATACTTTCTAGTTTCCAGTGTTACTCTTGAGAATCCTATACCATTCTAACCCCTGTGACCAGTTTCTTTTCTCTAGGAGCTGTTGGGATTTTCCTTTAAACTCCAGAATTTGAATTCATGATAATCATGTTGGTGTAAATGATTTTCCTTTATCGTGCTAGGTGCCTTCAATCTGGACATTTGTAAAAGTTACTTGTATTGTTTCTTTGAAAATGTCCCCCCTTCTTCCACCCCTCTACTTTCTCTTTCTAGAACTTCTACTTGTTCTTGAATATTGTTACATCCTGAGTTAAGCTTATAGTTTTCTCATCTTTTCTCTCCAACTTTCTATCTCTTTGCCTTCTTGTTATTTTTAGGGGAGATTTCTAAAGATTTTTTGTTTTTTTTGATGTGGACCATTTTTAAAGTCTTTGTTACAATATTGCTTCTGTTTTAGTTTTAGTTTTAGTTTTCTGGGTTTTTTGGCTGCGAGGCATGTGGGATCTTAGCTCCCCAGCCAGGGATGGAACCCGCACTCCCTGCATTGGAAGGTGAAGTCTTAACCACTGGACTGCTAGGAAAGTCCCTGGGGGAGATTTCTTTATCTTCCAAACCTTTGAATGGATTTCTGACTTTTGCTCTCATATTTTTAAGTTTTAAGGACTCTTGTTCTTTGAATGTATCTTTTTAGGGAACATCTTGCTCTTACTTTAAGAATGCAATGTCTTTTCCATCTGCATTTCAAGTGTACAGTTTTTTATTTGTTTTGTCTTTGTCTTTATGTTATAGGCTTCCTTCATATCTGGCGGTCCTTGGTTAGCTATTCATATTTGAGAGAGAGGAATAGCAACAACAAGCTAACCAGAAGTTCTGTGGTACATGTGTAGGATGTGGTTGTTGGAGGGCTTCTTCCCAGCACAGGGACTGGGTGTTTTAGAGATGGCTCAGAACTGTCCATAACCTGTCAGTTAACTCAGGCAGGGATTCTCCAATCTGTTGCCTGAGACATGGCAGCTTGGCTACCAGCCAGGTGGGAGTGGGAGTCTCTTTTATCACTATGTAGATTTTTCTTTTACTTAATATCCCCAGGTTTTAGTATGGCCTCCTATCCTCAATGTGCTTGTTTTGACTCTCTGCAGTCTAAGGCCATGTTCGTTGGGATGGTGGAGGGTGTCTATTATAAGGATTTAACTGTTCTTTATACACACTTTAAACCAATCCTCTGATGTTTTTGGATCATACCCACTCCCGCCTTTAGAAGTATCTTGTATCCTGCCTGAAACTTTCCGGGGATATGTGGTACATGTTTGGTTCCTCCCCTGCAGGCACGCACTTAGGCTTGTGTTTCTCATATTTTCTAGTTCAGTGACCACTCATCTCCTTTCCCGTTTTCAGAATCTTTATCTTCTTGTCGAATATTCAAAATCTCTTTCTCCTTGTCAGATCTTCCATTTTCTTTATCCTTGTGGCATTATGCCTTTTCCTTTACTATTTTATAATCCATCAACTGTCATTTTGCTGAAGTTTTGGGGATGAATGAACGTTGAATGAGTTATTGGGGTTTAGTGGATAAGTTAAATGAAAATGATATGTTATCTTCTCAGGTATTTCTGAAGGGATCAGAAGTGTTCAGGCAAAGAGTTTTTACTGTCCTTTTAGTTCCTATCCTGTCCAAGACAACATCAAGTAATATTCAGCTATTATTTACATTTCTTTCCACTCTCTGCCAAAGGTGTTATTTTTTTTGTCTGAAGCTGGCAAGTCTCATGGGATCATGGGTATGGAGAGAGAAGCCTTTGTCCACAGTTCACAGCCACTCTGTGACCATGACTGGACAATTGTTCAAAGGGGAAGGCATTTTGACCCTTTTTATTATGTTCTATAGCATAGAAATCAGAACTATCAGTGACATACAAGCATAGCACTCTTTAGCTCATTTGGAACTCAGAAGGGCAAGGTTGTCTCTGTGTGTGTGTGTGTGTGTGTGTGTGTTTTGTTTTGTTTTTGGATTTCTCTTATCTACTAGAAATATAGAAACCAGTCCAGCATAATTTCTACCAAAGAGAGACTTAGCTGGACATATTTTCTTCCATTATTGCAGCTTATAATTTACTTTCTGAGAAAGGGAATGGGATCTTGTGGTAATTTGCCTAAGATAATATGGTCACAGTGTATTAACCCTTTTGTCCTTACGAGAAGAGAAAAACTCATTACATTGCACTGTCACAGTGTTTGAATCTCCAAAGGTCTCTCGTTATGATGGGCAAATATTTTGTTTTTCTTGGGGATTGATGAATGCATGAAGGGATTATTGTTTGAATTCTCAGAAAGTGGGGTATATTTTTTACGAGCAAACCTCAGAGGATCCAAAGTTGGAAACTTGTTTGTTGTGTTGTTTTTCCTCCCAAAGCTTTATCTTCTTTATTATACTTCGTAGAGTCTATTATTTTTCTCCCTTTTAGTTCCTTATCCACAGCAATTATTTCCAGGAAATGATCTCCTAAAAACCACAAAGCATTGATGTTAGGTAATCTAAAGGATAGACCATACATATGCAGATAGTTGAAAGCTGGCTGTCAATGAATTGCACATTTTCGTGAGTGGCAAGTTCTTTTTGATGATGTCAATCTATGATGACTGGGTGGCAAACATCAAAAGACATCTGCTTTCCTGGGTTTGGATGTTGTATCTTAAGTGAAGCAGGAGCATCTTCACAACGCTCACATTGTCCTCATTGGCTCCTTAACACAAATGTGTTTTCCCTGTGTTCATACAGTTATGAATATGAATCTACAGTTTCAGTTTCTGGTAATTTGTCCTCAAACAGTTTCTTGTGTATGGAAAACGGAACCCAGAGTTTCAAACCAACAGAAGATCCATCAGGTTGTCTGCTTCATTTTATTACTTTAGTTAATTTGTAACTGAACACTTTCTGTGGAGGGTTTTTGAATGAGTTACTGCGTTTGGTTAAGTAAGGTAGAGGAACAAAAAGATATTTTTTCCCCTCTAAAGGATTTTAGAGGGGATCATGGAGGAGAATAAGGAAGAGGAATGGCTAATAATAGAAAATGTAATGCCTCTTATATTTGAATATACCTATTAAGACTGCCTTGTCTTTTTTTTTTTTTTTTTTTTTTTTTTTTTGCGGTACGCGGGCCTCTCACTGTTGTGGCCTCTCCCGTTGTGGAGCACAGGCTCCGGACGCGCAGGCTGAGCGGCCATGGCTCACGGGCCCAGCCGCTCCGCGGCATGTGGGATCTTCCCGGACCGGGGCACGAACCCGTGTCCCCTGCATCGGCAGGCAGACTCTCAACCACTGCGCCACCAGGGAATCCTGCCTTGTCTGTTCTTTAAAATGGTTATTTAAAAATCAGTTATTTAAAAATCAAAGACATCCACCCAAGGGCCACTGTAAAATTAATTCCTTAGAGGAAAACATCTTAGAAGGATGGGTTTATACTGATGATTTGGTCTATACAATTATCTAAATAGGAAACAGAGGTAGAAACAAAGTTCAAAAGATTTGTGTTATATTATTGATATTCTATAGCAGAGAAAGCAGGCAAGTATGCTATAGTTCTGAATAGTCTCTTTCTTCTGAACTAGGAACTTGTCTTTTTTGCCCAGTTGTCCCTCTTTACCAGAGACTACTTCCTAATCCAGCACGATAGTGTACAATAATGGTGTTTCTTCCAGGTTCTTGCAGTCCCAGGCACCAGCATACCTGCCTCTGCCCCTTCATGTGCTAAAGGACCTATATAATCTGGTGATACTTAGTCTACAGGTGACCCTGTTAATTTACCTCAGACCAGAACTTCTTTTCCTGTGATGGGCACATTTTCAGGCTGGATTCATATTAGTGGAAGTTACGGTGGTTCCTTAGGCTGGGAATTTCACCGCCAGCATGGGATAAGAGGGAATCAAAATAGTTCAAATGAGTATAAGAATAGCTGTCTCAGAAACTCTAAATCAAAGGAACCCCCTGGGGAAGCAAAAGAAAACAGTGACATCAGCAATAGCCCGCGTTCTCTCCTTGAGTTGGCTTTTGCCAAAGAATGACTCAGGTCCTGTTTCCTATTTTTCCTAATGTGCATTGTAGTAGATAAACAAAACCTTCCCAGCTGGGTGTCTCTCCAGGGAAATGTGTTGATTCCTTAATCACCTGATATTTTCAGTTTTGCCCTAGAGGAAACCTGGAGTTTGCCTATGATCTATAGACATAAACATTGTGCTCATCATAGATAAAAATATGAATACCCAGCAACGGAGACTATGATTTTCTGGACTGGGAATGACTGAGAGATAGCCTCACAAGAAATTTTGAGACTCAGCTGTGTTCAGAACCCTCACATCTGTGGGTGGCACAGTTTACTAATCATCGGGAAAATGCAAATCAAAAACCACAATGAGATATTATCTTACACCTGCCAGAATGGCTGTCCTTAAAAAGGTAACAAATAACAAATGTTGGTGAGGATGTAGAGAAAAGGGAACACTTGTACGCTGCTGATGGGAATCTAAGTTGGTGCAGCCACTATGAAAAACAGTGTGGAGGCTCCTCAAAAGATTAAAAATAGAACTACCACAGGATCTAGCAGTTCTACTCCTGGATATATATATATACATATCTGAAAAAACCAAAAACACTAGTTCAAAAAGATACATGCACCCCAATGTTCATAGTAGCATTATCTACAATAGCCAAGATATGGAAGCAACCTAAGTGTGATCAACAGATAAATGGATAAAGAAGACGTGGTGAATACATACACAGTGGAATATATTACTCAGCCGCAGAAAAGAATGAAATTTTGCCATTTGCAACAACATGGATGGACCGGGAGGGTATTGTGTTTAGTGAAATAAGTGAGAAAAAGAGAAATACTGTATGTTTTGACTTATATGTTGAATCTAAAAAATGAAACGAATAATATAAGAGAACAGAAACAGACTCATACGTGCAGAGAACAAACTAGTGATTACCAGTGGGGAGAAGGGTGGGAGGAGGGGGGGAAAACAGGAGGAGGGGATTAAGAGGTACAAACTACTAGGTATAAAATAAATAAAAGGATGTAATGTACAACACAGGGAATGTTGCCAATGTTTTATAATAACTTTATATGGAGTATAATCTATAAAAATATCAAATTACTATGTTGTACACATGAAACTAATATAGTATTGTAAGTCACTGTACTTCAATTTAAAAAGAAGTTATTTGGTGATCACAGTATACAGTGGGCTTTATAGAGAAAATGTGGTTACTACTCAGTTAAATATTTTTCATTTCTATAAAGTAATTAGAACTGTAGAGAATTCAAAACTCAGTGAGCCTCTTACATAAATCTTATAAATATAGTCTCAATTCTAGGGAGAGATATTTGTGTTTTTTCCTCTCCTCAGAGTTAGTATATATATTGGGTAGCACTTATAACAGCTAACTAAGTTTAGTAGTTGCTGGTAAACTAACTCTCTGGAGGGAAAAAAAAGCCTTGATTTTTAGTGTTTGTCAATTTCTGTGGTGTAAATACTCTCATCAAACTACCAGCATGTTATCACTAAATACTGAATTGGGAAGAGATGTATATACTCATCTCTCCCCAGCCAGTAGGAACTGGCTCCAGCGTACCACTTATTGTTGGCCATACGTAAGTACTCTGTCAGAAAGTGCAAAAGGGGTGTCCCAGTGAGTCATTGCTGGCATAGTACATTGTTGGCAAGGTGCCATGGTCACATAAGAACTGTGAAATGCTTACCTACCAAAAACTTAGAATTAAGTATTGCTAATATTTCACTACCAAAACACTAATGTAATGTCTTTTTTTCTTTTAATGCAGAATGTGTGAAGGAAGTTAAATCATTAATGTGGGTGTATGTACTAGTTGGAAATATTATACGTGGAATTGGTGAGACTCCCATCATGCCTTTGGGTATTTCCTACATAGAGGATTTTGCCAAATCTGAAAACTCTCCTTTATATATTGGTGAGTTGGAAAATCTGCCTTAGCCTCTTTTCAGGACAGTAAGCTCCTTGAGCATGGATATTAGTTATTTATTTGGATGCTTAGTGATGAACAGAATGATGAGCACAGTGCTTTGGCACAACTGGCCCTCATTTAAAGTTTGTTGAATGGAGAAATTATGGGCTGACTCCAAATAAGCCACTTTGCTAAACCTGCTTTTTACTATTGAAAATGCCATTAATCTAGTGCCCCTGGAGTTCTGTTTGACTCCTCCATTTGCTGGGCACTACTCTATACCCAATCTGTTAAGAGATTTAGCAATGTTTTCTCCAAAATGTCTCATGTTCAAAACCTTTCTCACTATTTTCATTACTTGTGTTTTTGTTCAGGTCTTCATCACTTCATGTATATGTTATTATAATTTCTATATTGGTCATTTTATCTGTAGTATTTATAATCAATTTCTTATAAAAATTCTTGCAGTATAATTTTTCTTAACTATTTTAAATATCTCTTTAATGTTGATGAAACATACTGATTCTATCTATTAAATATGAGCTCTTTACTTATTACTAGATCTGCACTCAGTTTATCTATTTAGTTTCCTATATAGTTTCTCTTTATCACAATTTCTTTATAATAGCCAGGCTGTTTCATATTTTTCACAAATATCTGTCTTCATAATTTTGGTAATGTTTCCTGAAAATTCATTTTCTAAAATCTATCAGTATCTCCCACAATAGGCAACTTAAGATCCACCTTGTATGTTGTCTTACAATCTCCTGAATATTCTTAATTTATTATGCATAACTTGCTTATATTCCTTAGTTACTCCATCTGTTGTTGGTTATAAAATCATAACTTTGAGTACAGAGACGTTTTTGTGTTAAAGTAGAAATATCTTTTTAAAACCAGAAAAGTCAAAGTGGGTGAGAGAAGATAGTAACAGAGCTACATGTAATGAGGAGATTAAAATATTTAGGAATGATTATCCCAAGCAACTTTGGGTGATTTTGATGACTCACTGATTTTGCAATAATCTTTTTCAGTGTTTTTCTATTCAGTCTTTGAAATCCATTCACATGCTTATATTGAAAGATTACAGAATGCTCACCTGCAATAAATTAGCAAACACCTTGTTAAAATATGTGTTTCTTTTTTCAACAAATATTAGGGTATATAACACATAGAAACAATGGATAATCTCTACATGTATTAAGATGAATAAGACATTGTCCATATAAAGTTTAGTATATAAATAACTACATAATTATATATCAATAAAATCTGATAAATATGTGTATAATTAAATTTGAAAATCAAAGTAATAATTATTAATTAATAATCCGTGTATAATTAAATAATTATAAGTCAATTAACTATACATCAAGAAAACAATTCCATGTATGGCTCTGGAGTTTAGGAGAGAACATAAAAGCTGGACATGAAATTTAAGAATCATCTATACAGAGACAAAAAATAAAATCAAGAGGGAGAAATGAGGTTGCCATAGGAGGTCAGATGCTACATAGTGAGGAGCCCTAGGATAAAATACTAGGGAATACTTCTACTTAAGTGAATAGAGTAAGAGGAAGAAAACTCAAAGAAGGGGTAGTCATAAGGTACAAGACTAAGACAATAAATGAATGTATAGTTTTGTATCAAGTGATACATTTGGGAGTGAAGCTTTCCTGAGGAATATGCCACAAGATATTTATCATAACATAGCATTTCTTTAAAAATCCTCCAAAAATATGACTGTGGAAGGCAACAAAAGAATTTTGCTCTATACTGTGACTTTCTTAATAGTAAGATCCCAGCTGTAATACTGAAGGAACCATAGAATCAAAATATCCACCCATGATACAGTAGTGATAATTCTATTCCAATACCGGACACAGTAATAGTTTACTCACAAGACACAACAAAACTCACCGAAAAAGGCCATCACTTTAACCAGTCTCTAATACCACAAGAGAAAATGGCTTTGAATCATAATAGGGACAGTCCCACTAATCTCATCTTTTTTTTTTTTTTTTGCGGTACGCGGGCCTCTCACTGTTGTGGCCTCTCCCGTTGTGGAGCACAGGCTCCGGACGTGCAGGCTCAGCGACCATGGCTCACGGGCCCAGCCGCTCCGCGGCATGTGGGATCTTCCCGGACCGGGGCACGAACCCGTGTCCCCTGCATCGGCAGGCGGACTCTCAACCACTGCGCCACCAGGGAAGCCCCATAGAATTTAAAGGTTCCCATTTCCTTAGTTTTATTTCAAAATTATTATTAAGGAATGAAGTCATACATACACACTGATAATTTTAAGTAAGTTAGTCTTTCATAAGAGAAAAGGAATATTTTCATCTTCGAGAAGGGCGTTTGCACACAATATGGTCACCCAGCTGCAGCCAGTCTCTTCTAGCTGCAGATCTTTACCTGTAACCGCGTGTGAAAGAGAATTTGGAGGCTTAGAGAAAGTGGCTTCAAATTAGGAGGCTCCTGTTTCAACATTTAAACAAACATCCTTGTTACTTATACATACACCAAGTTTAATTTTCCTACAGATTGAACACATAAGGCAAAAATATCTAAGGTAAAAACAATTCAACCTTCAGACTCTTCATGGGATTAGAACTCTTTATGTGGGTGTATAACTTTATATTTTCCTTTATTTTTAGGGTTTATAGAAACAGGAGCTATCATTGGTCCTTTGATTGGACTTTCGTTAGCGTCATTCTGTGCAAATGTTTATGTTGACACTGGATCGGTGAACACAGGTAACTCCATAAAATCTATTTATACAGTGTCTAAAGTACACAAAGCATCATCAGGTATGTTACCACATTTAATTGTTACTTTATCTGACCCTCAGTTAGATAGAATCTCCACTTTCCAGGTGACCAAATTGAAGTTGAGGAGTTTAAATAATTTTCAATATTTCAAACCAGTGAGGAGAGCAAGATACAGTGCTGATCTTCTGACTCAAAATCCAGTGCTCTTTCTACTGCACTAATCATATTTCTTGTTTTCAAAAGATTTAAGCACATAGGTTTGAATTCTTTTTAAATCAAGCAATCATTTGAGGATAATGAAATAGAATTTGTAGCTCTTTAATATGTACCTATTTATAAATTCCTTACATGATAGGACAGATAGTCAAACGAGCTTATTGCTAGACAGTATTGTAACACCACATATTTTCAGACAAGTTTTATCAATGTCTGAATTATATGCAATTTCTGTACTTGGATAGAACCTGACAATTATAATTGTAATAATTTTCTATAGTTCATAAAGGAAATGATGACTCAAGCTAATAAAAATTGTGTGTATCTCTTTACAGATGATCTGACCATAACTCCCATTGATACTCGTTGGGTTGGTGCATGGTGGTTTGGCTTTTTGGTTTGTGCAGGGGTGAATGTGCTTACTGCCATTCCTTTTTTCGTTTTGCCCAAAACGCTTCCAAAGGAAGGACTAGAGGATATTGCTGAGACCATTAAAAATGACAAAGAAGAGAAACAAAGCGAAGTCAGGAAGAAAAGCGTTGGAATCACTAAAGGCAAATACAAACATTTTATATTTTACAATTTACTTTTTATTTTCTATAGTCATGTCTGTATCTTAGTCTATTACAATATGCTAGGCTGAGTTAAAACAATTTGTCACTGACAGTCAGCAGTCAATAATGTCTAGCTGTGCTACTACAATAATGTTTTCCCATGCTACCACATGGGAGTGAATGATATAGTTTAGAACCTGACTTAGATCAGCATTTATATGAAATTTTATGTCAATCTGGGTACTCAATAAATAAATAAATAAATTAGGTCCCATCTGCCTTAAAAAATCTATTTTACAGAGAGCATAGGTCTAATTAAAAATGAAACTCAAACCAAGAACAAAAGGAGGAAAAAATATACGCTAATCCAAATAAGTACCATATAGGTCTGAAACCAAAAGTATTAGCTGAGCTGTGAGCTTCTTGGAAGTTAAGGCAGAAAAGAAAAAAGGCACCTCAATTATAGGTCATATAATTATCTATATTTGAGAGTGGAAAGGATAACAATTCTTAAAGAGAAATTGTTGCCCGAGTAACAAGTTGTAAAAAAAAGAAAAAATTATATGATGTACAATACAGGTAATATTGAGTCACATAGTTGTTTTCCAGCAAATTCAGGAGCATATTTCATGTAACAGGTTTTTTTTTTTTTTGGTATAGATCCTCAATAAAAGCTCAAAGCATAATTTACAGAAGGCGTATCTATGGGAAACTAAGTAAGATAATCTATGTATAGTATTCAGGAATACTGGTTCTCAAACTTGGCCACATATTGGAATCACCTACGGAATTTTGCATGGAAAAATTTTGTAGTATTACCCAGAGGTCTGATTTAATTAGTATAAGGTATGGCCTGGGCTTTGGAATTCTTAAAGAGTGTCCATTTGGAAGGTGGTGGGGGGCTTAGTTTCCTTACCTCAAAGATAGGGATAAAATACTATTTATTATTATAAAGTTGTTGGGCGAAGGTAAAAGGAGTTCTGACACATATTACTATTATTACTGCTTACTAGTATTATTATTGTTGATGTTGCCACTTCTACTGTCACCCGTAAATTATAATATCAATTTGCACAGAATTTTTAGCAGTTACAAATTCACTTAAACCACAATTGAACATAATTTAATACTTCTCATATCATTAGGAGCCAATTCAGAATCTTACAAATTCTCAGAGTCCTTACGATTATATTCACAACACTTGTCAAAGGGCCGGTATGGACAGGTAGGGAATTTTAACACAGAATATCATTTATAGTCTGCAAGATAAACTAGGAAAGGGCTTAACTTAGTATATGACATCTAGAAAAGAAATTGAAACTACTGAGACTCATCTATTAGGACAGTATGTCAACAAACATGTGTGACTTCAAAAGCTCCAAAGAGCTGTGAACACAAGTCACTTCTCTGCCATGTACTTTATTCATAAATATGAATTCTGCAACTAGAATTCATTTCTTTGCATTAAACTATGCTTCCTCCTCTTCCAAGTTGTTTACTGATTGATACTTTGCTAGATTGGATTTTAGGCTGTTTATTAAGCAAACCAGGATAATACACAATAAGTAAGGAAATCAAGGCAGACAACATGAAGATAGGAAAAGTGAAAAGAAACTATAAGTGAGACTTTGACCCAAAATGGAGACAGTGTGACCTAGAACATTTGCTAGAGCTGGCCACAAATTTGGCTCTGAGCTTTGTCTGTCCACACAAACAGGAAAACATTCGGTTAACTCATTCACATGGTCTTTAATATATAGCAAATGAATCAGGATCTCAGGGAGCGAGACCTGGGGGTTGGTATTTTAAAAGACTGTGAACCGTTAGAAGCAAAGAAATGCCTAGTACTTGAGAAAATTTATATGTCATGAATTTCCACATCTAACTACATTTTAAATGTTCAGGAATGATTAATCAATATGTGAGTGTGAACTCCTTTATCAAATTGTTTTCCTTCCTGGCTTTAGAGGACAGAACAGGAGAACAAGCATCTTTCATTCTAGATGATCTCTAGAGAAGAGAGGATATTAGTACAAGTAAAAGAGAAGGATAGGGCTTCCCTGGTGGCGCAGTGGTTGAGAGTCTGCCTGCCAAAGCTGGGGATACGGGTTCGTGCCCCCGGTCTGGGAAGATCCCACGTGCCGCGGAGCGGCTGGGCCCGTGAGCCACGGCCGCTGAGCCTGCGCGTCCGGAGCCTGTGCTCTGCAACGGGAGAAGATGAGAAAGAAATGGTGTGAACTCGGACAATATTTTTGTCATGTAATAGTTATACTTTTTCCTTAAGACATGTTAGTAACTTAGTGAAGGTAAAACGACTGTGTTCTGATCCCTTCCCACTCAGCTGCCTCACTGTCTTGCAGAAGCTACCAAAACAATGATACAATTTTAGCTTTCAAGGGGCAAAAAGAATCAAGAAACACAAGTGCATTATAAAACAGGAAAACATACTTTAGAGGGGAGGTTGATGTTTCAGAAAAAGTCAGTCATAAAATGCAAAGCCAAGTTTGTATGACACTGTTGTCATCCTTTCCTTTCAGATTTTTTACCATTCATGAAAAGTCTTTTGTGCAACCCAGTTTACATGCTTTTCATACTAATAAGTGTGCTGCAATTCAACGCATTTGTCAATATGATCTCCTTCATGCCTAAATATCTGGAACAGCACTATGGAAAATCAGCTTCAGATGCAATCTTTCTCATTGGTATGTTTGTTCTTCTCTGCAATTGTAGCCTACCTTTTTTCCCATGAAATGGTGAACAGTGTGATGATGGGTCTAGGAAACTCCTCAATTGAAATCTGTTAGGATATTTTTGCCTCTGGTAATATCCCCCCGTCTGCTCTCCAGGGAAATCAAGAGAGGGTAAGGAAGGGAAGAAGCCAGAAAATCCTGGTTTTCTTCTTTCTTTTGCTCTTTTTGTAGTCAGAATGCAAATCTGAAATATTTGTGGAAAGTTCAGGGAATGTACAAGTTAGATACAATTTTCAGATTGGTAATTCATTTATGTAAAAAGGCAGACAGAGTTAACGCATCAGGAATTTTGTTTCACATCCAGGTTTTACTTTTTTGGCTCCAATTCATGAATTCCGTGGTTTCTAATTTAGTTCCCTGGCTCCCCTGGTGTTTTGAGATGTCTCTGCAGCCCATACATTCTGATTTTCCTGCAACCACACTAACCTCGGTGGTTCTACTCCACCCTGAGTTTCTCCTGGGATCTTTTTTACTGTTTTGAAAAGAGAATTTCCAGATTACATGTACCCACATCACCTAGAGTGTTTGTTAAAAGTTCAGATACCTGGGACCCATCTCAAATATACTAAATTAGACTCTCTGGAATGGGACTTGAGAATGGATATTAAACAAGCTCTCCCAAGAGTGTGATTCAGTGAACAGACCCTGGCACTGTAAGGACGAAACCTAGGGCTGTCTTTTCCCTTTTTTGGGGGGGAGGACTGGGGGAGGGAGAGTGCTAGTCAGTAGCAGCAAGACATGAAATGTAAAGATACTTGACAATCACAGGCTCAGCAAAGTACCTCTAAAATACCTTGAGCTGAGTCAAATTCTTAACAATCAGAGTGGGAATAAAAAGCTGCAGAATCATACAAATCATTCTATGTATGATTATATAATACTGTATATGTTATATACAAATCATTATATATATAAAATCCCACCCGAAAGAATGGAAAGCAATAAATGACTGGTCGACTTTGACTTGTCACTTCTACCTAGATCCTAAGAAAAGAGATATAGACCATGATCTCTGCATACAAGAAATTTACAACTTACTGCTATTAATTAAATGAATGACAATGGTAACAGTCTTCCAAAATATATTTCAATGTTGTGGGGCATTTAAAAATCTCTCTGTATGTAATACATAACTAAGTGGGGATAAATTTAAATTAGGCTTCTTCACTATGAGTTGGACCTAAATGGTTTTTTATGTGAGACATATTAGATAAATGTGTTATCATATTTTTTCCTTTGCTAAGTCACTTTGTACATAATATTTTACTTGCATTTATAGGTATTTATAACTTACCTCCAATATGCATTGGATATATAGTTGGTGG
Organism: Globicephala melas; assembly: GCF_963455315.2. Classification (NCBI taxonomy): domain Eukaryota; kingdom Metazoa; phylum Chordata; class Mammalia; order Artiodactyla; family Delphinidae; genus Globicephala; species Globicephala melas. Next base: position 85,823,939 of record NC_083323.1, read on the forward strand.
TTTAATTATGAAGAAGTTCAAGATTACTGTCATACAAGCTGCCCACATAGGATGTTGGTTATCTTTAATTGAGTACCTTCTCTATTTTTTGTGTTTTCTCATGATCTGTGATAATTCTTCAGTTGCTGGCATAACCACCTCTTATGAAGGGTATGTTGTTTTCTAATGAATGTCATACTCTGTCAAAAGTTAATAACATTTTCTACGGTGATTACTCATGACCAGATTATTTGCTAATTGGAGTTAATGGCAGGAATTTGTGGTCTTTCTCCATCTTATTAAAGAGGTTGGGAATATATCACAGAGTTAGTGAGCTTATGATTGCGTGTGTGTGTGTGTGTGTGTGTGTGTGTGTGTTTGTCTTTGTGATATCCTAGTAGATAGTAAAATGAATATCACAGAAACTAGTTATGGTTTTAGGTTGTATTAGGATGTGTTATTCATACATTTTATACAACCATAAATAGGTAAAATTAAGAGTTGACTATACAGTCTCAATCACCTTTATATGGTTCCATGATGGGCTTAAATTTAATGTAACTGAATCCTAATACATGATATATCGATGCTTATATAAATTTATATATTTTATTTGTATAGGTATATCTATATTGTTGAATGGTTTTAGATTTGCATTTTGAGGGTTACCTGGGTTCACAGGAAGGTTTTGCATAGTGATATGAATTTTTAAAAGTAATTTGTAGGACATATCTAGATAATGGAGTGATTAGCTGAAATGAAGAGCATCCTAAAATGATCCCTTTAAAATTACCAAGGACTATACAATTGGAATAATATTAAATATATAATCATCAAAGTAATTTTATATATTATCTTATTTGAGTCTTGCAAATTCCATTTAAGATAGCTGTTGTTATTTCCATTTTACAGATGAAGAATTGAGATTCAGAGAGATTAAATGACAAAGGGGGTCATGGAAAACCTCTTCAACTCCATCAATATATAAAAATAGAATTTAAAATTGGTAAAATCTTAAAGATTATCTCCATCTCCAATTATCCTGATTCCCAGAGCAAATATGTAAAAAGGCATAATCTAGTCATGAGTCAGGACTTTAATTCAGTTTCTAGACTCCCATGCTAGCGTTCTTTTCATCATATTACATTGAACATAAGAAAAGTAATCTTGTTAGACCTTTAGATCTGTTTTTAAATCGAAGTATAGTTGATTTACAATGTGTTAGTTTCAGGTGTACAGCAAAGTGATTCAGTTACACACACATATATAAATATATATATATATATATTTCTTTTTCAGATTCTTTTCCATTATAGGTTATTACAAGATATTGAATATAATTCCCTGTGCTATACAGTAGTTCTTGTTTATTTTATATAAACTATTCATTTTTTATACAATTCTATTTATTTTTTTATAGTGTATATCTGTTAATCTCAAACTCCTAATTTATCCCTCCCTTCTTTCCACTTTGGTAACCATAAATTTGTTTTCTTCATCTGTGAGTCTGTTTCTGTTTTGTAAATAAGTTCATTTGTATCATTTTGTTTAGATTCCACCTAAGTGATATCATATGATATTTGTCTTTCTCTGTGTTAGACCCTTTTAAAAAAAACTCTTTTTCCCTGGTTTTATTGAGATATAATCGACAAAAAACATCATGTAGGTTTAAGGTGTATAATCTGATGATTTGATACATTATATATTGCAAAATGATTATCACAATAAGGTTAGTTAACACATCCATCACCTCACATATTTACAGTTTTGTGTGTGTGTATGGTAACTTTTAAGATCTACTCTCTTGGGAACTTTAAAACATACAGTATTGTTAAGCATAGTCACTAGGATGTACATCGTATCCCCAGAACTTATTCACCTTGTCTCTGCAAGCTTGTCCCTTTGACCACCTTTCCCCATTCCTTTTCCTACCTCGCAGCAACCACCAATCTACTGTTTCCATGAATTCAGTTTTTTTAGACTCCACAAATAAGTGAGATCATATAGCATTTTTCTTTCTCTTTCTGACTTACTTCACTTTGCATAAAGCCCTCAAGCCTCATCCATATTGTTGCAAATGACAGGATTTCCTTCTTTTTCTACGGTGGGTGATATTCCATTTTGTGTGTGTGTGTGTGTGTGTGTATACATATACCACATTTTCTTTATCCATTCATCTGTCAATGCACACATAGGTTATTTCCATGTCTTGGTTATTATTATGAATAATGCTTCAATGAACACAGGAATAGAGATATCTCTTCAATCGTCTATTTTCATTCCTTTGGATAAATACCCAGAAGTGGAATTACTGGATCATATGGTAGTTCTGTTTTTAATTTCTTGAGGACACTCCATACTGTTTTCCACAGTGGCTCTATCAATTTACATTCCCACCAAAGGTGCACAAGGTTTCCCTTTTCTCTGCATTCTTGCCAGCATTTGTTATCTCTTTCCTTTTGATAACAGACATCCCCTTAAACATCCTAATAGGTGTAAGGTGATATCTCATTGTGGTTTTGATCTGCATTTCCCTGATAATTAGTGATGTTGAGCACCTTTTCATTTACCTGTTTGGCTGTTTGTATGTCTTCTTTGGAAAAAATGTCTATTCAGGTCCTCTGCCTGAATTTCTAAATTAGATCATTTGGTTTTTGTTATTGAGTTTTATAAGTTCTTTATATTTTGGAAATTAACCTCTTATCAGATATATGATTTGCAACTATTTTCTCCCATTTCATAGGTTGCCTTTTCATTTCGTTGATGGTTTCACTTTCTGTGCAGCAGCTTTTTTGTTTGATGTCATCCCACTCATTTATTTTTCCTTTTGTTACTTGTGCTTTTGTTGTCAAATCCAAAAAACTCATTGCCAATACTGGAGTCAAGGAGCTTACCCTTTATGTTTTCTTCTAGGAGTTTCATGGTTTCTGGTCTTAAATTTAAATCTTAATCAATTTGAGTTGATTTTTGTGTATGGTGTAAGATAAGGATCCAGTTTCATTCTTCTGCATGTGGCTGTCTGGTTTTCCCACCACCATTTATGAAGAGACTTTCCCAACCCTATTGTATATATTCCTGGCTCCTTTGTTGTAAATTAATTGACATACATGCATAGGTTTTTTTCTGGGCTTTCTATTCTGTTCCATTGATCTATGTGACTGTTTTTATGCCAATACCATACTCTTTTAATTACAATAGCTTTGTAATATGGTTTGAAATGAGGAAGTGTGATATTTACACCTTCAGTCTTTTTTCTCAAGATTCCTTTGACTATTCAGGGTCTTTGTGGCTGTAGGATGGGCTCTGTGGCTGCCCAGGCTCTCTGGCCAGGCATTCTGGATGGGTAGGACTGGAGGCTATACTTAGCAGTTGGGTGGATCTCCATGGCCAGGGTGGTGCATTGACTGGGAACCCAAACCAGGCAGAACTGCCAACCGAGCTCTCTGGCCAGATGGGGTCACCACTCAGCTCTGCAGATGGGCAGAGGCACTAGCTGGGATCCCTGCTTGGGCACTGCTGCAAGCAGGAATTCAGTTTACCAAGATCTGACTGCTGGTTGCTGTAAGTCCTTCTCCCCTCTCCTTCTCCAGTGGTCAAACCCCCCAGATTCTCCCAGTGATCCCCTGTGGAAAGATCTGAGTGGGCCTCCTGGAAAGCATTCAACAATCTGGGGGCACTGGGCTTTCTTTTCCCACTGGAGAAACCATAGGCTTAGGGGGACTGTCTTGATGTGGTGTTGTGCTAGCCAGGGGGAGGGGCAATCTGCTCAGAGTGTTATTGCTCCTGTTATCCTTCTAAGGTCATCCTTCTCAGTCTCTGTGGCTCAGGAGGTGCTTCAACCTCACAACTGTGTTCTGGGATTTTCACAGTGGTGCCTTGTTTATGGATAGCTGCTAATTGGTCTTCTTGATGATCACCGAACACTTTTTATACTAGAAGAATATATTTGTCTACTCAAGTAGTTGTTTCTGGAGCTAAGTGTATTATATACATTATAAATTGCACTTACAGACTTTGCTCTTACAGATTTTGAGCCCTTGAGATTGTTTTTATAAAATATGATCTCTCTTGTTATTTTCCACCATGTGGACCAACACTGGGATTTGTTCATCTTCATTTTTGAGTTCTAATTAATACCTGGAAAAATACTTCCTGTGTAGTAGGTGTTCAGGTAATGCTTGTTTATTGGCTTTTGTTTACCTGAAAGAAATCATTGAAAAACTGGCTGTGGTCACCAAAGTAAGGTGTATTTTCTTGCAGAGTTATAGTATCCAAGCCATACATTGACAGTGGGAAGATTTATGCTTCTATTTTGGGAAGTAGAAGAAATATAATTGGGAACTGAGCTGAAAAGAAAAAGAAAATGCTCTAATATTCTTTCAATATCCATGGCATTATTTTAAATCATTTCAGAGTGCAACAAGATTTACATGTGGGAAATGGCATCCTTGCTGACTGCAACATGGATTGTAACTGTCCAACTAAAATATGGGACCCTGTATGTGGAAACGATGGTTTGTCATACATGTCAGCTTGTCTTGCAGGTTGTGAGACATCCTCTGGAACAGGAATAAACATGGTAACACATCTTATTGGCCTTTTATACAGAACTTTTGTTTTATGCACTGCATTGGCACATTCCAACTATGAACTGGGTCCATATTTGACAAAAGTAAAATTAAAGTCTTTCCTCAAAACAAAATTATAATTTTTTTGTGGAAAAAATAAGTTAATTTCTATGTGCTCACTTAATTTATCTTTTACTTCCTAGATCTTATTTGAATTCTTCTGCATGTCTGAGCTCTGATCTTTAATTCCATAACACATGACATTATTACTTAATGTCATTTAAAAATACTCTAGACTGAAAAAAAAATACTCTAGACTGAGATAAAGTAGGCAGTTTTGCTCTCAATTATCCAGTCAATCTCTTTGTTGGGTTTTTTTTCTTTTTTCCTGTGTATATGTACACATGTACTTTCTGTGTTTTTACATCGTGACAGCTTTTTAAGAAGATAGAATTGGGCATGTTTTCTTGCCTAAAAAATGTCACTTGTAATGTTGGTTGGTGATCAAAATAAAATACAAATTTTGATTTTTAAATTTTATTGCTGGGTCAAAACATATACAAAATTCTAACGTTTATAATTGTTATTTATTCATTTATTTAAAACATCTTTATTGGAGTATAATTGCTTTACAATGGTGTGTTAGTTTCTGCTTTATAACAAAGTGAATCAGTTATACATATACGTATGTCCCCATATCTCTTCCCTCTTGCGTCTCCCTCCCTCCCACCCTCCCTATCCCACCCCTCTAGGTGGTCACAAAGCACCAAGCTGATCTTCCTGTGCTATGCGGCTGCTTCTCACTAGCTATCTATTTTACATTTGGTAGTCTATGTACGTCCATGCCACTCTCTCACTTTGTCCCAGCTTACCCTTCCCCCTCCCCATATCCTCAAGACCATTCTCTACTAGGTCTGTGTCTTTATTCCCGTCTTGCCCATAGGTTCTTCAGGACCATTTTTTTCTTTATTTCATATATATGTGTTAGTGTACGGTATTTGTTTTTCTCTTTCTGACTTACTTCACTCTGTATGACAGACTCTTAAGTCCATCCACCTCACTACAGATAACTCAATATCGTTTCTTTTTATGGCTGAGTAATATTCCATTGTATATATGTGCCACATCTTCTTTATCCATTCATCTGTTGATGGAAACTTAGGTTGCTTCCATGTCATGGCTATTGTAAATAGAGCTGCAATGAACATTTTGGTACATGACTCTTTTTGAATTATGGTTTTCTCAGGGTATATGCCCAATAGTGGGATTGCTGGGTCGAATGGTAGTTGTATTTTTAGTCTTTTAAGGAACCTCCATACTGTACTCCATAGTGGCTGTATCAATTTACATTCCCATCAACAGTGCAAGAGGGTTCCATTTCCTCCACACCCTCTCCAGCATTTATTGTTTCTAGATTTTTTGATGATGGCCATTCTGACTGGTGTGAGATGATATCTCATTGTAGTTTTGATTTGCATTTCTCTAATGATTAATGATGTTGAGCATTCTTTCATGTCTTTGTGGCAATCTGTATATCTTCTTTGGAGAAATGTCTATTTAGGTCTTCTGCTGATTTCTGATTTGGGTTGTTTGTTTCTTTGATATTGAGCTGCATGAGCTGCTTGTAAATTTTGGAGATTAATCCTTTGTCACTTGCTTCATTTGCAAATATTTTCTCCCATTCTGAGGGTTGTCTTTTCGTCTTGTGTATGGTTTCCTTTGCTGTGCTAAAGCTTGTAAGTTTCATTATGTCCCATTTGTTTATTTTTGTTTTTATTTCCATTTCTCTAGGAGGTGGGTCAAAAAGGATCTTGCTGTGATTTATGTCATAGAGTGTTCTGCCTATGCTTTCCTCTAAGATTTGATAATGTTTGGCCTTATATTTAGGTCTTTAATCCATTTTGAGTTTATTATTGTGTATGGTGTTAGGGAGTGTTCTAATTTCATTCTTTTACATGTAGCTGTCCAGTTATCCCAGCACCACTTATTGAAGAGGCTGTCTTTTCTCCACTGTATATTCTTGCCTCCTTTATCAAAGATAAGGTGACCATATGTGCGTGGGTTTATCTTTGGGCTTTCTATCCTGTTCCACTGATCTATATTTCTGTTTTTGTGCCACTACAATATTGTCTTGATTACTGTAGCTTTGTAGTATAGTCTGAAGTCAGGGAGCCTGATTCCTCCAGCTCCTTTTTTCTTTCTCAAGATTGCTTTGTTTATTCGGAGATTTTTGTGTTTCCAAACAAATTGTGAAATGTTTTGTTCTGTGAAAAATGCCAGTGGTAGTTTCATAGGGATTGCATTGAATCTGTAGATTGCTTTGGGTAGTATAGTCATTTTCACAATGTTGATTCTTCCAATCCAAGAACATGGTATATCGCTCCATCTATTTGTATCATCTTTAATTTCTTTCATCAGTGTCTTATAATTTTCTGCATACAGGTCTCTTGTCTCCTTAGGTAGGTTTATTCCTAGATATTTTATTCTTTTCATTGCAGTGGTAAATGGGAGTGTTTTCTTAATTTCACTTTCAGATTTTTCATCATTAGTGTATAGGAATGCAAGAGATTTCTGTGCATTAATTTTGTATCCTGCTACTTTACCAAAAATGCTGGTAGGAATCTCTATGTATAGTATCATGTCATCTGCAAACAGTGACAGCTTTACTTCTTCTTTTCTGATTTGGATTCCTTTTATTTCTTTCTCTTCTCTGATTGCTGTGGCTAAAACTTCCAAAACTATGTTGAATAATAGCGGTGAGAGTGGCAACCTTGTCTTGTTCCTGATCTTAGTGGAAATGCTTTCAGTTTTTCACCATTGAGGACGATGTTGGCTGTGGGTTTGTCATATATGGCCTTTATTATGTTGAGGAAAGTTCCCTCTGTGCCTACTTTCTGGAGGGTTTTTATCATAAATTGGTGTTGACTTTTGTTGAAAGCTTTCTCTGTATCGATTGAGATGATCATATGGTTTTCCTCCTTCAGTTTGTTAATATGGTGTATCACATTGATTGATTTGCATATATTGAAGAATCCTTGCATTCCTGGGATAAACCCCACTTGATCATGGTATGTGATCCTTTTAATGTGCTGCTGGATTCTGTTTGCTAGTATTTTGTTGAGGATTTTTGCATCTATGTTCACCAGTGATATTGGCCTGTAGTTTTCTTTCTTTGGGACATCTTTGTCTGGTTTTGGTATCAGGGTGATGGTGGCCTCGTAGAATGAGTTTGGGAGTGTTCCTCCCTCTGCTATGTTTTGGAAGAGTTTGAGAAGGATAGGTGTTAACTCTTCTGTAAATGTTTGATAGAATTCGCCTGTGAAGCCATCTGGTCCTGGGCTTTTGTTTGTTGGAAGAATTTTAATCACAGTTTCAATTTCAGTGCTTGTGATTGGTCTGTTCATATTTCCAATTCTTCCTGGTTCAGTCTCGGAAGGTTGTGCATTTCTAAGAATTTGTCCATTTCTTCCAGGTTATCCATTTTATTGGCATATAGTTGCTTGTAGTAATCTCTCATGATCCTTTGCATTTCTGCAGTGTCAGTTGTTACTTCTCCTCTTTCATTTATAATTCTATTGAGTCTTCTCCTTTTTTTCCATGATGAGTCTCACTAATGGTTTATCTATTTTGTTTATCTTCTCAAAGAACCAGCTTTTAGTTTTATTGATCTTTGCTATTGTTTCCTTCATTTCTTTTTCATTTATTTCTGATCTGATCTTTATGATTTCTTTCCTTCTGCTAACTTTGGGTATTTTTTGTTCTTCTTTCTCTAATTGCTTTAGGTGTAAGGTTAGGTTGTTTATTTGAGATGTTTCTTGTTTCTTAAGGTAGGATTGTATTGCTATAAACTTCCCTCTTAGAACTGCTTTTGCTGCATCCCATAGGTTTTGGGCCATTGTGTTTTCATTATCATTTGTTTCTAGGTATTTTTTGATTTCCTTGTTGATTTCTTCAGTGATCTCTTGGTTATTAAGTAGTGTATTGTTTAGCCTCCATGTGTTTGTATTTTTTACAGATTTTTTCCTGTAATTGATATCTAGTCTCATAGCTTTGTGGTCAGAAAAGATACTTGACACGATTTCAATTGCCTTAAATTTACCAAGGCTTGATTTGTGACCCAAGATATGATCTATCCTGCAGAATGTTCCATGAGCACTTGAGAAGAATGTGTATTTTGTTGTTTTTGGATGGAATGTCCTATAAATATCAATTATCTCCATCTTGTTTAATGTATCATTTAAACCTTGTGTTTCCTTATTCATTTTCATTTTGTATGATCTGTCCATTGGTGCAAGTGGGGTGTTAAAGACCCCTGCTATGATTGTGTTACTGTCAATTTCCCCTTTCATGGCTGTTAGCATTTGCCTTATGTATTGAGGTGCTCCTATTTTGGGTGCATAAATATTTACAATTGTTATATCTTCTTCTTGGATTGATCCCTTGATCATTATGTAGTGTCCTTCTTTGTCTCTTGTAATAGTGTTTATTTTAATGTCTATTTTGTCTGATATGAGAATTGCTACTCCAGCTTTCTTTTGATTTCCATTTGCATGGAATATCTTTTTCCATCCCCTTACTTTCAGTCTGTATGTTTCCCTAGGTCTGAAGTGGGTCTCTTGTAGACAGCATATATACAGGTCTTGTTTTTGTATCCATTCAGCCAGTCTGTGTCTTTTGGTTGGAGCATTTAATCCATTTACATTTAAGTTAATTATCGATATGTATGTTCCTATTCCCATTTTCTTAATTGTTTTGGGTTTGTTATTGTAGGTCTTTTGTGTCTGTCCCCAGCAGCTAAAGTTTGTTCAGTGGGTTGTGTAGGGTTCCTGGTGGAGGGGAATAGTGCCTGTGTTCTGGTGGATGAGGCTGGATCTTGTCTTTCTGATGGGCAGGTCCACGTCTGGTGTGTGTTTTGGGGTGTCTGTGGCCTTATGATTTTAGGCAGCCTCTCTGCTAATGGATGGGGTTGTGTTCCTGTCCTGCTAGTTGTTTGGCATAGGGTGTACAGCACTGTAGCTTGCTGGTTGTTCAGTGAAGCTGGGTCTTTGCGTTGACATGGAGATTTCCTGGAGATTTTCACCGTTTGATATTTCTTAGAGCTGGGAGGTCTCTTGTGGACCAGTGTCCTGAACTTGGCACTCCTACCTCAGAGGCACAGCCCTGACACCTGGCTGGAGCACCAGGATCCTGTCATCCACACAGCTCAGAATAAATGGGAGAAAAAAATAGAAAGAAAGAAAGTAGAAGATAAAATAAAATAAAGTAACATAAAATAAAATAAAGTTATTTAAATAAAAAATACTTATTAAAAAAAGTTTTTAAGTCATAAAAAGTAAAAAAAAAAAGAAAGAAAGAAGAGAGCAACCAAACCAAAAACCAAATACACCAATGATAACAAGTGCTAAAAACCATACTTAAAAAAAAAAAAACAAAAAACGAACAGACAGAACCATAGGACAAATGGTAAAATCAAAGCTATAGAGACAAAATCACACACCGAAGCATACACATACACACTCAACAAAATAGAAAAAGGGTTAAATATATATATATATGTATATATATATATATATACATATATATATATATATATATCGTTGCTCCCAAGGTCCACCTCCTCAATTTTGGGATGATTCATTGTCTATTCATGTATTCCACAGAGGCAGGTACATCAAGTTGATTGTGGCGCTTTAATCCGCTGCATCTGAGGCTGCTGGGAGAGATTTCCCTTTCTCTTCTTTGTTCGCACAGCTCAGGGGCTCAGCTTTGGATATGGTCCCGCCTTTGCGTGTAGGTCGCCTGAGGGCGTCTGTTCTTCGCTCAGACAGACGGGGTTAAAGGAGCAGCTGCTTCGGGGGCTCTGGCTCACTCAGGCCGGGGGAGGGAGGGGTACGGAGTGTGGGTTGAGCCTGCAGCGACAGAGGCCAGCATGACGTTGTAGCAGCCTGAGGCGCTCCGTGCATTCTCCCAGGGGAGTTGTCCCTGGATCCCGGGACCCTGGCAGTGGCAGGCTGCATAGGCTTTCGGGAGGGGAGGTGTGGAGAGTGACCTGTGCTTGCACACAGGCTTCTTGCTGGAGGCAGCAGCAGCCTTAGTGTCTCATGCCCGTCTCTGGGGTCCGCGCTTTTAGCTGCGGCTCGCGCCCGTCTCTGGAGCTCCTTTAAGCAGCGCTCTTAATGCCCTCTCCTCGCGCACCAGGAAACAAAGAGGGAAGAAAAAGTCTCTTGTCTCTTCGGAAGCTCCAGACTTTTCCCGGACTCCCTCCCTGCTAGCCGTGTTGCACTAACCCCCTTCAGGCTGTGTTCACACGGCCAACCCCAGTCCTCTCCCTGGGATCCGACCTCTGCAGCCCGAGCCTCAGCTCCCAGCCCCGCCCACCCCAGCGGGTGAGCAGACAAGCCTCTCGGGCTGGTGAGTGCTGGTCAGCCCCGATCCTCTATGCCGGAACCTCTCCGCTTTGCCCTCCGCACCCCTGTTGCTGTGCTCTCCTCCGCGGCTCCGAAGCTTTCCCCCTCTGCCACCCGCAGTCTCCGCCCGCGAAGGGGCTTCTAGTGTGTGGAAACCGTTCCTCCTTCACAGCTCTCTCCCACTGGTGCAGGTCCCGTCCCTATTCTTTTGTCTCTGTTTTTTCTTTTGCCCTACCCAGGTACGTGGGGGAGTTACTTGCCTTTTGGGAGGTCTGAGGTCTTCTGCCAGCGTTCAGTAGGTGTTCTGTAGGAGCTGTTCCACATGTAGATATATTTCTGATGTATTTATGGGGAGGAAGGTGATCTCCACTTCTTACTCTTCTGCCATCTTGAAGCTCCACCTTCCAAATTTTGATTCTTATTGAAACCTGGGAACATAAGAATTCAAAAAGGGTTGACTTTGTTCTGTTTGTGAAATAAACTATATTTTTTGAAATAAAACTTTGTTTATTGGTAAACATTTCAACTGAGCATTCTGAAACAAATTTTTTTGGTCATATTTAGCATGTGGCAAAACAGCATGTGTTTCTAAAAAGCATGACTTTTAGGCAACAGAGCTATTGCAAATGTACTCAAATTTAGAAAGAAATACCCTTTTTCGGAAACCACCTTCTATGTTTTGTCTCACGAGATAATCCTGAGACACAATAAAGGATATGAGAACAAAGGGAATAAACTGTCTATCTTGACCTAATTGGGCATGCAGAAAATATTTGAGATTTGTATTCAAAACTTTCCTTCCTTAAATAGGATAATATATTATTTTTGACAGGTGTTCCAAAATTGTAGCTGCATTCAAACACCAGGAAATTCATCTGCAGTTCTTGGGCTATGTGACAAGGGACAGGACTGTTCCATGATGCTCCAGTACTTTTTAATCTTGTCGGTGGTCAGCAGTTTCATCTATTCTTTATCTGCCATCCCTGGATATATGGTTCTCCTGAGGTACAAGAATTATTTTCTTTATTTAGATTTATTTCTGGTTATTTAGTAAGGGAGCTTTTTCTAAGAAAGCCACTTAAGTCCACAGTATCTAAGAACCTGGTGCTCTATATATACCAGTTATTAAGATTTTCCCATTAAGCATTGTTGAATTTTACCAAATTTTAAAGTTAGCAATAAAAATGTTTATCTGTTGGTATTTCCCTCCCTATCTTTCCTACCTTATTTCTTAGGGTTAAATTAGTGAACCTCTCATTGTTTAACACAAGAAGAGACACATTTATATTTTAGGGTAAACCATATGAAATGATCATTTTCCTAGGTACAGAGTGGTTGCCTAGCTGTCATTTCTTATAGTTCAACCTATAGTACAGCAGAGTTTAAAGCTGTCGGAAGTCTCAGTTTCACCAATTACTACCCACAGGGCAAAAGGCAGGTCAATTGATCTTTCTGAGCTCCTTTTATCTTTAATTAAAAAATGGATATATAATGAATGCTCAACTGTCTTATAAGGCTACTGTGAGACACAAACATTGAAGGGCTTACTGAAAATAGGAAATTGCAGAGCTAGGATTCAGACTTAGGTTTATTACATGTATTTTTCCAATTACAGCAGCTTCATGCCTTGTAAACAATTCTAAACATGCCTAGTAAGCAAAGTGCATTGTTTTCTCTTTTCTTCATCTTGAAGCAGAGTTAAGTTGATCATAATTCTCAGTTCATAGTTTATCCTAGGTGAGGTAAGGTTTCCCTCTTGTTTTATTTCACTTTATTTTAATTTTTTTTATTCCATTCCCCACTTCCTATTACCACCAACATCTATATTAATATGATAGACATATGTTCTTAAATACGTATTTTCCTTTGTAAAATACTAAGTTTTTTGTGTATTGTGTTTTATATTCACACAAATAGTGTTGTGCCATAAATATGTTTTGGTTCAAAAGGCACATGGATACATATATTCACCAAGTACTGCTAGTACTTATGAATTATTCTCGTACCATCAATGCATGGGAATTTCTACTTCCTTATAGCCTCACCAACACTTAGAATTATTGAACTTTCTGACTTTGACTCTTCCAATGGGTGTAAAATGGTAGCTCACTGATGTTTTAATATGTGATTTCCGAATTCAATGAGTTTAAGAATTTCTTCAAACTTTTTTCTAGCTATTAATGCTTCTGCTTCAAGATGCTTATTCATTATTTTTGCCCATTTTCATTATAATTCCTATACTTTTCTTGGTGAATTATAGACATTAATGAAATATTGTTTGCTTGCTACAATTATCTTTTCCTGGTCTCTCATCTTTCCTTTGAATTTTTTCATAGTATTTTTTATGAAATTAAATCCTAAATTTTGTTGTAGTGAAATCTAACAATTTTCTTGCCTTAGGGTTTGTATATTGGGGAGTCACATTTCCAAAGGGTTCCCATATTCCTAATTTATAAAAGTATTCCCCTAAATTTTATCCTGCCAGCTATACAGCTTTACCTAGTTCTTTAAGTCATCACAAGTTTATCTTTATGTGTGGCTCAAGAGAGAGAGATATTCAGTGTTATTTTTCTCCAGAAAATTAAGTAGCTTTCCCAGCATCATAGCACAAATGAGAGGTCTTTATTCCATTGATTTGTGGTGTCATCTTTATCGTATTTAAAGTTTTTATATAACATGGGCCATTTTCGTTCTTATTCTGTTCCACAGTTTATTTGTTCTCATACCAGTGACATTGCATATGTTAATGTCTCATACAGTAGCTCTTCCTCACCCACCCAACACTTTCACCTTCACTCTTCCTTTATTCTTTTCTTCCTAAATTGATTTAGCTATCAATGCATGGATCTTTATACTCACATATGAATTTGATTGTATGGATTCTATATATTAATTGGAGAAACTCTGACATCAAATATTTGTGAACATGGAATATTTTTCCATTTATTTAAAATTTCCTTTATAGATACTACACACACACACACACACACACATATAATATGTATATACACACACAAAATGTTACCATGTACAATTGCAAATATATATGTACCCATATATATCCAAACATACATACATGGACATGTACTTATTTGTAATTTAACATGGTGTTATTTTCTTTTATATTTTCTAGTTGGTTATTGTTGGTTTAGAGGAATGCTGTTGATTTTTTAAAGTTTACTTTTTATCCAGCAACTTTTCTTATTTTTCTAATAACTTTTTGATTTTGTTAGGTTTTCTATGTAGAAATATGTGCACATATGGAGAGTTTTATCTCTTCACTTCCAAACCTTACACAACTTAGGTTTTAAAAATTTTCTTACAGCATCAGCTTGGACCTCCAAAACTGTGTTAAACTATTTGGTGATAGTGAGTATTCTTGTTCTTCTCTAATTTTAATGGAAACCATGTAAAAATTTTCCATTAAATATGATGCTTGCTATAGATTTTTAGTATGAGTTTTCATCTAGTTTCTGAGTTTTTAATAATAGAATCAGTATTCAACTATCAATATATTTTTCTTCATCTAGGAAAATATTTACATATAATCTTCCAACTCAGTACTTTTAGTGTAGTGGAAAAAAGTGATAGTTTTTTTCTACATTGAACTGCTTGCATATCTAAGAAAAACCATACTTAATCACAATATATTTTTATATATGATTTGATTTAGATAATAATTTATTTAAAATTATTATATCTATGTTGATAAGTAAAACGTACCTTTTATTTTCTATTCTTTTTTGTTTGTTTTTTTTGGAATCTTTCTAGGCCCACAAAATAAATTAATAAATTTTCTATTTTTAAACTTCTGGAACAACTTGCATTAAATATCTGTTTGTTGAAAGTTTTATGAATTCACCTGTAAAACTATTTGTACTTTGGGCTTATTTGGTCAGTGATACTTGGTTATTATTTTCATTTATTTAATGTTAGTGTCTATTCACATTTTCCATATCTGCTTACACCAGTTGTATACTTGTTAGTGTATGGTGTTTATAATATTCTTTTATCATTCTGATATTCTCTGATATATATATATATCAGAGAATATATATATATATATATTTCTTTTTTAAAGAACCAGTTTTTGGCTTTGATAATCTTTATTTCATCTATTTCTGCTCTTTATTTTATTTATTTAAAAATTTTTTTCCTTTTGGGCTTGCTCTGTTTTTCTTTATTCAACTATTTGAGTTTAACACTTAGATAATTTGCTCATTTTGATTAATGTAAATAAAATCATACATTTCCTTGCAAGTATTGCTTTAGTTATATCTGAACTAGTATTTTCCATGAAGCTTACTTCTAACTCTTTTGTAATATCTTTTATGTTTGCTCCACTACACAAAAATTTATTTATGTGTTATATAATTTCCATATCTATGAGAAATTTCTGTAGGTATCCTTTATTATTGTTATTTCATTTTCACGTTCAGAGAATATAATCTGACAGATGTGGGGTTTGGGGGGAAATATTGAGGCTTTCTTTGGGGCATAATGCATGTTCAATTTTTGAGTGTTTCATGTGTTTCTGAAAAGAAAGTGTAACTTCTGCATTTTGGGTATACAGTTTCCATATTTCTTGGATTGAAGTTAATCACTGTGTTATCTAAATTTTGTAGATCTATGCTTGTTTTTGGTCGGCTTAATTCAACAGTTTTTTGAAGATGGGTGTTAAAATCTTTTAAAATTGCTGATGTATTTCTTCCTATAATTCTGTCAGTTTTTTAATTTATATATTTGGAGGCTATATTGTAGGATGTAAATGTGTCTTTATCATTATACTTCTATTATTAGCAGCACTTAATTTTCTTCTTTATCTTTTAGTCATTTCTTTCAGGCAATTCTATTTTGTCTCTTATTAAAATTGCAGTACTGGCTTTCTTTTGGTTCACTGCTTCCTGTTACACCTTTTTCCTTCCCTTTCTTTTCAATCTTCAATCTTCTATTTCACTTTATAGACAATATGCTAGATCTGATTTTGTAATTTCAGATTGGTGAGTTTAACCCACTTATATTTATTGTAATTAATGTGATAGGGCTCTTTTGCCACTTTATTTCATACATTCTATTTATTTGACTTTTTGCTTCTGTTTTTGCTTTCCATTGTATTTATTGGATTTTCTTCTGCTGCTTTAAAAGTCAAATCTTTCCAATGGCTGGCCTGATTATTGAAATTCTTAGCTACATTTCTGTTTTACTTATCAATTTCAAAACTTTTCAGTAATAATATCTACTTTCTATTAAGATGAATACTTAATCATGCTCTCATATCTCTTCATATCTTTACTCTCTTCCTCCAGCTCTTGCCAAGATCACATTGTTGGATTTAACACCTGAATTTTTATGGATATACTTATGCTTTTCTCTATTTTTGTGGAATCTTCCTGGATCTCCTACCGTGATGGTAGAAGGATGCAACATCTATGCTACTCTGCCAGTTTTTAAGAACTATTTTAATTTCTCTCAGCATTTTCCCATAATTTGAATTTTAATTTTTCTTTCTTATTTCTGGATTCTAGAATTAATGTTGTTATCAGTGTCAAATAGTGACAGCATTTGGAGAACAGTTTAAACTGTTTACAATTTCTTAGCTATAAGGATTTCATACTTTTGTGAGATCATAAGGTGGTATATTAGAAATAGAGGAGGAAGAAAAATTCTTCAGTGAAATTTAAATGCCCTATTTTCTGTATTAAATGGTAACTATGGGAGCAAGAGGGTCATGCTAGGTCTCCTGGCTTTTCTTACTTCCTTCTCAGTAAAATCCTTGATGCTGTCTAAATAACCTACGTGTTAGATAGATAATGACCAGATCAACTGTATTTCAGTCTATGACGCTGAAGAGTTATTTGAATTGGTAAAATACTTATGCCAAGAAAATGCCAATAATACGATGTTTTTGCTAAAAATGTACTACGTCCTTTTGTGAAGAAAGCTGCTTTCATTTTCTCAGCTTTGAGTTAATCAAAGGGAAGGGAATACAGAGGAACTCTCCAAGTGAATTCTTGGAGCAGGTAGCCATGCTGCTGATGAAGTGAGTGGAGCACAAAAAGTGCCATTGGGGAATTATAGTCTTCATTTCTACTCATAGGAATTTCAGGCAACAGTGAAAACATCAGGGAATTTCCGGAGAGAATGGAGGAATCTATGCCACTCTTGAAAAGATACCAAGTCACTTAAAATATGTTTGCTTTGGATTTTTTTCATCACTTTCCTTTGAAAATTTTTATTCTGGCTTTCTTTTCTCCTTACATTTATTTTTTTAAATTCTTGGCTTTTCTGTATTTTGTTAATAGAAATAATTTAAATACACCTAGGGTTGTACTGTTCTTGTTTTAGGCTAAAGTTTTAACCATCAGAATCAAGAAATACTATTCAAGAAGAGGATACTGGGGTAGAAATCAACTGATATGAAACATTTTCTTCCTTGATAACTTTATGATAGAAATGAATGAGCAAAAAGTGATGGATAAAATGCCAAGGACCAGAGGTGGGGCTCCTGTGAAGGTTATGAACTGGATAATCAGGCCTTGGATAACCAAGACCTGAGCAGGCAGGAAAATTTTCTAAGGCTCAGTGTGTTACTAGCACACAAAGAGTTCTTTTAAGAAACTGTGGTAGATTTTAAATGTCTACTTTTTAAATTTATGAATTCATTTATTTTTTAGGTGTATCAAGCCTGAAGAGAAGTCTCTTGGTGTGGGATTACATGCATTTTGCACAAGGGTATTAGGTAAAAATAGTTATTTTTCCCAACATCACATCAGACCACTATTAAATACTAAGTAGATGAAATCACTCCCTCAGAGTAACAGTCTAACAAATATTCCTTCTGCTTGTAAACAGCACTTTGTAATTAGTGTGAGAATGAAGAACAAAAAGAAATAGAGAACTTCTCTTTTTTATTTGAAAAAGACCTATCTGACCTTAATTCTACTTTTCATCAATGCAATTTGAAAAGCAAAGGAACAGGAAATGCTTTGTTAAAGTATAATGTGCATGTGATTGGCCCAAAACATTGCAGAAAAAAATGTAAAGAATCATTAATTCAGTGTTTTTCTCTACTGATGATTTTTATTTTGCATTTATCCTTCAGATTACTTATTTTTTATAATCTAAAAACTTTACAGTAAAAGTAACTTCCAGTTTCTAAAAGTAAAATTTAAAGCAATAGATGTATATTTTGTTAAACTTTATTTGTTCTACGAATAAAGTTAAAATGTTTCCAAACAAAATATATCTTCTTACCTTGCTAATGGATTCTTCTTTCTCGCTTTTAATTGTAGCTGGAATTCCCGCACCTATATATTTTGGAGCTTTAGTGGACTCCACATGTTTACACTGGGGTACTTTGAAATGCGGTGAGTCAGGGGCATGTAGGATATATGATTCCACCAACTTCAGGTAAAGATAATTTTTTAAATTGCTTTCTAAGCATAGGCAGTGTGTAAAATGGTACCATTCATATCTAACATTTTCTTTGTCAAGGGACTAGATTACTTTTGCCTTTGTTTCCAGAATAGATAGTGGTACTGTATCTCCAATTCTTATTTATATACTAGAATTTTATTTCCTCAGTATTTTCAAAGTACTTGATAAATATAAGCATGGGTGGCTTTCAAAAGCTTGTTCCTTAAATTGGTTGCAATCAATATATTGTTGAAGGTCATGGCTGTACAAAAGCTACCTATCTAAATTATATTACTCTCAAGTATCCCCATTTAATCCTACATCGTTTCAACATCTTACTAGGTTAAATCCTTACTTCCTTTCACTATCCACTTCTGATCTCTAAAATGGTATTTTTTCTCCCTTATTAAATTTCACTGGCACAATATTCTTCATGTCTCTTAAAGCTTTATTTTTTTTTTAATAACAGACCTGATTTTGAACAAACCTCATATGATAATATTAACCTGTTTTTTAACAAAACTCTTCCATTTTTCTCTTTTTATGTTCACATTCTTTTCCATTTAGAGACCTGGATTTTGTTTAAATTTATATTAATTTCTCCTTATGGGGCAGTAAGAAAACTCATTTTCTAAAAATGATTTAGCATTATTTAAAATAGTCTAAGGTCTTCTCTTGATCAGTAAAAGGATATATGTCAAGAACTGTGAAGAGAGCAGACAGAATGTGATTCATGTTTTCATCAGTTCCCCTTTCCCCTAAAGTTCCACAGGGGTAATATGGAGGTGGGCACAGATACATACTGTTCATGCAATGGGTTTGCATCACAATTGAGGAAAGCCAAGGATCCCTAGTGTAGGTTGGCCTCATCCTGCTGCTTTGATTCCTGTTTATAGTAGCTTTGATTAAATGATATTTCAGACAAAATTATTATATTTGGTACCATCCTCTGTCAGTCAGGTGAATTAGAGTGACCAATGAAGTGTACTCATGAGAAAATTCATCAGAAACTAATACAATGTAGAAACAAGAGTTACATGTTGATGGACAATTCTTCATGGGTTCCTTGAATTTTGGCATATCTTGTCAGCAGAAGCTTTTGTTCTGAACTATCTTTTCAAAGATGTTTGAACAGTAAGTGACCTTGGAAGATAAAAATGGTCTTTTCCTCTGGAGCAGAGTTTTCTGTCCAGGATGATAAAGGTAACATCCCCCTCTGGGGCAAATGTTGGCAGATTTGCTTGCAACCCATTTAAATGATAGGGATTTCCTAAACTCAGGATTGCTTAGCTGTGACCCGAACGCAGTGTGTGCACAACATCCACCTGGGTCTCCTGTGTCCCCACTTCAGGACTTGGGGGGTGAAAACTAACCTGAACATGAAGCTTGTGCTGATTGCTGTAAAAAAGTCCTTTGTCTCTGACCAAGGAGGCTTGTATCTTCTGCCAGTTTCCATGCAGCTATGGCAGGCTAACTTGTTAGCTTAAAATCCAGGTAAGATCTAGGACTCTTTTACAATTCTTGAGAACAAAATACTGATTAACTTAAAAACTGGCCAAAAATGTAAGGATGATCACTTACATTTATTACCATCTAATGAAAAGTGGGGAAAGGATTAAGGAAAATTTGATGGAAGTAAGGCATAGGAAAATAAAAACACACAAAATAATTGAAAATAAAGCCTAAATATACCAGGTTTCACAATAAGTGTAAACCAATTGAACTCGCTTCTTAAAAGATAATGCCTTTCATATTGAAGTTTTCCAAATTCCAGCTACATGTTGTTTACAAGAGAGAGCCTAAAAATATAATGCAAAGAAAGGTTGAAGATAAAGGTCAGAAAATGTATACCAGACAAATATTAAATCAAGCTTCTGTGGTTATATTAATGACTGTAAGACAAAGTAGAATTTAAAGTGAAAAGAATTAATAGAATTAAAGAAGGATATTACTTAATAATAAAAAAAGCACTTCACCAAAAATATATAACAATCATGAATCCATATAAATCTGTCAACATAAACTCAAATATATAAAACAAAAATTCACAAAATTACAAGAAGAAATCTACAATTAGGAAAATTTCAACACACTTCTACAAGTGAATATAAAATACAGATGAAAAATTAGTGAGAATATAGAAGATTGAACCATCCAATTGCGCAAAAATTATCTATTGGTAGATATATCGTGATTTTTTTTTTTTTTTTTATTTGCGGTACGTGGGCCTCTCACTGTTGTGGCCTCTCCCGTTGTGGAGCACAGGCTCCGGACGTGCAGGCTCAGCGGCCATGGCTCACAGGCCCAGCCACTCCGCGGCATGTGGGATCTTCCCGGACCAGGGCACGAACCCGTGTCCCCTGCATCAGCAGGTGGACTCTCAACCACTGCGCCACCAGAGAAGCCCTATCGTGATTTTTTTTAACCCAACTAACAGCAACCATGGGAAAATAATGCAAACCTCATTGTAAAAGAGATTTAAAAAGAAACCCTTTTGCACGTTATTGCTGTGATTCTAAGGAGGGAATAAGATACAGATACACCCAAGAACTAGACCGAGTGATCTACTCCCTCTGTGATTATTCCCAGTATCACTATGAAAAGAACTAGGAAAGGCCTAAGAACCTGGGGGACAGGGAAAAGCAAAGGGAGAATGATCAAATTTGGAGGAGTAAATACAGAGAAATAGAACAGCAAAGAAAACCAAAATAAACAAAGAACAACAACAAAATACTCAAGAAGAGCTTGTAAACTGAAATGTTAAAATACATGAATAAATCCAACAGTAAGAAAGACAAGCACATAAACTACCAATTGAAACATGATTGATTCCAGATTAAATTTAATCTAATATAAGAATCTGACAAAGACTTTAAAATAAGTATGTTTAACCAGCTCGATAGGTTTAAAAATAATAAATTGATGGCATAATACCCATTAAAAAATGAATAAGAAATTATGAAAAAATTCTAGCAGAAATAAGAATATCAAAAAGAACTCTTGGAAATATTAGAGATTAAATGGATAGCAGTGAAATAAAAAGAATTCTAAATACATAATAAATTTCAAGTCAACATAAGATAAGAATTGGTGAAATGGAAGAGAGTACAGAAGAATTTATCTAGAATGTAAATCAATGATTTGAACTGATTCAACAAAAATGAACTACATAAGTAATGTTAAAGACCAATTAGCAATTAAAGGATATATCTCAGAAATTTTCTAGAACAGAGAATAGAGGAAATGGCAGAGATAAATTAAAGAACTAATGGCTTAGAATTCGTTAGAATTTAACAGAGTCATACATTTTCAGATCAAAAGTGCACTTCAAATGCCTAATGGAATAAATTAAATAGACATATCAGAGTGAAATTACAAATGCTCAAGATAAAGAAAAAACATAAACACTACCCAGAGAAATAAACATGTGGCTTATAAAGAAATAACAGTTAGACCAATAGCAGATAGGTCATCAACAACCATGGATCCTAATATCTTTATGGTCCTTATTGCTCTGGGTTTGGGTTGAAACAAAAACACAAACCAGAGAGCAAGAAATTATCAAATGTGACTACATATAAAATTTTTAAAAATGTTTGCAACAGAAAACACCATAGACAGTGAAGAATGATAGAACACAAACTGGAAGCATCTGGAACTCTCATACACTGCTGGCGGTGAATAAAAACTATTGAAAAGAACCTTTGGGCAATATTTACTAAGCTGCATCCTCTAAGATGCTTACACATAGTTTAGAGAAACTCTTGCTCACATGCACAAGGAGACATGGCAACAAAGGTTTGTTGCAGTTTTGTTGATATTTAAAAAATTTTGAACAAAAGCGTCCCACAGGAAAATGGATAATAAGCCGTGGTGTGTTTGCTACCGAACTCAGGTTCGGCTGCTAGCCACTCAAAAGCCAATACACTGAGAGGCAGTGTCAGTAGAAAAGAAAGGTGCTTTAGTCAGAAAAGCTGCCAATCTGGGGAGAAGGTGGACTCGTGTCCAGAGACCAACTCCGAAGATTCTGCTTAGCCATGACAGTTTTTAAAGGAAAAAGTGTTTGGGGGGAGGGGGAGGGTGGGAAGAATCTCAGTGAATCATGGAGGCAGGAGATTGTTCTGCATCATTCCCACCGAGTGCAGACTGGCTGACTCTATCTTCAGATGTTATCTTGCCTGAATGATCTGCCTGCAGGATTGCTAAGCGAGCTGTTGGGAGCAGAGAGCTAACCATTCTTTATCTTTTTAATTCTTCACTCTTACTTCTTTTTAACTAGGAGAAGAATCAACAGGCTACTCAAAGCATGGTGTGCGTTAAAGAAAGCGTTAAGTCAGGAGTTAGTTTCAATTGTTTAGTGATTTCATTCCTATAATTAGGGTTTTAAAGTTAGAGGGGGACAGAAATGGGTAAACAGGAAACGGGCAGAAGAGTTGCTTTCATGTTCATACATCACAGTGTTGTTCAACAGTTAAAAATAAATGATGTAGAACTATATGAATGAGCCTAGTTTTAAAATGGTGGGCTGACAGAAAAACTTTCAAAATAAAACTGTAGTATTATGCCAATTATTTAAAATGTAAAAATATATACAATAATTGTATAAATTACGAATGGATACATGCATACTTTGTAAAGCTATAAAAATAAACTAGGAACAAAATCCATAAAATTCAACATAGTGTTGCACCTGGGATGGGTTAGAATGTAGTAGGATCACAGGAATTAAATATTTTCTTTTAACCTGGTTTGAAACAAAAATGGCAAAATTTAATCATTTAAAAAACCTGGATGGTGAGTACAAATATGCTTAACTCTTTTTTTCCTGAATTCTTGAAATGTTTCCTAATAAAAGAAAATTTTAGAAGTAGAACATGAATATAAGAAGCAGAAATTAATAAATAGACTACACACCATAGAGGTAACCCCAAAAAAGCTGTGTTTTCTAAAAGATTGAAATATAATAATAACAATAATCTGGAAAGGCAAATAAAGAAAGAGAAGAGGCATAAATAAACACTATTAGGAACTAAAAAGGAAATGTAAGTACAGATACTTAGGAATTTTATACATAATAATTTGGAAACACGTTAAATAGTTTTCTAGATTAATATGTATTATCAAATTTTACTATAAATATATAGAAAACATGAATATTTTCATAGCCATTTAAAAATTTTGAATCAGTCAAAAATTCTCATCTTCCAAAGACATCAAGTCCAGAAGCTTTTAAGGCAAGTATTACAAACCTTCAATGAACTGATGATTCCTGCATTATACAAGTTATTCCTAGAAACGGAAAAAGAGGGAAAATTTCCCAATTCATTTTACAAAGCTAGTGCAACCTTGATATTGACATTAGACAAGTTCAGTATAATGAAAAAAGTATAAGCTGATTTTACTTGTAAATATACATGCAAAAAATTATCAAATTGAATCCAAAAAGATATAAAAACTAACAGAGTTTGTTATAGAATTATAATAATAATCTTGGATATTCTGCTAATTACGTACAGAAAAATGATTTAGTGATATTTTACAAATTCACAACTAAAACTCTGAGCAAACTCAAAAGAGGAGAAAGAAACTTCCTTATCCTGATTAAGATCATCTAAGAAAACACAGGAGTAAATATTATAATTAGTGGTGATTTTTGGAAGCATTCTTATTAAATATTGAAATAAAACTGCTATCCCTGTCAGTATTAAATTTAAGTTGAGGAGTCTATTCAATGTAAAAAGATAAAATAAAAACAGTAACAAAAGATTAGCAAAGAGGGAAATAAATTTCGATCATCTGGATAAAAAATCCCAAAACTCATTTTAACAAACATTAGAATTCATAAGTGAGTTCATGAGGTTAATTCATAAGGTTGACGTGCAAAACAATTAGCTGCTGCTCTCCTTATGAGAGTAAAATATTAATAATTAACTATATGCAAAACTATCTTTATAAGTTTTAATATGTTTTAACTTTTTTTGATAGATACATCTACCTTGGATTGCCAGCAGTGCTAAGAGGATCAAGCTATATTCCAGCCTTTTTAATCCTCATTATTTTGAGGAAGTATCGTCTGCCAGAGGAAAATGCCTCTTCAGAAACTATGCTTGAGGCCAAGTTTACAGGGAAGGAAAATGAGGGCAAAGAGACGGACCAAAATTCCAAAGTTTTGAATGATGATGAATTGAAAACTAAACTATAATGCTCTTTTATATCATGCTTCGCAGAATTGGAGAACACACTACAACTTAATTGTTTTTAAAATCAATAGAGGTACTTACTGCAGGTAATATTTCCTTGTCTTTAAGAACCTCAACATTTTTCTTTACTCAAGGTAAAAAAATGTTCACTGATGGTATTTCTGAAGGAACAATGGCATTTGAGATTTTCCTCAGAGGGACATTTATAAACAACCTTCAAAGTAGGATATTAGAACCAGCTTTATTTTTATGTTAACTTGTTAAAACAGCAATTTCTCTTTTCACTTATGCAAAATAAGGGCATATTTCCCAAATCTTTTCCACATGATGCTAAAAATTTCCTATTATGAAAATCTATTTAATTCCATTGAATTTCTGCTTTGATATCAGGATTATTTCAAGACTGAAATTCTTATCTTCTTATGTGAATATTTAAGTATTTTATTCAAATTTATCACTTCATGTGAAAGAAGAGTAAATCTTTTAAATCTATTTTGGAATTGTTCTTTACCTCTTCCTATTCATTCCAGACATGATTCTTTTAAAATAGATTACTCACTAATATGCCATCACTTGATTTCAGTTCATTCCCTGCTTTTTGACTCATGTCATATATTTGCTCATTTTGTTCAGAGTACTGACAAACTTAATCAGGTAATTAAAAATCATGTAGCAAAGATTGTTGGATTTTTTTTTCAGCAATTCAATGGCAACTGAACTCTCTCTTAAAAACAAATGTCTAAGTCAAAGTGTGAAAGGTCAATATTAGAAAATCACTAGTCCTTTTTTTTTCAGTATTTTTTAATTAATTAATTAATTTATTTTTGGTTGCGTTGGGTCTTTGTTGCTGTGCATGGGATTTCTCTAGTTGCGTCGAGCAGGGGCTACTCTTGGTTGCGGTGCGCGGGCTTCTCATTGCAGTGGCTTCTCTTGCTGCAGAGCATGGGCTCTAGGTGCGTGGGCTTCAGTAATAGTGGCACGTGGGCTCAGTAGTTATGGCTGGCGGGCTCTAAAGCGCAGGCACAGTAGTTGTGGTGCATGGGCTTAGTTGCTCCGCGGCATGTGGGATCTTCCCGGACCAGGGCTCGAACCCGTATCCCTTGCATTGGCAGGCGGATTCTTCCCACCAGGGAAGTCCCGAAAGACACTAGTCCTTAAAGGCTGTTTGTATTGCCAGATGTTATCCAAAAAATCAGTTTCCCAGATTCAGGAGGCCTCCTTAGTCTAATGTTTATGTCACCCAACGTGTCCTAAGTTAGAACACAAACACAAATTTTCTTTATGTCCTCTTAGAGAATGAAGTGTTTAAAAAGTAGCTTCTGTTATGGAACTGAGGTTAAGAAAATTCAAGATGTACATTTAAAACTAGATCTACACTTATTATTATTTTGTAGCTTAGGGATACAATAAAAGTATGAAAGGATTTTAGAGACACAAGAGGCCTTATGGGTGATATGGAGTTTCTGGTTCAAGAGAATAGAATGAACAGCCATGTTTATCTACTTATTCTCCCTCCCACTGAAAGGACAGTCAATATAGATGCAATGATAGAACTCCCTTAAGGGTGAGGAAGATGTGGAGAGGGAGGATTGGAGAAGTGGTTGTCAATATACTCTGATTATTTATGTGTCATATAAAGGGAATGGGAGTGTCTCCAGGGATAGAACAGGGTGGCAGGAGCTGTCATTCAG
This sequence comes from Globicephala melas, assembly GCF_963455315.2. NCBI lineage: Eukaryota > Metazoa > Chordata > Mammalia > Artiodactyla > Delphinidae > Globicephala > Globicephala melas. The sequence goes on from NC_083323.1 coordinate 85,850,200, forward strand.
GATGCACTTAGAAGGAGCCTGGGATGTAGGTAGGAACCTCTGAGTTGAAAGTTCAAAGAATACAAGTTAGACAGAAAATAGACCACAAGCTAGACAGGAAATAGGCCAGTTAGCTGAGGGACTGTCTATGTATACTTTGCAGACCAATATGATTTCCTGAGAATTGGATGCATCATTTAAGGAGAAAGCAACAGAGAGGACTGGGTAGAACAGGTTTGGGGGGGAAGATTTAAGAGTTCAGTTCTCTGCTCACGAAGTCTGAGACTTCATCAAGACTGTGATTCAAGACAGGAACAGTGTTGACACTGGAGAGAGGAGCTAAAACCATTGGAAGTGAGGAGTTCCAACTCAGGGGACGTGTGGCAGATGAGGGACAGTTCTGTGTTAGGGTCAGATGACATGAAACTTGGAGCTGCTTTATTTGGGAAGGGAGGAAATGGGGAGAATGCTCTGGAAGCTAAAAGAGGAGCAAGAACTCACCCTATATCCAGAGAGTTGTGAGAAAAAGTCAACAGTTACCACATGAGATGCTTTTGGGGGAAGCGTTGTCCTCAGGAGAAACCCAGATTTTGGTGAGGCTGCAGCCGTGAAGAGAATGCTGGTTTATGAGTTTGAGAATATGGACAGTTTTGGAGATGAGGGACTCTGAGTTCCAGGGGACAAACTGAAAGGGGGCAGATTTCAAAATTGGAGTCTGAGAGAAAAAGTTGATAATTAGAGGTATATGGAAATTAGAGAATGAAAATTAGAAGAAGGGGAATGAGAGATCATCTGCAATTCCGGGACTTTTTAGGTAACTGACGTAATGAGGTTAGTCCTGATAGATTTCAAGACAGATAGTGTTGGTGAGACTGTGAGTGTCAAAATTAGGAGGGGTCATGACTGGGCTTCCTCATGACCCCTTGTCATGGAGGCAAACTGGAGAATCAAAATCTTACTTGAGTACTTGTGGGTCTTTCTTGACTTCTGTTGATGGGTTTAAGTTGATCAGAGAAAGCTGAGTCTTAACTCTGTGCACAGTTCACCCACTTGAATACCCTCAGTGGAGCAGGGTAGGCCCAGAGAGACATGATTTTGGACCCAGTGTCTTGGGCTCACTCTTATCGCCTGCTGGGAATGATGGCATTTTAGTCTAGGGTTCTCTCTTGACACTTCTTGGTGGAGGAAAGAAAATCAGAGAAAGTGAGTATTGGAGTGCTCTGTGACCTCTCCTGACCTCTGTTGTTCAAGTCCATGAGGCCTAGGGAAGTCAGTTATTATTCTGAGCATTTGTCCTCCCTCAGGATAGGGTAGAAGTAAAGGCACAGCAGACGGAAGTAGAGGAGAGAAACAGCAGGAAAACCGGTAGTGGGAAGTCTAGGATCGTTCATTGTCTTATTTAATACTGTGAGGAGTCTAGGTTTATGGAATTAGAAATGGTTTAATATATTATTTATAATTCTCAATATAACTGATATTTTTGGGAACTTTAAAAATAAGTACATAGAAAAACCACAAAAATTGGGAAAAAACATAAAGGGGAGGAGAGGAATTCTTCATATTTTATAGCATGGAGTTAAAATATATTTTAAGCTTAATAAATTCAGATAAAATTGGCAAACATATCTTATCAGAACTGCTGAGAAGTGGTTGTCTGTGTAGCGTTGGAAGCAGGAAGAAAAGCAAAGAACAATGCATTTGCCTTTCATTTTTGCCCCTTTTGTACTCTGATTTCTTTTCTCTTTTGCATGTAAAATACAATGAAAAAAATTTCATAAAGAATACACATCAGCAAAAACAATAATAATAAAAGAAATAAAACAGGGCATTTTATAGAAAGGGAAGAACTGAGTCCTCCAATTGTGAGATTTTCAAAGGTTCTACAATGGGTGTTCATTTATTTACTTATTAGTTTAGTTTATTTTTTAACATCTTTATTGGAGTATAATTGCTTTACAATATTGTGTCAGTTGCTGCTGTATCACAAAGTGAATCAGCTATACATATACATATGTCCCCATATCTCCTCCCTCTTGCATCTCCCTCCCACCCTCCCTATCCCACCCCTCTAGGTGGACACAAAGCACTGAGCTGATCCCCCTGTGCTATGTGGCTGCTTCCCACTAGCTATCTATTTTACATTTGGTAGTGTATATATGTCCATGTCACTCTCTCACTTCGTCCAATGGATGTTTATTGAGCAACTTTTTTCTTGTTTCTGTCCTTTGTTCTAGAGGATATGTGTCTTGGTGTGTGTATGTAAGGAAGGTGGTGATGAACTAAGTTGTAGGCCTTAAAATTCAAGTGGGTGTCATTTTATTAGGGTGAATAAATATATACAGAAAACAATGACAGAATGACAAATAACAGCACAAGGTAATTTCAAACCCTATGGACATATGGTGAGTCACTAAGTAATCAGAGATTTTTGCAAAAACTTCCCATTCTGTTTTTGGGAAACATTGCAGAAGCATGCTAATTGGTAAGGGATTTCTTTCCAAAAGAAGAAGACAAAGCTTTCTAGGAAGACATTTTGCCCTTTTTCCTTCTTCCTTCTGGAACTGAAGATATTAGGCCTCAAGGAGCAGCAAGAAGCCGTCTTGCCACCAAGAGGCAAAAGCATAGGGATGAAAGATGATGAAACACGGTGTAGCAGGAAGACAGTGAGAGCCCGGCCACCAGCAGTGGAAGGGCTGAGTTTTGCGGGCTTTTAAGTTTACCAAATGTGAGAGGAAGGCCTATAAAAAATTTCAAAATGATGAATACATAATAAAATTAAAAGTGATAATTTGCTTAGAATGAGAACAAAAAATCACAAGTTCCATATGATATGCTTTCAGACATGATCATGATTTCTTTTTTTAAAAAAGCACTACTGCAAACATTAGAGTTAAGTGGGATATTTAATTTTAATAAAGCTTTCCTGCTGACGTTGGGAGTGAGAAGGAAATGGCTACTATTGCCATTTCTATTCAACATTATGTCCTAGCCACAGAAATGGGAAGAAAAAGAATTAAAATTTGTAAGCATAAGAAAAGAAACAAAAAATAAAACTATCAGTGACACGTTTGTATTGCAGAAAATCCACAAGTTACTATAGATGAGCTATCAACGTGATTAAGTGAATTTTAAGAAAGTTCACTGGTTACAAGGGCAGTCCACAAAATCAAATGCAGCTGTTCATATATCAATAGCAATTAGGAAATGATATTAGTAAAGCATATTATTTAGTGTAGCATCAAAAAAACACAAAAAACAAAAAATAAAACCACATTGAAATCCTAGCAATAAATCTTATTGTGTCTAAGACCTCTATCCCCAATACTGCAAAGCAGTATTCAAAGAAATTAAGACCTACATCATGTTCATTTATTGAGAGATTTAATATTTTAAGGATGTCGGTTCTCCCAAATTTTATCTATAAGTTCAGTGAAATCTCAGACAAAATCCCAGTCGTTTTTGAAATGTGGATATTGACAAGATTAATTTGGCCTTTACATGGAAATGTAAAGGGCCAAGAAGAAATCAAAGCAATCTTGAAGGGTAAAGTTGGAGAAGCCCACCACCAGATGTTAAGACCTATAAAGCTAAAGGAATTAAGCCAGTGTGATATTGACAACCAGTCTCCCATCCCTGGTGCCACTCTCTTCCTTGCAGAGACTTTCTTCACCCCACACAGAGTCCAACACCGTGTGCTGCTGGGCTGCTCTTTTCCTACCTGGAAACCCTTCTCACCCTTTTCGGGTTCCAACACCTCACATCCAGCCTTCACTCTGCTCTCCCCCACAGTGATGTCTTCTGCACCCTATTCAGGTCTGACACCCATGGCAGGGTGCCCCATGTGTGATGTCCCCCTTATACTCCTGTGATGGTCGGTGCTGTGTGTCAACTTGGCTGGGACATAGTATCCAGATATTTGGTCAAACATTATTCTAGATATTTCTGTGAAGGTCTTTTTTAGATGAAATTAACGTTTAAATCAGTAGACTTTGAGTAAAGCAGATTACCTTCCGTAGTGTGGGTGGGCCTCACCCAATCAGTCAAAAGCCTTAATAAAAAAAGACTGGCTTCCCCTGAGGAAGAAGAAATTCTCCCAGCAGACTGCCTCTGGACTAAAACTGCAACACCAACCCTTCCCTGGGTCTCTAGGCTACCCCCCTACTACCTATGTATCTATCTATCTATCTATCTATCTATCTATCTATCTATCTATCTATCTATATCTATCTATCTATCTATCTATCTATCTATCTATCTATCTATATCTATCTATATCTATCTATCATCTATCTCCTCTTGGTTTTGTTTCTCTGGAAAACCCGACTAACAGACCCTTCCTTGGATTCTGACACCTATGCTAGACTACCCCTCTTATGGACACTCTCCTAACACTGCTTGGACTCCTGGGCTTTTACACCCACTCAGGTCCCTGTAGTTCCCCTTAAACAGCTTTCCTCCACCTGCACCTACCTACATACCTACTTTCTTGGCCCCATCTAATGGCTCAGGAATGAATTATTCTGGAAGGAAAAGGACAAGACAAAGAAAGAGAAAGAAAAGAGAAGACCAGGAAAGGAAGGAGGGGAAGAAAACAATTGAATATTTGATAAATTTTAGAAAGTGAATATTATGTTGGATGTTATGTATCCAGAGAGTAGATGCATATTGCTAAGTGTATTTTACACTAAGTTCACCTATGTCTAGGTCGAGATTAATAAGTGCTATTACACAACATTGTAGCCTTGAAATTTATGTTGATTTCCTATTACCTCCTGCTCTAGGATGAATAGAAACAAAGAGCTTCTTTTATTGATTGTATATTTAAAATGCTTTTCCATTTGTTCAACCACATAGTAGGCATAAGAAATCTTGGAAGTGATTTTTTAAAATTTATGAACCATGTATCTAATTTTAAAATTTATTACTCGAGAGATTTGTGGATCCAACAAACAACTGCCTGAGATTATTTTTATATTTTTAAACAAGGCACTTACTTTCCTTTTAACTGTTCTCAAATTTATAGCCTGTTATATGTGTATATGACTTATATATGTGACTCGTACAGGACACAAATTATAGAAATGGCCCAAGTAGTACTCAGAGCTTTATTATAAACAAAGCTACTGAAGTAAAGCCTGGTGTGTGATAAAAACAAAATATGAAACTTTTCTTGCAATCAGCCCTAAGAAAAATTCAAGCAAATGTTACTTTAAAATCAAATGGAATAAAATAAAAAGGAAATCACAAGACTCTTCAAGCCCTCAGATGTCTGTAATTCCTATGTGTATGGCTGTTAGCATAACTGATACCATCTTGAGCACTGTTTCTCCTGTCCTTCTGCTGACTCTACACAGGACTGTACTGTACAGTAAATCACTTCTCTGTCATGAGGGGATTCATGGTTAATAGGCACTGTTTACTAATCATTAGGAACAGGTAGCCTTTAGTCCCCAGTGATGGAAACCTTCCCTGACGTATTCTCAGCATCCACAAGACTAGTTACCCATTCATGAATCTTGACTTAGGAATGCCCGTCCTCTTTCCAAGCAACTACCCCTTTCCCTAGGTCAACTAAAATCGTCCCAGTGGCCCCTTGGCAGTGTGAGTGCAGCTGTGAACCCTTCTGGATTGTTGTCTGCCCAATCCTATCGTGTGAATGTTACCCTATAATAAACTGATCCATTAATTATATCGAGCTGCCTGCCTTGTTTTTCGGTTTCAAAATGCCTTCTCAGTTCAGTGGGCATTTTTCATTCCTTCCATCCTCCAACACTGTTGAAGTCAATTTCTGAATAAAATAATAACTTAACATATCCTAATGATATATCAAGCTTGATAGATTCAAAAGACATCCTTCACGAATTCAGAAAGATACATGCACCCCAACATCCAGAGCAGCATTATTCTCAATAGCCAGAATATGGAAACAACTTAAGTGTTTATGAATGAATGAATAAAGAAGAGGTGGTGTGTATATATATATATATATATATATATATATATATACACACACACACACACATACATACACACACACATATACACAATGGAATATTTTTCGACCATAAAACGAAAATGAAATCTTGCCATTTGTGACAACATGGATGGGCCTGGAAGGTATATTATGCTTAGTGAAGTAAATCAGAGAGAGATAAATATTGTATGTTTTTCCTTATGTGAGGAATCTAAGAATAAAACAAGTGAATGAATATAACAAAACAGAAACAGGCTCACAGATACAGAGAACAAACTGGTGGTTACCACAGGAGAGAGAGGCGGGGGGAGGAGCAAAATAGGGGAAGGGGATTAAGAGATACAAACTGTCAGTTATAAAATAAATAAGTCATGGGGATGTAGAGCACAGGGAATATAATATTTTATAATAACTTTGTATGGTATGTAATCTATAAAAATATCAAATCACTGTGTTGTTCACCTGAAAGTAATATAATATTGTAAGTCAACTATACTTCAACAAAAATATACATCCTTCACCAGTATCATTTTTGATAACTAAATGAAATGACAGCAATAGAAATTATGAAGGGAGGGGAAGAGAGAGAGAGATTCTTCCCAAAGTAAAGATACACTATGCTGAGTTTCTTAGAATGGTTAGTATGGGGGAAGACATATTTAAGTGGCTTTAATATGTGTGGAAAACCTCATTCTTTTCATAGCTCTGCATGTTTCCTTAAGACCTGGGAGAAAAATCCCTTGCAGACCCAGCATAGTACACACCTAATAACGTCTAGCAACTTCGCCACATTGGAAATATTCTTGTAGTCATCCCAAACATCAGATGTATTTGCAAGATTACACCTTTTCTTCCACCTTTATTCTTAATGGCATTATTTGTTATTTTCTTATCAGTTGTCTGGAGACTTTATATTAATGAACAGATCATAAGAATATGGGAGATATTGCTGGGTGAACATCACTAGAACTCTTTATGCACAGGTGTTAGGGATAAATCTTTGGGTAAAAAATCCAGCATAACAAAACCAGACTCACTGTTTTAAAAAAATTTCCAGTCAGTCTTAAAACATTCAACTGAGAAGATAGAAGGAACTCAATAGAAACAAAATAAAAGACTTCTTGCCTGATGACTTGGCCCTGTGGAATGAGTGAGTTTAGGAAAGGTCTATTTCAGAATGATAGCTGTACTTAGAATTGTTTACCAAATAGATAATTTCCTAGTTATTGGAGAATCTATTGACTAGCATCAGGTGAGGGAAAGGAAGAGAGGTACTCTCATATAATTCAAATAGGTCTTGAAAATTCCTAAAGTTAACTGAAACACACTTTCCTTTACATCAAGGGAATAAAAGTGAGACTTCTGGTTTCAGCTCAGACATTCAGAGAGCAGGAAACAGTATTGCATCCATACTCTTATAATAAGAAAAAGCTGGAAAAAATGTAAATTACAACTTTTCTTGAACCCATCAGTGAGCTGAGGTTAGTGGATAAACAGCTAACTGGATAGCTAGAGTCAGGATCCCACAGGGAGAAGCAGGATTTGAACATTTACTGACTTGGGGCAGAAACCACTTAATACCAAATAAGTCAGTACAAGATTCAGATGGAAATTTTTAATGAGTTGCTAAAGACCAAGTGTGGGCTGGCATGAGAAAGTGAAGCCCCTGAAGGTGGCCAACAGAAGGGGGTTCACACCTCTTGCAGCTGATTCCTCCAGAACCTCCACCAGCCATTCGGGGGAGGTTAGAGAGGACACCAGGGGTGCCAGCTGGGGCAGAACAGCAGCTCCTTTTCCCATTCTGCTCAGACCGGTCTCCCTTTTCTCCTCTAAGGAATGGAAGCTTTTCTCTTCAGTGGGGATGATCAACAAAAACTGTAGCTTGAGGGTGCTGGTGAAAACTCCTGCAGCTGGGAAGGAAAGCAGGAAGAAAAGCTCCACTCCTGGGAGAGGGGCACGTCACCCGCAAACGCTGGTTTACCCAGTCTGCCTGTCTCCCTCCTCCATACCCACGTCCACCCATGGTAACAAGCATACAGAGACTTCCCTGGTGGCACAGTGGTTAAGAATCCGCCTGCCAATGCAGGGGACACGGGTTTGAGCCCTGGTCCTGGAAGATCCCACATGCCGCGGAGCAACTAAGCCCATGCGCCACAACTACTGAGCCCACGCACAGCAACTACTGAAGCCCATGCGCCTGGAGCCCTGCTCTGCAACGAGAAGCACCGCAGTGAGAAGCCGGCGCACCGCAATGAAGAGTAGCACACAACTAGAGAAAGCCCGCGAGCAGCAACGAAGACCCAACACAGCCAAAACTAAATAAATAAATTAAAAAAATATATATATATTAAAAAAAAACCCAAGCATACAGTAAAAATAAAAGTGGGATAAATTGGGGACAGCAGCAAGAGACAGATTGTTTGTGGGTAACAGGGCAAAGGGAGAACCAAATCCACATGGGGAGTAGACCCTAAATACAAGGTTTCCCTAGAGGAATTTGAAGCCCTTGATGCACTGAGGGTAACCACAGCAACAACAAACTTCAAATCCAGCCCCACTCCTGATAGAAACCCCATGCTACAGGCCTAGTAGAAGGAAAGATATGCTCATCTCCAAGTAGGAAAAATATTTACCTCTGTATCAACTGTCCTATACTACATTTATGACCTTCAACAAAAAATTATGACATAAAAAGGTAATAAAAAACACAGTCTGAATAGGCAAAGCAATCATCCAAACCAAACTCAGATATAAAACAGAGTACAGACATATTATTAGAATCATTAAACAAATGAAGGGTTTTTAAAGATGAATGTGACTCAAAGGAACATTTTTACAGAGGGTTTAAAAGTATAGAATCATTATTGGTAAGATCAGTCTTAAACAAAATGGGGAATAGACAAAAGATTTTTGGTGCTAATCATCTCACTTTTCTGTTACCTTTGCTCTTGCTTTCTGAATATCTTCATTGTTTTCCATTTCCACTCCTTTTAAAAACCTATTGCTTTAAAATGATTAGAATCTCACTTCTACTGTGAAGTACCTGATAAATATATGATCTCTTCCAATTTAAACAAAGTCTCAATTCAAAGGTATAAGCTTCTAAGGATAGAACTTGAAACAGCCTCGAGTTTAACAATGGAGACTGGTTGGGAGTCAGAGGTGTGTCTGTGGGTTTTTGTTGTTGTTTTTTAGTGATAATTTTTAAATTTCTACCTTTCAACTACTTCTACCAACACTCCCTTTACAAAATATTTTAGTCTTATAAACTATGACAGTCAGGTTTGGAGTTGGTGTTGGGGAAATCACACTGCTTGTCTAATCATCTTCTTGGTTTCCAGGTGGTGAGCAAGTCTACTTAGGAAGGGTAGAAGGCACGCAAGAGGAGAGTGACAATGGCCACTGCCAAATTTGTTGTGATAAATTCTCAATACTTTTTTTTGGAGGGGGTAAAATCTCCAGAAATATATATGTTGAAATTGAAACAGAGAGACTAGCATGGTCCCTATGAATGAGATACATGAACACTTTTTGATTCTATTATAGTATTGATTACAGTGTATATTATCCTACATTTATATGCCTATTCTCCACCTCATTTGTGGGCTCCCAAAGGGCCAAGATTCTATTTCATAAATATTTTTATCTCATGCTTAGCATGTAGATGGCAGTCAAAAACCACTTTTTTGACATTTAAAAAAAATTTTTTTTGTTGAAAGATATTAAAGAAAATCTTCAAAACATCAGAAATCATCACTCCCTATCCAATGACTTAATACAGCTATTTTTATTTTTGCACATGGTTTTCAGTTCTTATTTATAACATTCATGTGACTGGCATTTTTGGAGTTCATTCACTCATTCATTCTTTCAAAAATAATTGATAAAGCACCTATTTGTCTGGCACCAAGCTAGATCCTGGGAATAAAATAAGTAGGTAAAATGAGTTCACTTCCTACTTTCCTAGAGCTTATGACTAGGGGGGGAGACAGACAGTTATTAAATAATCATAATAAATGTAAAATTACCATTTTGATAAGAGCTGCATTACTACAAATACACTGGAAAATTTCTCACCAATTAAGAAGTCTGAGACATTGAAGGAATGGTGATTAAGCTTAGATCTGAATTCTGAGAAGCAGTTACATGGTAAAAAAGAGTATTTCAGGAGAGAGAAATATCATGATCAAAGACTCAATTGCATGAAAATGGAAGGGAGTGTGAAGACATGGTGTAAATAAGGAGACCTCAGTCTGGATACTCAAGTCTTTCTTCAGAGCAGGAAGGCATTCTTCCACTACATCTCTGATTAATGCTTCTTTTCCAACTCTGATTTCTTCCTCAAAAATAGATTTCTTAGGTTGGTGCTTTAGTTTGTCCTCTAAGTCACCTACCTTTCTTTTACAAATTGTTTCTTTACCTTTTTCTTCCACATTTTCACAGATTTTTCAAATGTATCTTCTTTATCATGGATTTGGGGTTTTGGCCATTGTCTTCTTTCAATTTTATCCAATGCATATTTTAACTACATCTTGCATTATTTTGCTTCCTTGAAAATTTTACTTATCATATTCTTATCTCTGTTGAATTTTTTCCCCTAGGATCTGTATTCATGTTTAATAAATGCCATTGAATTAAATATTAATATTTATTTTGGATTCCTGGGTTCTGAAGTAGATCAAATAATCTACTGTATATGTGTTAATGTTCCTTTCCTTCACTGCACATATCACATATAAATTTATTCTTTTAATTTATAGAACATTATAACATTTTATACTTTAATCTTGTTAATGTTCTTCTTCCCCTTTAAATTGTAAGTTCATCAAGAAAAAAAAAGGGAGAAGACTCAAATCAATAGAATTAGAAATGAAAAAGGAGAAATAACAACTGACACTGCAGAAATACAAAAGATCATGAGAGATTACTACAAGCAACTATATGCCAATAAAATAGACAACCTGGAAGAAATGGACAAATTCTTAGAAATGCACAACCTTCCGAGACTGAACCAGGAAGAATTGGAAATATGAACAGACCAATCACAAGCACTGAAATTGAAACTGTGATTAAAATTCTTACAACAAACAAAAGCCCAGGACCAGATGGCTTCACAGGCGAATTCTATCAAACATTTAGAGAAGAGTTAACACCTATCCTTCTCAAATTCTTCCAAAACATAGCAGAGGGAGGAACACTCCCAAACTCATTCTACGAGGCCACCATCACCCTGATACCAAAACCAGACAAAGATGTCCCAAAGAAAGAAAACTACAGGCCAATATCACTGATGAACACAGATGCAAAAATCCTCAACAAAATACTAGCAAACAGAATCCAGCAGTACATTAAAAGGATCACATACCATGATCAAGTGGGGTTTATCCCAGGAATGCAAGGATCTTCAATATATGCAAATCAATCAATGTGATACACCATATTAACAAACTGAAGGAGAAAAACCATATGATCATCTCAATCGATGCAGAGAAAGCTTTCAACAAAATTCAACACCCATTTATGATAAAAACCCTGCAGAAAGTAGGCATAGAGGGAACTTTCCTCAACATAATAAAGGCCATATATGACAAACCCACAGCCAACATCGTCCTCAATGGTGAAAAACTGAAACCATTTCCACTAAGATCAAGAACAAGACAAGGTTGCCATTCTCACTGCTATTATTCAACATAGATTTGGAAGTTTTAGCCACAGCAATCAGAGAAGAGAAAGAAATAAAAGGAATCCAAATCAGAAAAGGAGAAGTAAAGCTGTCACTGTCTGCAGATGACATGATACTATACGTAGAGAATCTTAAACATGCTACCAGAAAACTACTAGAGCTAATCAATGAATGTGGTACAGTAGCAGGATACAAAATTAATGCACAGAAATCTCTTGCATTCCTATACACTAATGATGAAAAATCTGAAAGTGAAATTAAGGAAACACTCCCATTTACCACTGCAACAAAAAGAATAAAATATCTAGGAATAAACCTACCTAAGGAGTCAAAAGACCTGTATGCAGAAAATTATAAGACACTGGGGAAAGAAATTAAAGATGACACAAATAGATGGAGAGATATACCATGTTCTTGGATTGGAAGAATCAACATTGTGAAAATGACTATACTACCCAAAGCAATCTCCCGATTCAATGCAATCCCTATCAAACCACCACTGGCATTTTTCACAGAACTAGAACAAAAAATTTCAAAATTTGTATGGAAACACAAAAGGCCCCAAATAGCCAAAGCAATTGTGAGAAAGAACAAGGGAGCTGGAGGAATCAGGCTCCCTCACTTCTGACTATACTACAAAGCGACAGTAATCAAGACACTATGGTATTGGCACAAAAACAGAAATATAGATCAATGGAACAGGATAGAAAGCCCAGAGATAAGCCCACACACATATGGTCACCTTATCTTTGATAAAGGAGGCAAGAATATAAAGTGGAGAAAAGCCTTTATCTTTGATAAAGGAGGCAAGAATATACAGTGGAGAAAAGCCTCTTCAGTAAGTGGTGCTGGGATAACTGGACAGCTACATGTAAAAGAATGAAATTAGAACACTCCCTAACACCATACACAAAAATAAACTCAAAATGGATTAAAGACCTAAATATAGGGCCAGACACTCTAAAACTCTTAGAGGAAAACATAGGCAGAACACTCTATGACATAAATCACAGCAAGATCCTTTTTGACCCACCTCCTAGAGAAATGGAAATAAAAACAAAAATAAATGGGACATAATGAAACTTACAAGCTTTAGCACAGCAAAGGAAACCATACACAAGACAAAAAGACAACCCTCAGAATGGGAGAAAATATTTGCAAATGAAGCAAGTGACAAAGGATTAATCTCCAAAATTTACTAGCAGCTCATGCAGCTCAATATCAAAGAAACAAACAACCCAAATCAAAAATCGGCAGAAGACCTAAATAGACCTTTCTCCAAAGAACATATACAGATTGCCAACAAACACATGAAAGAATGCTCAACATCATTAATCATTAGAGAAATGCAAAATAAAACTACAGTGAAATATCACCTCATACCGGTCAGAACGGCCATCATCAAAAAATCTACAAACGGGGAGGAGCTTCAAGATGGCGGAAAAGTAAGATGCTGAGCTCACCTTCCTCTCCACAAATACATCAGAAATACATCTACACGTGGAACAACTCCTACAGAACACCTACTGAACGCTGGCAGAAGACCTCAGACCTCCCATAAGGTAAGAAACCCCCCACGTACCTGGGTAGGGCAAAAGAAAAAAGAATAAACAGAGACAAAAGGATAGGGACGGGACCTGCACCAGTGGGAGGGAGCTGTGAAGGAGGAACGGTTTCCACACACTAGGAAGCCGCTTCACGGGCGGAGACTGCGGGTGGCGGAGGGGGAAAGCTTCGGGGCCGCGGAGGAGAGCACAGCAACAGAGGTGCGGAGGGCAAAGCGGAGAGATTCCCGCACACAGGATCAGGGCCGACCGGCACTCACCAGCCCGAGAGGCTTGTCTGCTCACCCGCCGGGGCGGGCGGGGCTGGGAGCTGAGGCTTGGGCTTCGGTCGCGGCGCCGGGAGAGGACTGGGGTTGGCGGCGGGATTAGTGCGCCACGGCTAGCCGGGAGGGGGACCGGGGAAAAGTCTGGACCTGCCGAAGAGGCAAGAGACTTTTTCTTCCCTCTTTGTTTCCTGGTGCGCGAGGAGAGGGGATTAAGAGCGCTGCTTAAAGGAGCTCCAGAGACAGGCGCGAGTCGCGGCTAAAAGCGCGGACCCCAGAGACGGGCATGAGACGCTCAGGCTGCTGCTGCCGCCACCAAGAAGCCTGTGTGCAAGCACAGGTCACTATACACATCCCCCTTCCGGGGAGCCTGTGCAGCCCGCCACTGCCAGGGTCCCGGGATCCAGGGACAACTTACGTGGGAGAACGCACGGCGCGCCTCAGGCTGTTTCAACGTCATGCTGGCCTCTGCCGCTTCAGGCTCGCCTCGCATCCGTGCCCCTCCCTCCCACCGGCCTGAGTGAGCCAGAGCCCCCGAGTCAGCGGCTCCTTTAACCCCGTCCTGTCTGAGCGAAGAACAGACGCCCTCAGGTGACCTACATGCAGAGGCGGGGCCAAATCCAAAGCTGAGCCCCGGGAGCTGTGCGAACAAAGAAGAGAAAGGGAAATCTCTCCCAGCAGCCGCAGAAGCAGCGGATTAAAGCTCCACAATCAACTTGATGTACCTGCCTCTGTGGAATACATGAATAGACAACGAATCATCCAAAATCGAGGAGGTGGGCTTTGGGAGCAAAGATATATATATTTTTTCCCTTTTCCTCTGTGAGTGTGTATGTGTATGCTTCTGTGTGTGATTTTGTCAGTATAGCTTTGCTTTTACCATTTGTCCTAGGGTTCTATCCATCCGTTTTTGTTTTTGTTACTTTTTAAAATTTTTTTCTTAATAATTATCTTTTATTTTAATAACTTTATTTTATTTCACTTTATTTTATTTTATCTTCTTTTTTTCTTCCTTCCTTCCTTCCTTTCTTTCTCTCTCTTTCTCTCTCTCTCTCTCCTTCTTTCTTTCTTTCATATTTTCTCCTTTTATTCTGAGCTGTGTGGATGAAAGGCTTTTGGTGCTGCAGCCAGGAGTCAGTGATGTGCCTCTGAGGTGGGAGAGCCAACTTCAGGACACTGGTCCACAAGGGACCTCCCAGCTCCAGGTAATATCAAACGGCAAAAATCTCCCAGAGATCTCCATCTCAACGCCAAGACCCAGCTTCACTCAACAACCAGCAAGCTACAGTGCTGGACACCCTATGCCAAACAACTAGCAAGACAGGAACACAACCCCACCCATTAGCAGAGAGGCTGCCTAAAATCATAATAAGGCCACAGACACCCCCAAAACACACCACCAGACGTGGACCTGCCCACCAGAGAGACAAGATCCAGCCTCATCCACCAGAACACAGGCACTATTCCCCTCCACCAGGAACCCTACACAACCCACTGAACAAACCTTAGCCGCTGGGGACAGGCACAAAAAACAACGGGAACTATGAACCTGCAGCCTGAGAAAAGGAGACCCCAAACACAGTACGTTAAGCAACATGAGAAGACAGAAAAACACACAGCAGATGAAGGAGCAAGGTAAAAACCCACCAGACCTAACAAATGAAGAGGAAATAGGCAGTCTGCCTGAAAAAGAATTCAGAATAATGATAGTAAAGATGATCCAAAATCTTGGATATAGAATAGTCAAAATGCAAGAAACATTTAACAAGAACCTAGAAGAACTAAAGAGCAATCAAACAATGATGAACAACACAATAAATGAAATTTAAAATTCTCTAGAAGGGATCAATAGCAGAATAACTGAGGTAGAAAAACGGATAAGTGACCTGGAAGATAAAGTAGTGAAAATAACTACTGCAGAGCAGAATAAAGAAGAAAGAATGAAAAGAACTGAGGACAGTCTCAGAGAACTCTGGGACATTAAATGCACCAATATTCGAATTATAGGGGTTCCAGAATAAGAAGAGAAAAAGAAAGGGAATGAGAAAATATTTGAAGAGATTATAGTTGAAAACTTCCCTAGTATGGGAAAGGAAATAGTTGGTCAAGTCCAGGAAGCACAGAGAGTCTCATACAGGATAAATCCAAGGAGAAACACGCCAAGACACATACTAATCAAACCACCAAAAATTAAATACAATGAAAAAATATTAAAAGCAGCAAGGGAAAAACAACAAATAACACACAAGGGAATCCCCATAAGGTTAACAGCTGATCTTTCAGCAGACACTCTGCAAGCCAGAAGGGACTGGCAGGACATATTTAAAGTGATGAAGGAGAAAATCCTACAACCAAGATTACTCTACTCAGCAAGGATCTCATTCAGATTTGATGGAGAAATTGAAACCTTTACAGAGAAGAAAAGGATAAGAGAATTCAGCACTACCAAACCAGCTTTACAACAAATGCTAGAGGAACTTCTCTAGGCAGGGAACACAAGAGAAGGGAAAGACCTGCAATAACAAAGCCAAAACAATTAAGAAACTGGGAATACGAACATGCATATTGATAATTACCTTAAATATAAATGGATTAAATGCTCCAACCAAAAGACATAGACTGGCTGAATGGATACAAAAACAAGACCCGTATATATGCTGGAGAGGGTGTGGAGGAAAGGGAACCCTCTTGCACTGTTAGTGGGAATGTAAATTGATACAGCCACTATGGAGAACAGTATGGAGGTTCCTCAAAAAACTAAAAATAGAACTACCATACGACCCAGCAATCCCACTACTGGGCATATAGCCTGAGAAAACCATAATTCAAAAAGAGTCATGTACCACAATGTTCATTGCAGCTCTATTTACAATAGCCAGGACATGGAAGCAACCTAAGTGTCCATCAACAGATGAATGGATAAAGAAGATGTGCCAAATATATACAATGGAATATTAGTCAGCCATAAAAAGAAACGAAATTGAATTATTTGTAATGAGGTGGATGAACCTAGAGTCTGTCATACAGAGTGAAGTAAGTCAGAAAGAGGAAAACAAATGCTGTATGCTAACACATATATTTGGAATCTAAAAAACAAAAATGGTCCTGAAGAACGTAGGGGCAAGATGGGAATAAAGACACAGACCTACTAAAGAATGGACTTGAGGATATGGGGAGGGGGAAGGGTAAGCTGGGACAAAGTGAGAGATTGGCATGGACATATATACACTACCAAACGTAAAATAGATAGCCAGTGGGAAGCAGCCGCATAGCACAGGGAGATCAGCTCAGTGCTTTGTGACCACCTAGAGGGGTGGGATACGGAGGGTGGGAGGGAGGGAGATGCAAGAGGGAAGAGATATGGGGACATATGTATATGTATAATTGATTCCCTTTGTTATAAAACAGAAACTAACACACCATTGTAAAGCGCTCCATGAGATAGTGTAATTCTTTGTTTTTGTTTACTGTTATATTTCATTTTACCTGTCAGATTTTTGACATTCGATAATTGGTAAAGAAATAAATATTCAAGATAGTGCCTTTATTTTCTTTGCAATGTTTTAAAACACAGCTCTGTAATTTTCTGTCTTTTTTTTTAATGATACAAGATCCCATCAGACCTGTCACACAGTAACCAGCTGTGGGTGATTTTTCCAAATTTCTGCTTTTGTGATTAATGAATCTTTTCTCAGGTTTACTGTTTGAGAATAGGTTAATATATATAACTTCCAGTGTAATTCTGAGATTGTAGCAAGCATTCATGTTGTGTGACTTTGGTATACTCAGGAACATCTTCTCCTGTCATGTGGTTTGTTTTTTTGTGTCTCTTTATCAAGGGCTCTATGTGAATTTTTTTTTAAAGGAGATGTCCTGGCTGTATCACAAATGTTTTGAATCAGACTCTCATGTGGGTGTATGATTGTGGTTTCTTTTAAAAAAGTGTTTCACAGTTGATTCTGATGACCCACTTTGTTTTTTTTTTGCTATTCAGAGTAAAAACTACAACTTCTAGCATTCACTATAATAAAGCTGCCATCACTAGCAAATGCTGTATTCAAATATTTGTTCTCATTCACTCTACTTCTTATCCTACTTGTGAGGGTGTGAAAGATCTCTGTGCACCAAACAGAAACACACAAAAAGCCATGCAATTGAGAGAGAGTTGGTAAATGATTTGGTGCAGACTCCATTTCTGCCAGAGCAGACAAACAAAATGAAGACACATCTTTTAAATGGGCTTTGCTTTCTCAGGTTAATGTCAGCGTTTCTTAATCCATATCCATGGGCTTGAAAGAAACTTAACACATTCTGTAATATGTTGTCTGACAGTTGCAGCTTGGAAATTTTCTATTAGTTCTATTTCTTCAGCAGTATTTTAATGAGAGGTTGGAAGAAGATGTATCAAGTGCTGATAGTCAAATTAGAAATTAATAAGGTCTGGGAAATATATGACTTAACACATGAATGACAGATGTCATGATAGCATAAGCCCTCCATCATACTAGACTTTAGGCTTGAGTAACATTGTCCAAACTGGTTTTGGTTCTTGTTTTAAAAAGAAAGGTATTAAGCTTTTCTTCTTATTTAGACTATTAATTTCTCTCTTCCTTTTTCACCTCTACCTATCTTCTAGTCACCGGTTTTATTGCGTTACAATTACCTGAGCAAATACATTTTCTTCTATTACATATTAACCATACCTTTCACTTTAACTTTGTATGGATCATATATTCTAATCTTAACCACAAATGCATAGCCACACCTTAACAATGAGTACTCCCATTTTTTCCCATTTATAGTTTGTTTCATTGTCATAAATTCATAGGTGATTCATTGTTCCATCATTAGTATAGAATGTGAAAATTGTCAGTGAAGGGACCAGGAACTGCTCAGAAATAACATCCTACTCAATTAATACAATGTTAGTTGAAAACACAGCAGCAGAAGAATTTTTTTCTCCCCTTAAATATGTGTTTCACGGTCCACTGCGGCATCACTACTTAACGGTTCTAAGTTCGCTTCGTTCACGGATTTTCTTTCATTTTCTGATGTCTTGATATCTTTTCCTTGATATTTTTTCTTCATAACAGAAATTAATACAACATATAAAACAAGAGCTGGGAGTTTTAAGCCTGTAGTCAAGCCAAAGAAAGTATTTCTGTGAAAAGAGAAAAAAAGTCAGTTTTTACTTCGAAAACACTTTACAGTGTTGCTCTTCAGTATGCAGAAGGCCTTTAAAAAATGATGTTTGAAATCTTACATAAAAACATTGAAGTAGCAATTTCAGTGATTCTTTTGATTGGAGCATAAGAAGTTTGTGATTATTTTTAAAGGACGATTAACCCACAGAAACTAAGGATGGTTCACGATCTGCCCAAGTGCTTTCCGTAAAATAAGGTATATTTGGAATGTTTAACTTTCTCAGGGATAGATTAGTTCATGTGTAATGAGAACAGATTATAAAGGAAATGAACTGACTGTGAGATAATCAGATTGAATCCATTTATATTGAACCAGGAGCCAGTGTTTACCTTATAGGCTTGCTGTCTACAAAGCCCTGCCCTGTGGTCTACTGAAAATTTTTCACAAGGCCACATAAAATTACCTAGTACACATGGTCTAGTCCAAGGATTCTCGGCTTTGATTGAACATAAGAATCACCTAAGGAGATTTTAAAACTCCCATTCCCCAGGCCACACCCCCTGACCAATTAAATCAAAATTGAAATAAGTATTTCAAAATAGAAGTTAGCATTTTGGGGGAATTCCCTGGTGGTCCAGTGGTTAGGACTCCATGTTTTTACTGCTAAGGGTGCGGGTTCAATCCCTGGTTGGGGAACTAAGATCCTGCAAGCTGCATGGCACAGCCAAAAAAAAAAAAAAAAAGGAAAAAAATAAATAGTTTTTAAAGCTCCTCAGGTGATTATAATGAGCAGGAAAGATTGATGACCACTGACCTGGTAGGTTGAGAAGCAGTCGCCTCATAACATTATTAACTAATAACATTATTAACTAAATGTTGAGAAGCTTTATGCAAAAGATACTTTGAACAATTATTAGGTTTAACTGAATGGAATTAATTCTATAACTTTGAGTTGTTTACAAAGTTTATTAAATGGTAGCTATAATTCCTAATATTATTATTACACTGAAAATATCTCATTCTTTAGTAATTAACATAGTCAAAGGAAAAAATCAATTAATGAAATATATTTATGAGAACTTACCCATATAATGTGGAATTGTATATCCGACAAGACCCTTGCTTCCCATAGTTGTTGACAGACCACTTCATACAAGCTCTATCAATCAGAGCCCCAAAATATATAGGAGCTGGAATTCCTCCTGCAACGTAAGATGAGAAGATGTCAACCCAAGGAACATATTTCAAAGGAAAAAGTGATATTCCACACTGATATATTTGGATTATGTAGAAATTAAAAATTTTGAAAAAAAATATTTTGGAGCACTTGTCCATTGATTTGGCCTAACTCTACTCAAGAATCAAGATTATGAGGAATCTCCAAAGCTCAAATCACATACAATAGCATAGACATCTTTTATCTACCCTCACCATGCCAACACATATAGGGAAGAAGGAAAATTATATGCCTGTACATTGTTCTTCTTATAATGCCAATTAAGCCTGGTTGGTAAAAAGGAGAATGTTGTCAGTAAAACATAGAAGTTATATTGGTTCATATGTAATTTTTCTTAGGCAAGGAAGGACAGCTAGGATAGCAGGAGTAGAGTTATAACTTCACAGGGAAAGGGAAAATCTCTCAGCTCAATTGCTGCAAAGGCAAGAGATTTTTCAACTCTATTTTTAAGTAAATTAAAAGGTGGGGGCTTCCCTGGTGGCACAGTGGTTGAGAATCTGCCTGCTAATGCAGGGGAGACGGGTTTGAGCCCTGGTCTGGGAGGATCCCACATGCTGCGGAGCAAGTAGGCCCGTGAGCCGCAACTACTGAGCCTGCGCGTCTGGAGCCTGTGCTCCACAACAAGAGAGGCCACGATAGTGAGAGGCCCGTGCACCGAGATGAAGAGTGGCCCCCGCTTGCCACAACTAGAGAAAGCCCTCACACAGAAATGAAGACCCAACACAGCAAAAATTAATTAATTAATTAATAAACTCCTACCCCCAACATCTTAAAAAAAAAAATCTTAAAAAAAAAAAAAACTGAATGCCAACACTAGGACTTCCTCCCCAGAGAAGCACAGGCCCAGCTTCACTGAGTGCTAGGCTCCTGGTAGGCTGTGCTTTTTTTTTTTGGCCTCAGGGCTCCACTCCCACCTTCTTGGAGTCATGAAGCATTTTCTCTCCATTGATTGTGTTCTTTCTTTTTTTTTTTTTTTTTTGCGGTACACGGGCCTCTCACTGTTGTGGCCTCTCCCATTGCGGAGCACAGGCTCTGGACGTGCAGGCTCAGTGGCCATGGCTCACGGGCCCAGCCGCCCTGCGGCACACAGGATCCTCCCGGACCGGGGCACGAACCCATGTCCCCTGCATCGGCAGGCAGACTCTCAACCACTGCGCCACCAGGGAAGCCCGATTGTATTCATTTTTAATACCTCCTGAAGCAGCCTGGGCTGACCAAGGGCCTGTGGTGCTGAATTTTGCTTCTGTTGATGTTCTGATCATAATGATGCCTAGGTCTCTTCAGTGGCCTGTACCTAACCCAGTTTTTATTTGTAGTTATGATTTTGCAGAATTTGAGGACTTTCAGGAACACACATGTTGTCTTATAGCAGAAGTGCCCATCTGCTTTTACTGCTATTTTAATAAACTCTGACATTGACTCCTAATTCTAAGCATTAGTAACTTGACCAGATTTTACAGATATGCTAATTTTCAAATTTTATATTGTTACATAAAAATGGTAGTGATTCATAGTTTACAGTTTTGCCAATTTCATTTACTTTTAATCAGTCTCAATTTTCTGAGAGTGAGAAATCTTAGAATGTCAAGGAACTGCTGTCTGAGACGAATATATCTGAGGAAAACTGTTACTGAGAAACTGGATTAGGAATTCACAGGTTTCTACAAATCTAAGCCATTCCTTTGAAAAATGAAAACTATGTGCCAACAATTTATTTTTCTTATATAAAAATAGCACTGGTTTGATCAAACTTAATGAATTAAATGTTTCAGGTAACAAACTTGGTCTTATATTATAGAAAATTTAAAACTTCAGATAACTTGTTTTCCAAATACCTGTTTCAGTTTAATATACCTTCCACAATTTACATTGTATTCAGACAGTTGTTTGTGACCGGACATTTGGTCCTCAGTATGTATTTCTCCCCTAGAAGAGTTAGATTCCATTGGACCATATACTGGACATATCAAAATAGGATGCTCAAAATCAGAATAGCAAAATTCCTTTTTTTCTATTTTACGTCTCTAGAGGAACTTCTTCTATTCTCAATCTCATTTCAGCATATCAGAAGGAATACTAGCTCCCCAAATTCTCTTTCTATCTGCTAACTTCTATAGCTTAGATTCTAGGAGTGAGGCATCTCCATTGGATCTAGAGGAACTGCCAGGATTGGACAGAGAGCTACAAAAGACAAGGTAGAAACTTTAATGCACATAGCTAACTGAAAGAAGGCAGTCTGAAAAACTACTTACGGTATGATTCCAACTATATGATCCTCTTCCATAAAGTTTGCACTATTCCTGCCAGCTGGAAATAACTGTCCTCTTTAGAACTCTTAGCACTTTGTAGCTCACTCACAGCCCTTATCCTACAGTACCTCCATCTTCTCCTTCTCTCCCATACCTTTTATATTTTCTCCTTTTACCTTTGAGGATCTGTGATTTTCTCCCAAATATACTTGTTGGACACCTGCTCCATTGTAACTTGGCCATAGTTATGCTTCTTTCTTTTGCTTGCAAGAGTCCCAGGGATTGACGCCCTCCCATTTCCTTTTCTTTCAGCCATCGGTGGTTGCCTCCCGGCCATGATCAGTTGCCTACCCCAATTCCTAGAGCAATCATGTCCTTTTCCTACTTCCCAGGAATAAGCATATAATGTTAACAGGTCTTAAAAAGCAGTAGCACAGGGGTTAGGTTAGAAGTTGTTAAGCTACCAACAGGAAACTGTATGGTATAAATGGCAAATGGCAACAAAGGGAAAAGGATAATTTTCTAAATCTTGTACTAATCACCTCATCTGAATATTTAGAAATAGGCCTTTAGCCTCTAGATTCTATAGTATTACTATTTGACAGCAACAACAAAATACAACTTCCTGAGCTTTCTTTCATTCAGAGCACTCCCCATTCTAAGATGCTCAGTTCTAGAATTTTAGTTCCCATGAAACCAAGCAGAACCCTGTGGGCCCCTGCAAGTACAAAGTTCCCTCCATGTCCCCTGCCTCTTGTTTGTAGAAAAGATGAAGTCTCCCAGGCCTTCCTGAGTCACAAAAGAGCAAGCTCAGGCAGTTAATGATTAGGACAGCAGAGTCACAGAATCTTTCCAGTGTCTGATGTACATCCCTGAGTTGTGTTGCAGATACCATAACTGCCACCAAAGAGAAAAAGCTAACCGCCTAATGACCAGCCTGTAGCCATGCCATAAGCTGCTCCATCTATGGCTAGCACAATTCCAAGAACTGGCTTCAGATAATGGGGTTAACATTATTGCTCATGATAATCTATATTTTGTGGGCATCAAAATAATTGTAGTTTACTCTGCCTGTATATGTAGGTGGGCATCTAAAATTATCAGCAAAAAGATACTACAGATCCATGTCGACATCTTCCACTTTAAGAATACAATGCCCTTTGTCGGCATGAAATTATAGAAGATGGACTTTCATCCCTAATCCCATGGAATGGAATGATGTCTGACAAGCAGCTCTTTTGCTCCTTTTCTGTTTGTCTATTTCTGTTCCCCTTAAACCTTAATTATAAAAATCAGATCACTAGGTAACATTTAACCTAACTCCTGGCTTGTGCTCTACTTAATGCACACCATGCGTTGCCTAACCTGTTGATTCTTTTCCTAGATTAAAAGAAGTAGGAATGAAGAATTAAGTAATTAAAAATGATTGACTCTCTATCCCCAGTGCCCCCTTAGCAAACTTGCAAGCAGACCACATGGGCAAGATAGCATCCAAAGGAAGATCAGGAGTAGTCAGCAAGTCTGCATGAAGTGAAAAAATGATGAGGAATCTGACCTCCTACCTTAATAATTAACTGAGATTATTTCCCCTTTTTCCCTTTAAAAACTATCATGGCTGAGCAGAATCTTCAGAGATGGTTTTGGGATGAGTCTGCCTTCTCCCTAGATTGCTGGCTTTCTGATTAAAGCAACTTTCCTTTCTACCAACACTTGCCTCTCAAATACAGCCAGACCTGAGTTCAGTAACACCCATTCCCTTCTGCATTTTAAATTTCTATTAAAGGTTATCTGCCCCAGCCTTAGAGAACTAGTCTGAGGGACTGTGAAAGTCCTCATCTGTTGTTTTGCACAATCTCCCAGGTCTCCTGAGCTGTTTTGGGCATTACGCCCCTCAGCATAGAAGGAAGGTCCTGCACTCTGCATATGGGAAGAAATATTCCTAAGTCTTAAATTAAATTCTTGGAGACCACTGATCTTTGTTTTAGAAAGGATATAATACAACTATGATGATGCCTTTTTCTTACAGATTGATTCTAAATAGAACTGACAATGAAATTCTCTTTTAGGTCATTTAGTTCTCCTTTATCTCATTATTTTTCATTTACCACAAACATTAAAATGATATTTTACTTATACCTTTTTAAAGAAACTTTCTGATAATTGGAAATCAGTTACATTCAGTCTTTGAGCTTTGACATGAAAATTTATACCTGGAATTTATCATCTACATATTTATCATACCTAGTGTTCGAATAGTTAGTGAATGGAAACCCATGGCAAGTGATTTCAGTTCAGGTTCAACATTTCTGAAATAAGATAAAGGCAAAGCAACATTAAGCATCTCTAAAATACCAGATTGAGCTAAATATTAAAGCATTTCTCAGTGTTGTTCTTCATGATCTAATGAAAATCCTCAAGTGAAGAGCAGATATTATTTAAAGTTATATTTTCAGTTGTTTTAGAAGGCAAACATCTGAATGATATTAACAGTTCTTATTTCTTTACTTATTCAATGTGTTACAATTTCAAGACAGTTTTACAAACATTTCCACATTTGATCCTTAGAAAATCCTGAGATAGTGGTTGGAATAGACTTTATGATATCTATGAAGACAGTGATTTCATGTGATCTATTCAGTTGACACCTGCCATATGAGAGAGCAAATACTTTTATGTAGGTCTTGGTCTGAGCAGAACTCTTTTTACTACTTCATTTCTATCATTGCTCTTAACAGAAAAGTTGACTAATATGATTCATAAACTACATAATATAACCAGGAAGGTCAAAAAAGATATCTGTATTCTACTGTCTAGTGTATTTAAATGTCATTTTAAAGGTAGCAAATACACTTGTATCCTCTCACAATTTAACTCACTTTTGCATTTAGAAAGTTATTTCCACAATTCCATATTTCTATGTTCAATGAGCTGATGATATAACCAACTCTGTAATAACCTAATACATATGAAGCAAAATAAATTATCTGACTGTAGTGGCAAGATGGGGGAGGGTGACTGAGGCTCAGAAGTTCTGTTTTTACCGAAATATTGAATTAACTGATACAAAGGTTTATTTTTTTTCTTGAATGACTGTATGTGTTCAGAGATAAGTAAATTTAGTCATTCAACAAACTTTGCCATGTGCCTCCTAGGAGACTCTATGCTAGTCTTTGTTATTGATATAAAGAGATAAATCATGTTTATAGTAACTAAATGCCTTAGATAAGTCATTCAACCTCTCTTAGCCTCAGTTTCCTTATCTGCTAAGTAGTCTTATCTTGTGTGTTGTGAGGATACAATGTAATAAGCTAGCCCTCTAAACCTCAATTTTCTTTACACAAAATTGCCCTTTAAGCCTTGTAGGAGAGCTACCCTTGAGTGAGATTCTCAAAAGTATTCAAGAAAGCTTATAAAAGTAAACAGGATAAAAAATTAAACATAGCATAATAAAAATTAAACACAGCAGAGTTATGTATTAAGAAAGAAAATGAATGGAAAGGGTTTTTCCTCTGCTTTTGCAAAAGGCAGGGACACTTCCACTAGCCGAGCTGAGGACACAAAACACTATGCTTGAGGGCAGTGAAGCCATGCCAGTAAGTAGATGAGGTCATGTTATTCAAAGAGATGAGTTCTTCCCTGAGGAAATTGTCATGAGGGAATCAGCCATGACAGCTAACTAGTCCAGTTAGCTGTCTCTCTCAAATAATCAGATTTCTTAAAAGGGCTTTTGGGAAGAGAGAGAATGCAGTTTGTTCCTGGTTGAATTTTCTGTGACAAGTGCCTGAAGTGTCACTTTTCATTGCAGTTGATTTTTTAAAGGGTGTATTTGGCTTACAAGCTGGATGCAATAGAGGCAAAATTGAGATGTTTGCTATCAACTTGTATTTTTACCCAGGGAGAGGGCTAGTGTGTAGAATTGAGCAGACTTGGGGATAGTGATAATATCTTCCTGAAAGGGAACTTGAAATCTTAGACAACTCAGTGGAAATGATAGACTTATGTGATATAATGACACACAACACACATACATACATATAGAGTGACAATCACACACACTCCTACATTCACATGGATGCACACTTACAGACCCTCATGCTCATACTTACATGCACACTCTCAACACACACACACACACACACACACACACACACATTTTTATCATGTAAAGTATTGGTCACTGCAGCATGAGTCCTACCTCAATCTGACAGTGATCAGCTCTGTATTTTGATCAACATTTCTCAGGATGGATTCTCCACAAAAAGCACCTCCTATCATAGCCTTCTGTTTCCTCTGATTCTGTTCTTGCCTCCCAAAGACATATTTTCCACCCAACAGGCAGTGATCTTCTAATTGGATAAGATAGTTGTATAATTCTACTGCTCAGATCTCTCTGCTGGCTTCTTAATACAATGAGAGTAAACTCCAAAGTCTTTACTGTGATCCATAGGGTCTGTGCTCTCTGCACCATGCCTGCTCTCTCATTGTATTTCTTACCTCTTTCTTCTTCGTACAGTCCTCCTGGTCTTGTACATGTCAAGTATGTTCCACCTCAGGACTTTTACCTCCACTGCTACCTTCCCTGGATTGCTCTTCACCTGTTCATATCTGCATGATTTGTACCCTCAATCTTTATTCAGGTCTCATCAAATGACTTTCAATGGAAGGTATCTGAATTAGTACTGCTTCTCCACCCCCTCTTCTTTCTTTGCTTTTCTTTTTTCCTTTCTTTTTTCCTCATCAGGTTATTCTCATCTATGGTCTCCCCTTTCCCACACTGGGGGAACATCAAGTCAGGCTGTGGTGACAGTGGAATGGGGATCCTAAAGCAGACCCTGCCATTGCGATTTACAGAGACAGAGGGTAATTAAAACCCTAGTTAGTGAAGATGCAGTGCGCCTCCTTCCTCACCAGAATTTAGTGATGGAGGGCTCTGCCAAGGGCCTGAGCAATGTACTGTAGACTTGGCTGTTAGGCTTCTTAATGTTTAATTTTTTTGGATGCATGGTGATTAGCTAATTGCATTTTACTGGAGATGCAGGCCGTTGACCTAGTGAGGCTGGAGGTTCAGATGCTCATGGAATGTCGTGGTCTAGTTTGGTGATCCATCTCTTTCAATGGCTCAGACAGGTGATTGAATAAAATCCCCAGAAATGCACTTGGTAGACTAACCACACTTTGTAGAAGTGAAGTAGGTTGTTTATCATGCACATCCAGATCATAGCTTTAGCCTCAATTATTCTATAATATGTGGATTTCTTCACAACTTAACTATTCTTGCAGAGAGGGTGGCTTTTACTAAGAGGAAAGGGGCTCTTATGATGAGTCGTCTTCTATAACTCCTGTCCAATTTTTAAAGATTCACAGAGTTGGTTGAGCTTTCAAATTCTTGGGAGGGAACAGTCTGAAACTACCATTTCTTTAAAACAGTGTTGTAAAAAAATGCTTTTGAAATTATTTCGAAAACAGTTTATGAAATTAATTATTCTTGCAGAAAAGTTGCAAGAATAGTACAAGAATTCCTTCCTCATCTGTATTTCCAAGCATTAAAATTTTATTACCTTTTCTATATTTTTACTCTGATTTTTTCTTCCTAATGCTTAACACTTCTTTTTTTTGTGTATTTACATGCTTATTTATTTATTGTTTCTTCTCCTACACCCATCCACTCTCCCATCCCTCACCCCAATGAAAGCTAGTGAAAGGAGAGCCCTTATCACTTTTGTTCACAGTTCCATCCGTGGCCCCTAGAACCGTGCCTAACATATATACTGAATGTGTAAATATCAACACTCCTGCTTAGTCTAGTTTTAATAATAGCCTTATGATGTAAGCATTGGGGAATCATTAATAGACTGAAG
Source organism: Globicephala melas (assembly GCF_963455315.2). Classification (NCBI taxonomy): domain Eukaryota; kingdom Metazoa; phylum Chordata; class Mammalia; order Artiodactyla; family Delphinidae; genus Globicephala; species Globicephala melas. The sequence continues at coordinate 85,878,153 of NC_083323.1, forward strand.
TTTATATTTTTATTCCACAGTCTGCCTCACAAAAGTTCTCTTTCAATAAAATCGAAGAGAAATCAATAATGTTGATGTGAGAAATCAATAAATGTTGATGTGAGAAATCAATAAATGTTTTTGATAAATGGTAATGTTGATCTTATCACTTTCTTATTAAGATAAAATTATCATCAATGTTGTAACAGTTTTCTCTAAAATTCTCGTTCTCCTCATGAAAAATTTTAAATTAAGAAGCCAAGACTTGTTGAGATGCAAGCTAATTTGGAGTTTTGAGACAACTTCCTGTAATTTAATGAATCTGTAATTTGGCAAATATGGAAAGCTTCTCCTTTTGAGTAGACAGTATTTTATGGTAAGGTAGAGCTTTATCTGTGGAATAAATTAGTATAAATAATTTGACAAGATTTAAGGGTCATTGTGGAATTTAAACAACTGTAGTCTCAGTTTATAGCTTTATACTCATTTTAAAAAACATTAATATATTTGTTTTCTTTCCCTTCTAAGTCATGCTGTTGGCTGACCGTGAACCTGTTGCTAACTACTTATGTCTTAAAAGTATAACTAGAGGTTAACCCAGATCACCATATTTACACATATATATTTTAATACCTACATGCAAGTCTTTACATGCTTTCACTTTTAGGTGATTGAATGATTAACTTCACCAACAGGCCTTGTATTACCTACTCCCTTCCTAACCCTGCAGTCTTACCTTGTGCCATCTGTCTCACTCAGTATGTTCCAACCAACTGGCTTCTGTTCACTCCTCAAACACATCAGTTCTTTCCTGCCTTGAAGCATTGGCATATAGCCCCTCTCCCTGTAAAGTTCTTCACTTGCTAACTTTAACATACCCTCTAGACCTTTAGATTGTGTCACTGTTTTTGAGAAGTATTTTCTGAGTCCTCTTCCTCACAGCTCCTCACCTCAATCCTAAATTTGTTTTTCCTTTTTATTCCCTTTAATAGCACTCTTTTTTTCTTAGTAGTACTAACGACAGTTTGTAATTAATTGTTTATTTTTAAGCTTATTTGCCTTACATAAGTCTTTCCTGTTATACTCTAAACTGTATGAGAACAGGTACTTTATCTGTTTTATTCACCATGGAGTGTTCTTCACCAAGTGTGGTTTAAATATTTGTCTAATCAGTGAAGAAAAGAACGAATATTGCTCATGTATTTTTCTTTTCTCTATGAGGGTATTTGAGAGACTAGGTCAAAAGCCATTCTTTTAACTAGGATTAAAAACTTTGGAATATCATAGACTGTTTATATTATGTGATCTGGTTCCCCAATTTTTTTTTTCAATGGAATCAATAGGTGATTCACTCTGACAGGCCCAACAGGGTATAAGGCATCTCAAAATGAGAAGTTCTTTTAGAATCACAACGAGGATTCTTGCACATTGAGGCAGTTGTCGATCAGTCTCTGTCTTAAAATTCTCATTAAGAGGAGAAAGTACGGAATCTAGATTTTGTAGTGGCAAAGGTCAAGGCAAAATTATTATTAATCATGGCAGTGAAATATCACAGTAATCCTAAGAAAATGCACTCTTAGAAAATTTAAATGTAACAAAATATGAATTGGGGTTCCAAATATATTATGGAAAAATATGCACATTATTAGGTGTGTTTATAGTCTATGTAAAAATGCTTTTAAAAAGTAATACTCACTTAAAAACCAGCATGATATTTGAGGTGCTTCCCAATGCAGAAGAAAAAAAGATAAATATTTGCACTACTATATAAACATAAAATTTTCTTGTACATTGATCATTTTTGGGGCATTCACCCAACTTCATTGAGTTATTTCTGCTCTGGAAACCATTTACTTCCACACAACTACAGTTATGAAACATCTGAAAAATAGTTTTTGAAATATGACAATATATTTACAAAATATGACTGGGCTATAAATATATTCTATTATATTTAAAGACATCTCACTCATCTAAGCTAAAATATTTACAGTTTTTAAAGAAAACATTCTAACAATACAGTTGTTTAAGAATTGAAAGGCAAAATAGTTTCCTGGATTCCTTTATAGACAAGAAAATGTAATTTACTATTAACTTTTTATACATCCCTAAATTAAAAATTAGGAAAGAATAGAAAAAAAGTAATGTCTGAAACTCTGTAAATTATTTTCTCATCAATATAAAGTGTTTAAATATTTCTCTACCACTCACTTTTATTTTCTATAGCACACCTACTTACTCTCTTTAACAATCTCTACAGAGTGTTAGTGACACTCCCTGAGTAGGATTGCCTAGGGAATCCAGAAAATATAGTAGTTTTGGAGGGGTCAAACCTGGGTCGAGAACCACCCATTCGAATGGGGCAAAGTCCAGGGCAGAAGGGACCAGGCATGGATGCTAGAATTCCACTTTGGCCAGCAAATACAACATCTGATTGCATAATGACAGATTATAGGATAGATGATGCCATTACCAGAGAGGTTCAACACAACAGAATACCCTAAAGGTTAGAACACAGCTGGAGAAAATTTAGGAACAAATGATTTTAGAAATTTAATTTGGCAGGCAGTTTATGTAGCTAGATGGCTTTAATAAATTCTGTTCTGAGTCTAGGCTAAACTAAGGTTTAAGGGAAATTTGAACCCATTAATGCTAAAGACCAATTACTGAAGGAGGAACTGGGGAAGAATTTGAATTCATACTTATCTGATGACCAAGCTTTACATTTTTTTTTACTAAGAATTGTATGGAGAAATTCTTTATGTAGCAAGCCTATCAGCCAATAAAACAAAACTTAAGTACAAAGGGCATTATTTTGAGTGATTAAGAAGGGATGACTTATTACTAAGAATTTGGTAAAAGAACTCCGCAGTGGTCCCTAAATGGTAAAGTATTAAGAGGATGATGTCTCCATAGTAGACAGAGCTCTCTTTAGGATTCTAACATCGTGTCTCTTCTAGCCCTTCACGCGTGGACAAGGTGGGACCATAGATTAAACGGGGCACTCTCAATGAAAGGCACTATAGCCATGCATATGAGATATGGGTTTTTAAGTATAGTCTTTGGGCCATTTTTGTGCAAATTTATGACTCAGCTTCAAAGAATCTAGGTTCTTCAAAAAGTTCTCAGTGACCTTCATTAATGCAGTTAGTAGGATTATGGGCAAGAAAATGATGGTAAAGTTTGAAAATCAAAGACAGGAGGATGTGGTAGAGAGCAATGATCAGAGATGATAATATTGCTAATATTGGTGATAGGAAAAGGGCCCAGGAAATGGGTCCCCAACTTTGTGAGTTATTCAGTGGATTGGAAGTAGAATAGAGAACACCATATCTGATGCCCAGCTATTGAAAGTTACTTGGGGGATTGGGGAGAACTCATAATTTGCATGGAAGGGGATATTTTGAGTGAAGAAGACAGTGGCACTTCTATGGGAGATGTTAGCAATAGGTAAGCAGAATATTAAGTTATCCTGCGTAGGAAAAGGGCCAACCTTGAAAAAAATCAAAATTGGAAGCCAAAAATTGGACAGTCAAGTGAGCATGAAGCCTTGATTAATTTCTTGGAAAGTCAAAAGGGTATTGAACCTCAAGATAAACTCTCCAGAATCTATATGCAAGATTGCATATAGATGTTGTCCTGAAAAGGCACCTAGATTGACAAGGGGTTGGCTCAGGATTTTCCCCTAGCATCTGAAGGGTAAAGTACTTCCAACCTAATGGAAATCATATCCTTTAGTCAAATGAGGTGCTTCCTAGAAATCATAAATGTTTTTAAATTTCAAAAGGTCATAGTCTTATAAACGCAAGAAGAAAAGGTGGGAGTAATCTCATGAGAATTCAAGCAACAGAAAAACCTGTTTGTGTCTCAAGCAGGATTTTATGTGAGGCTTTGTTTACACATCACAGCCATCACAATGACAGGCAATAATGGGAATCTTTTTCTTTCTTTTTACTGGTGACCTTAGTTGTAGAAACATTTGGTAAGTAATTATCAAAGTTTAAGTAAGTTAAATCAAATCTGCAGTTTTGATTAAGGAGAAGAAAGTAAAAAATAATACTCACAACAGACTTTTTACTGCCACTTGAAGATTTGCATCCTGCTAAACAAGGTGATATGTAAGTTATTCCATTGTCTCCACAGAGTGGTTCCCATTGATTTTGATCACAATTGCAGTCAGAGTTGCAATAAGAAAGTGGTACATTTATATGAGATGCCACTGGATTATTTCTGGAAATATATGATAGACATATATCAGAAAGAGAGAAAAGAAGAAGAAAGAAGAAGAAGAGGAAGGAGAAGAGGAAGGAGAAGGAGAAGAAGAAGGAGAAGGAGAAGGAGAAGAAGAAGAAGAAGAAGAAGCAGGAGGAGCAGGGGAGAGGGAGGAAGGAGGAGGACAAAAAGAGAAAGTGAGGGAAAGGAAAAGAAGGAGGAGAGACGAAAAGGAGATGAGAAATAAGGGAAAGGGTTGTCTTTAAATTAAATAGAGATATTTTGCTTGTCCAAAATGGCAAAGTTTATTTTTAGTGCTTATTAACTTTTTCACCCTTTATCTTTACCCAGACATGATTTATGATGTAGAAAATATAAAACATAAAAAAGAAACCAAAGAGGATAGGTAAGACATAGACAAGAGGTCTTTGTGATTCTGTCAAAAAATTCCTCAAAAATCACTTCAGTTTTCTGAGAATTGGTTTCTGTTCAGTAGGGTAATGGCATTAGACTAAGGTTCTTCCCAGCTCACTGTAAAGTCTCATGAATCTGTGAATGTTAATTAACTAGTTTGAATTTTTAAATCTATATTTTAACTACACAAGGAAAGGATTCAACGTGGTCAAAGCAGAATCCTTAAGGATCAATTTTTAAAAATCAAGAATAATAGAATCAGGCTTCCCTGGTGGCGCAGTGGTTGAGAGTCTGCCTGCCGATGCAGGGGACACGGGTTCGTGCCCCGGTCTGGGAAGATCCCACATGCCATGGAGCGGCTGGGCCCGTGAGCCATGGCCGTTGAGCCTGCGCGTCCGGAGCCTGTGCTCCGCAACGGGAGAGGCCACAGCAGTGAGAGGCCCGCGTACCGCAAAAAAAAAAAAAAAAGAATGATAGAATCAGTTGAGAAAGACTAGAAAAACTTCATATGCTTTTTTAATGAAACCATAACAAAGTTTATAATGATTTACTGTGAAACATCGTTGTATTTATAAAATATAATCTTATAATATGGCTAAAATTATTAAATGGATTATTCATATAATTAATTTTCTGCTTATAGATTTTTAAAATTATTCTTTTTTTTTTGGTAAAAATCTTGATAAATTATCTTTGAATGAGAAAGTAATTTTCATGAAGAAAGAAGAAGGTAGATTCAGAAATTCTGTAATCAATGATTTTACTGAAAGCATCTAATACCTAATCCTGCTTGGGGACACACGATGGACAGGGAGTGATTTATCATAATGATTAATGACTCAGTCCGGACATTGCAATCAGACAGTCCTGTGTTCACATTAGGTCTGCCACTTCACAGCGATGTGACTACTCTTTCTAAAATTAGATTTGCCATTTGTAAGTCATAAATCCTCATAGAATTTTTTTTGGAAAAAAGTTAATTTAGCTGTTCTCAAACTTTCTGTTCCCAGCAGCCTGTCGATTCTTGAAAAGTATTGAGGACCCCAAGGGTTTTTTGTTCAAGTGGATTCTACTTATTGATGTACATACTCTACTAGAGATTAATAATAAGAAAAATTTAGTACATGAGAATGCGCAAGCACACATATCCTTAGCCAACAGACTGATATTATCATCACATATCTTGTAGCCTTAGAAAATATCTCTGTACAAGCACAGGGAAGTCTGTTCAATACTCTGTAATAACCTAAATGGGGAAAGAATTTGAAAAAGAATAAATACATGTATATGTATAACTAAATCACTTTGCTGTACACCTGAAACTAACACGACATTGTTACTCAACTATGCTCCAATATAAAATAAAAATGAAAAAAATATATCACTATATACTCATTAGAAAATGAGAATGAAAAAGAAAAATACTATCTTGGTATTAATATAAAAATAGTTTAGAATTTGTTGACCATCTGCAAAAGTCTCAGGGACCCCTGTAGATTCTCAGACCACATTCTGAGAACCTCTACAGTAATTCATACTCTAAAAACTTACCCCAGTGACTAACATTTCATAAATGCTAAATATATTGATTCTGTTAATAGCCATCACTTAGACTATGAGTTCCATGAGGGCACTGAGGTATCCTATAAATTTTTTGACCTTTAAGGAGGCACTCAATGAAATTTTATTGAATGAAAAAAGCCCATAGAACTCTAGCTGCCTTCTTTTGAATAGATAGCACAGTTACTGTGCTTGTTTCAGGGAACTGGCTTTAGGTTAAAGCCTGTATGCTTGTGCTGTGAAGTAGCATCGTTCTGGAGTCACTGTATGACTTCAAACAAGCCACAGTTTCTCTGGGTCTCAACTAACAAAGGAAGAGGATATTAGAGGGTCGGGCTGCATAATCTCCAGGATTCTCTTCCCTCTAAAGTTCAATGTTCTAGGTACTCTGTATTTTGATATACCAGAGTGAGTGGTGGTCAATAGGAATATTCAACAACAAACAGGATTAGGAGGGAATGGGGAGATAATTCAAGATTAAGTTGGCAAGCCTCCAAGAATAGGATGACGTTTAGGTAAGCAAATGTGGGAAGATTCGACAGGTTCAAATTGACACCTCATAAGACCCAGAGTTTCAAAGCCCAAAGCCAACAATAAGCAGTGCTAAGGAGTCTGGTTACTAAACTGTGATCCAAGGATCTTTGCTTGTTGCTTGAACGTGAACATTCCTAAACTTAAATTGTTGGCTATATTCAGGAGATGATGAGAAATCTGCACAGGAATCTTGCCCTTGATTTGGGGTAGAGACTGTAGTACTAGGTATACTGCACAATGCGTGATAATAATGAAAAGTAAAAGCTTTCTAGGTCTAATATGCCATTATGTATAGAGTATTTATCAATTCTACTGCTAATGAAGACAATACCAGAAGAAACAGAATTAGCTTGCAAAAAAGGAGAATTGAGTGCAGTGTACTGGTTTTCTTATAAAGATAATTGTTAAACATCAAAATTAACTGCAGATAAAGATTGTTCAGTCACTTTTGGAAAATGTCATTTATATTTCTCTTATGATTCACCCAAGATCATAGTGGTTAGGATTAAGAGTTTTGGAGTCAAAACCTTCAAATCTGAGTCAGAATCTTAACATTGTTAGATATGTAATCTGTGTATCTTTCTAAGCCTTGCTTTCCTTATCTATAAAATGGGGATAAAAGTACCCATCACTCATTGTAAGCACCCATAAATAATAACTATTACTATTACAAACTATATGGCTTTTCTTTAAGGAAGGGAAAAAAAGAACTTTTTGAGATCTTAAGAAATGAACATTTTAAGAATTTGTAAATTGAAATTTCTCTGAGTTAAAAGTTTAGTAAAATTGCCATCTGCCTTGTTTGCCTTACTTTCTTTTACATTAGATGGTTTATATATTGTGCTATTGGTATATTGATATATATATACAAACCCATCATAAGTCAAGGTTAGTCCAGCAACTGATTTGTTTTCACAGATTAGCGCAAAATTTAATAGGTGAAATAGGAAGGACAACATATGGCTACAAAATGAAAATTTCGCAATTCCAACCAAGGTAAATTTGAATTTTTTAATGATATATCCTCCTGTAAACACTCCAGATGCAAAAGTTGGTATGGTTATGAATCCTAGAAGTAAGAGAAAAAATGTAATTATATAAATATGGTTATTCTGAATGTCTTTACACATGAAACACTGTATATCAACCAAAATCATCCTATCTTGTTACTTCTTAAATAGAAGGCTGGCAGTCCAGGATGGAGGTAGAGGGTCAGTGCACCATGTGGGGGAGATAAAAATAATTTCTTCCTGCCAATGCTGAAGTTTTAGTTTCCTCAGTAGCAAAAGTCAGTGACTAAGAATATCTGTATGTCTGAACATATGGTTTTTATAAGGTGCTTTTTGTCCCCTCCCGGAAAACAACAACAACAAAATATCATCTTCCTGACTCTGAGACTTTTATCCTACCATCTAAAATCCTTTGCATTTCCTTAAAATGAAGAGTTCCCATCCTTAAAAACTTACTACAAATTTGCCCAGTAGTTTAGAATTGAACACTTAAATTAATATCTCTTCTTCATTCATCTAAACACACACATGCCCTAAGATGATAAACAGGTCTATATGTGATGTTAAAAATAGTTGATTCCTCTTATAACTTTTCCATTTCATTGTCTTCCAAGATTGATTAAAGATGAAGATCCCTCTAACAAAAAATTTAGGCTGAGAACTTTATTAGGAGTTAAATTTACAATTTTAACTTTTATCTTAAGTTCAATAAGCACATCCTACAGAATTATATTTTTCTTGTTTACTTATGACCTATTCATATATCACTTGATAAATTCAGCTTAACTTATCAAATATTGGGTTTCTACAATGTGCTGGGCCATGTACTGGGTATTCTACTGCTCTTAAGAATCTTATATTATACAGGGGGTAGAGAAAGAATAATATGAGAAAACCTTCCTTCATAAAGAAGTCTCCTTGTGTCATTGGAAACAGATACTGCAGCAAAAAACCTCTCTAAAATATGAGATTTGTATTGAATTATATAGATACCAATGATGTGTTTAAATTGATTTTTCTCCTGGAAACATCAATGTCCTATTTTTTGTAAGTATCTGGGTCCTGATTCAAAGTCCATGAAGGATAGAAGTATAATAATTACATTACAAAAGGATTTGCCTCAGAAGCTCAGCACTAGATTATAAGATCCAGTTATGCAGATATCATATCTGTATGTTCCATTCACATGTCACTTTTCCTTCAGGAATTCATCTCCTCAAAAATAACATGAGCTGTAACTTCAAATGCAGAACAATGATGATATCACAAGACCCATCGATTTGATAAAATTTGAAAAAAATAAATGAAAATTATATTTAATAAAATGTGAAATTGCCTTCACAACAAAATGTCACTTGGAGCTCAGTGACTCAGTAGCATAGCATTTATCAAGCAAACATAAACAGGTCTTACCAAACAAAATGCTAGTCTCAGATGCTGACTGGCCATACTGCTGTTCTACATATTTGAAGACATAAGTAATAATTCCAATATGGCTGCTGGCTTGTAGCAGTGTCAAAACTAATGTTATAACATACAGGGGATTGGTAAGGATGCTTTTCAAGGACTGGAAAAAACCTATAAAAACATAAAAAGAAAGAAAATATTATAATGCAGCTTACATATATATTAATATCTTAATCTTGTAAATATAATTTATATAAGATTTAAAATTCCATAAATATATAGCACAGAAAGTCAGAATACCCTGCAATCCTACTAACAGTTTTTTAAAAAAATTCTTTCAATTTTTTCCATATGTGCATTAATATTTATTTAATTAGTTCATTTTACTCCAAAATGGGATCAAACATACATGCTGTTTTAGTCAGTGCTTTGTTCGCCTTGTATTTGGTTATTCTTAGCATTCTACCATACAACTGTATACATCATTAGTTCATTTATTCATTCATTTAGCAAACGTTTGGTTTTTAATTGGGTACTAGGCAATATGCTAGGCACTCAAGAAACAAAAGTGAATGAAATGCCATGTCTCTTTTTTATTAGCACTTAATAATATAATCATTATATTAATAATATAATTATTAACTGGAAATTTATCTTAAAGATAGTATAATCCAAAGCTCACAGAAATAAGAAGACTAAGGTTCAAAAATCATAAAGGTCAATTTAGTACCAGGATTCAGATCTCTTGTTTCCTGGTATATAGCTTTTCTACCATAAAATACTGCCTCAGTAAATCTGGCAGTATTATCCATCAGCTTTCTTAACGACATATTGTGTCTCAAGTGACATTATGACAACAGTAGGGCAAAAAACCCATGCCTACAAACAGGTGTGTAACAAATCCATAACTTCCGTACCTAGCAAGAATTATGTAATTTGGGTCTATGATCACCAGGTTAACGAGCTGTAATGGGAGTTAAAAGGGGAAGAAACCACTTAGAAAAACAGTGGGAAGTATCAGAGTCTAGCAAGACAGAACCAGATATGGTTACTGAGTTTTGGATGGTGTGGACTTTGAAAGATCTTGTGCTGTAGATCTCTAAAGGTTTCCATTAGATATGGTTAGAACCAAAACTTCTATCCAATGGTAACTAAGAAATAGTTTCATCTGCTTATAATAACAAGAAAAAAGATTAGGGCAAAGGGCATAGAAGGAGAAAAAAGAAGATGTAAGGAAATGTATAGCAGGAATAAATAACATTTTAAATTGTTAGGTCAAAATGCTAAATTTCTCTCTATGGGACTCTCCAATCAGGAAGGACAATTGACTTGTGAGGCATTCTAAGTGAGTTGTGATGTTTGATCAAAAGAAATGGGGTATATGGGCTCACCAAATCATTGAATTTTTGAAGTGAGTGAGAACGTGGATGTCATCTGAACTTCTACAAAATCATGATCCACTACATATCCTCAATAATCAGATCAATAAACAACTCATTAAGCTGACTATCTCAGAAAGAAATTGCTCATTTTTGGACAATTCTCCTTGTTCACAAATTTTTTGTAATGAACTGATATCTTTATTTCTTTCTAACCAACTAGTTTTGTTTCTACTCAAATTAGATATATTATTTTCTGACTAAATGTTCTTAGTTATTTCATCCATTCCTAATAACACATAATTAAGAACCTCTTTACTGTCTTATTTTGGTCACTATCTTACAAACACAGTTGATAACACAGATGATGTTTACAATCGCCCTATTTTGCATCTTCATTATCCTCTCCATTTTGGGGAGGCTCACAGTCACCACGTTCCTTATTTTTAGATAATCCGCTACTTTTTATGGATTTAATTTGCTGCAGTGTGAAAATAGCATAGACCAAATGAAAATTTATTGGAATGGTATTTTTAGTGTGCATGTTAAATTTCAAAGACTCGTAAATCAGTGGTGTGCTGGTAAATGTTTAACGACTGATTCTTGGGAAAACAACATTGATTTGAGTATTTCCCAATTTCGGTAATAAATGGTGGTAACTTCTCCCATCATGGCCAATTTCAAGCTACCAATGTGACTGAAAATTTAAGTCTTCTCTCATGAGTCAATACAAGTCACACCATTACGTTCGGATTAGAGTGATGGAGAGGAGAAAGTAACAATAAAAGGAGCGAGGGGAAGAACTGATGAGAGGGAGAAATTGGGCTCCACCTGACAAGCTCTAATGTCACTTCAACTTCAACTTGAAAGGTTGTCAAGGGTTCAGGCATTGCTCTGCTTTGACTCTTACTATTCTGCCATTTCTGTGCAATCTGAAAACTGCACTATTAACATCATTTCCACTATCTTGCTCTGACTGCCACTGGATCGTTCCCCAAATTACTGCTCCTAAATTGTTCTCCATTAGCCCTCGGGGCTTATGTTTGAAAGGAAGGGCACTATCAAATGGTGGAGGGCTCTTATTCACATGACTGACTACAATAACCTTAACTACTACTGTTTCTTGTACTTCATTTTTTAATATTTAGGTAAGCATTTTTTTCTATATAATTACCAAGAAAATAATCTTACTCTATGTAGAGAGAAACTTCCTCTGATTTCCTTCTCCATACTCCATGTCTCCACAGAAGAATAGTTAAGTTGCCCAATTTATAGGCACTCATAATTGTTTATATAGGCACTATATGGCAATTGTCTATATATTTTTCGGTACAACCCCATTATATTGTAAATACTTGGAAAACAGAGGCAATATTCTATTACCAGGGCATAGTATGCTTCCTGGTACTATTTGTGAAAGGAAAGAAGGAAAGAAAGAAAGAAAGGAAGGAAAGAAAGAAAGGAAGGAAGGAAGGAAGGAAGGAAGGAAGGAAGAGAGAAAGAAAGAAAGGAAAGAGAGAAAGAGAAAGGAAAGAGAGAGGGAGGGAGGGAGGAAGGACAGGAGGGAGGGAGAGAGGAAGGAAGGAAGGCAGAAGGAAGGAAGGAAGGAAGAAAGAGAAAGACGTTTTAATCCTTATAGTTTGTACTATGTAATTTGGAAATGAATATATACTCTTTGGTTTACAAATAACAGATATTTTTAGCCTTTGATTGGTTTCTCCCTGCTAAAGATCACAAGCCTAATCCCCTTCCCTTCAGAGTTGATATGTGTTCAGAATATTCACAAATTTTAGTAGGAACTTAGAAGAATAATTTAGCCAAATTTAGTAAAGAAGAAATCGAACTTTATTTAGATGACTTGAGTATGACTTATTGTTTTGGAATATTCACCCCTCCCTTTCACTGGGATTAACAATTCCAAATTGACTGTGAATGTGAAATACTTACCAGCTACAGTTTCACTAACATTTTGCCCCTGCTTGGTCAAATGAGCCATTTGACTCTTTTCCTCATTTTGCACAGGCAAAGATACTGAAGCTTTTTTTTCTTTCCTTGGTTTATCCAAATTTGGGGGCAAGAAAAAGAATGGTATAGAAGAAATAATGGATATTAGTCCAGCCACAAGGAAACCAAGCCACCACGCACCAACCCAACGAGAGTCCTTAGGAGTTATTCTGATAGTGCCTAGAATAAAGAATTAGAAGAAGCCAGTCAAAAATCATTTTGAAATGTAAAAATTTCTGGTAATAATTGTAGTAATTGCTGTCCTCCATAGATGAAGAAAGTAAATGATGTTTCATCAATTCTGAGACACTCTTTTCTTTTTTTCACACTTTTTATCTTTGAAATAAGTGTAAGTCATGACATCTTACAATTGCTGTTGTCCAGGAGTCAGTCATGACATTGTTGTCATTGCCTGAGCCTGTGTGAACTTGGTGGCTTTTCTGGTGACATGACAACAGCAGCCACCATTGAACAGTTGAAGCCTGCAAACTATTTAAGGGCCATTTATGGAAAGCATGATACTCATTGTCTGAAAACTTCTATTGGCACCATCTCCTGAGGTCAAGAAACCAATGAAATTTACAGCACTTCGCAAGAAATTCTCAGAGCCAGTAGTGGGTTTTTTTCCCCCTAGAACCTGCATTTCCAACTCCTTGACAGCACAGAGGATGATAATGGTGAAGATATACGTATAATGAAAATCTGAGTTTAAAATTTAGACTCTAAATTTTAGGGATAATTTAACCATTTTATTTCAATAATATTTCCCTTTAAAGCTGTGTGAGTGCCATGTATGTGCTATATCTAAACAAGTATAAATGAGCTGTTTCAGTAAATATAAAGTTTCAGTATATATTTAAATTTATAAATATAAACATTCTAATAAGAAAGCATCACACACACACATACACACACACACACACACACACACCCCATAGATGTTTGAAGCACAATAATGGTGTTGTTACTCTTTGATCTATAAGAAAACTCTTTAATGTGAGAAAACATTGACTTGATATATAGAAATAAATTATTAATTCTATTTATTGAAGTAGTTTTCAAATATATACAGCTCTGAGTTTAAAATTGATTTACATGTTCATATTATTCCATAATCAGCAACTCTGACAGACTGCAGAAATGATTGATAAAATCAGTGACTCCATCTACATGCTAAGTACTTATTCATCATCCATCAGAAGTGTCATTTTGATAACATTTTTTTGTGTTCTATCCCTGGTGTACACATAGGAACTAGAGATCATAACCTGGCTAGACATAGCCTGCCAAAGTGTTTTCTTTTGTTCACACATTGTTTTAAAAATTGAAAACTTCCACATGAAAATCTGGATTCCAGGATTTTCTTGAAAACCAATCAGAAGATTTTGTCAATGCTGGATCCAAATTTCTTCATGAAAAGAATAGGTTGAGGCTGAGCAGTATATGCACTTTCAGGTGTGTACAGAGGGCATTTCACCACCAACAATTCTTCCAAGTTTAACCACCACACCGAACACTCTTTATTCACTTACGTTATCTCGTTGGCTCCTTTGGCATTGGAGTTTGCCAAAATGTACATCACAATACATTTACATCATACCCATAACTGAATAAGAGAAGATATAATAAGGTCTAGACGTTCAGTGCTAGAAATGGGATCACCATGGACCTAAATACTGTTGAGTAGTGATTTCTGACTATAGAAAAGAGGTTACAAATCTATCATTCTAAAGACTTTAACCATTTATTTCTGGGTGCTTAGTGATAAAAACAAGGATGAACCTGGAAATGATCGAGTAGAAACACTTGGAATGTGAACCTACTCTAATTCACACATCCAAAATAGAAGACATAACACATTCCATCAGGTCCACATTTTAGCTTTATATTAAAATACTTTCAGATTGTGGTTATTGTTGGTCTGCTGTGATGTCTACTCTATGTAGTCCTGGTGAAATAGAAAATCAGATTTGTTTATTTCTAAACACTAATTACTTATATGTTAAGACAGATATCATACTGTTATGTTCTAAAAGAGATGGAAGATCAGTGGCACAAATATTTATGGCTTATTGTGACAAAGGCTACAATAAAGGCATGCTCTTGGTGATTAATAGGGACATTTAACTTGGGGCCAGTAGGAGGTGGTGAAGTAAGGCATCTCTGAAGAGGAGCCACATATTGGAAAAGACTTTAAGAACTATGCAAATTGAGACGGGAGAGAGGGTAAATGTGGGGAAGTGACATTAGTAGGCACATTGAGAGACCTGGAATTATTTGGGGTGAAGTAATCTTAAGTTTGTTAAATTTTCTTATTTTGTGCTTAGTTGTAAAAGCCTGATGTAGATAGGAGCTGAAGTTTATTTTTATTCTAGTTATTAACACATTACCTATTTGTAACTTTTGACAATTAGTCAGCAAAGGGCCACTGAAAGAGTGAATTCAGTTATTTGAAAGAATGGTGTCATGTACTTGAAAAGCATTATCATGTTACCTTGTTCTGATTGTACTTACTCAGATCTACGTATCCAACATCCACATACATTTTAGAAAACAGAGATACGAGTAAAAAGCCAATGATTGGACCAATCATTGTTACTGCAAACAAATTACCTGAAAATATTACAAAACATTTTTATCAAATGCCAATAATACATGGTTCTTATTCAGTTTTTTAAAGTAATACAATATATTTTTCTAAGTAATTTTTAAAGTAAAAGAATGAGTTTAGGAGCACTGTTATTTCAAGGTACACCCAGGGAAAGTAACCATAAAATCTAATATTTTCTGTACATTACCTAAATAAAAAGAAGAATGTCCTTCTTTAGCAAAATCATCGATGTAAGAAATCCCCAAGGGTGTTATGGGCGTTTCCCCAATTCCACGAAGCATATTACCCAATAGAATATATATCCACATATGTGACCCAGATTCCTTTTCCCAACCTACGTAGACAAGAGAGTGTTTTATCTTAAACATTAATTTTAGCATTCCTTTTGAAAAGTCAACTAACTTAACCATTAATTATTCCATTTAAGAATTTTTTTGCTTTTTTTCTAATTATAAAATGATTTATAGTCACGTTACAAAATTTGACAATACAGAAAAGCACAAAGAAAACAAGTAAAAATTATCTGCCATCCCTCCACACACAGAGTACCACTTCTAATGTTTGTTTATATCTTTCACATTTTTAGTGAACATAAAAATATGCATAATATTCTTTATGTTCTCATATCAGGATTTTAATGACTGCATAATAGTGTGCTGAATAAGTTTCATCATTTATTTAATCAATTTTTTCTATGTACTCACACAATATTTATAATTTTTCATTCTGTTAAACAGGGATGCCATGGCTATAATGATAAATAAATCCTTCTGCACATTCCTGATTATTTCCTTAAGATAAAGCAATAAAAGTAGAATTGCTGATTTAAGCAGTTGTGCATATTTTTGTTCTTTACCATATTGAAAATTAACCTCCAAAAGAGAAATTTATACACTCCCCGTAATACATAAAATGTGTCTTTATCCTCTACTTCATTTCTTTTTATTTTTAATCTTTCCTATCTAGTAGGTAGGAAAATCTTTAACTAGTACTATAATTTATAATTAAAACTTATGATTTATGTTATAATAGGTAAAAATCTTGAATTGGTGTAAGAATTTGAATTTTTCTTAAGGAGTAAAATTGTTTTAACATATTTATACCACTTCCTCTTCTTTATATTAATTGCATATATTCTTTGCTAATTTCATATCAAAATATTCCTCTTTTCTTATTAATTCTAGAAGGTCTTTATATATAATATATATTAACACTATGATTTTTGTCTTAACATATATAAGATGCAAATGTTTTTCATATTTGTCTTTTAAATCAATTTTGCTAATGGATAGCACAATCTTTTTTTTTTTTTTTTGCGGTACGCGGGCCTCTCACTGTTGTGACCTCTCCCGTTGAGTAGCAAAGGCTCCAGACGCGCAGGCTCAGCGGCCATGGCTCACGGGCCCAGCCGCTCCGCGGCATGTGGGATCCTCCCGGACCAGGGCACGAACCCGTGTCCCCTGTATCGGCAGGCGGACTCTCAACCACTGCGCCACCAGGGAAGCCTCCACCATCGTTTTTTAACGATGTAATTAAATTGTTAAATTTTAGAATATTTATTAGTGACACTAATATTCACTAGTGCCAGTTCAATTCTTACCTTTTCCCACTATCTCCAGTGATGTTCTATTGAGTAACAAATTTTGATTAATCAAACAAGTTGATAAGCTTGATGTTGAATTCTCTGATGGATTAATAGGGGTGTCTTTAGAATACCTGTAACTGTAAGAACATCACTATATTTACTGAGCATTTTCACTTTTCCCAGAAATACAGCGGAATCTTCCCCTTTATTTGCACCATTCTCTTCTCCAAATTATCAGGATACTCTGTCAGTTTCCCAGCTTATATTTTAGGAGTGGTGATGGGTAACAGTGAAATGGGAGTGTTCACTAAGAAATATAATGCAGTACTCCCCAGGCAAGGTGGAGTACCATGTTGCTCTCATCCTAGCAGTGCTTATATTCTGGGCAACATGTGAAATATCTTGGTTTCATGCTTTTAAAAAACTGCTAACTGTATTTATCAATCTTTTGAATTATCTTCAAAGATGGTTACAATCTAAAATTTCAAAATCAATTTATAATCACACACAGTCATATGCCTGACTCTTCAAAACTTAGTTTAAAAAGTTCTAATCCATTTGAATTTGATAAGGAAGCACTTAATAGGAACAATAGAATGGACCTAGAATAGGGACAAATGCTCATATTTAAAAATACATAAATGGACCGAAAGGTATTAAGCTTAGTAAAATAAGTCAGGCAGAGAAAGACAAATACTGTATATTTTCACTTACATGTGAAACCTAAAAAAAAAAAAAGAACAAATATAACAAAACACAAACAGACTCACAGGTACAGAGAACAAACTAGTGGTTACCGGTGAGAAGAGGAGTGGGGGAAGGGGGGAATATAGGGTAAGGGCAGTTAAGAGGTACAAACTACTAGGTATAAAATAAGGAAGGAGACCTTCAAGATGATGAAGGAGTAAGATTCGGAGATTACCTTCCTCCCCACAGGTACATCAGAAAAACAACTACATGTGGAACAACTCCTACAGAACACCTACTGAACACTGGCAGAAGACCTCAGACTTCCCAAAAAGCAAGAAACTCCCCACGTACCTGGGTAGGGCAAAATAAAAAAGAAAAAACAGAGACAAAAGAATAGGGACAGGACATGCACCTCTGGGAAAGAGCTGTGAAGGAGGAACGGTTTCCACACACTAGGAAGCCCCTTCACTGGCAGAGACAGAGGGTGGGAGGGAAGCTTCGGAGCCATGGAAGAGAGCACAGTTTTAGCCACAGCCATTAGAGAAGAAAAAGAAATAAAAGGAATCCAAATCAGAAAAGAAGAAGTAAAGCTGTCACTGTTTGCAGATGCATGATACTAAACATAGAGAATCCTAAAGATGCTACCAGAAAACTACTAGAGCTAATCAATGAATCTGGTAAAGTTGCAGGATACAAAATTAATGCACAGAAATCTCTTGCATTCCTATACACTAAAAATGATGAAAAATCAGAAAGAGAAATTAAGGAAACACTCCCATTCACCATTGCAACAAAAAGAATAAAATACCTAGGAATAAATCTACCTAAGGAGACAAAAGATGTGCATGCAGAAAACTATAAGACACTGATGAAAGAAATTAAAGATGATACAGATGGAGAGATATACTATATTCTTGGATTGGAAGAATCAACACTGTGAAAATGACTATACTACCAAAGTAATCTACAGATTCAATGCAATCCTAATCAAATTACCAATGGCATTTTTCACAGTACTAGAATAAAAAAACTCACAATTTGTATGGAAACACAAAAGACACCGAATAGCCAAAGCAATCTTGAGAAAGAAAAAGGGAGCTGGAGGAATCAGGCTCCTATACTACAAACTACAGTAATCAAGACAGTATGGTACTGGCACAAAAACAGAAATATAGATCAAAGGAACAGGATAGAGAGCCCAGAGATAAACCCATGCACATATGGTCACCTTATTTTTGATAAAGGAGGCAAGAATATACAACGGAGAAAAGACAGCCTCTTCAATAAGTCATGCTGGGATAACTGGACAGCTACATGTAAAAGAATGAAATTAGAACACTCCCTAACACCATACACAAAAATAAACTCAAAATGGATTACACACCTAAATGTAAGGCCAGACACTCTAAAACTCTTAGAGGAAAACATAGGCAGAACACTCTAGGACATAAATCACAGCAAGATCCTTTTGGACCCACCTCCTAGAGAAATGGAAATAAAAATAAGCAAATCGGACCTAATGCAACTTAAAAGCTTTTGCACAGTAAAGGAAACCATAAACAAGACGAAAAGACAACCCTCAGAATGGGAGAAAATATTTGCAAATGAAGCAACTGACAAAGGATTAATCTCCAAAATTTACAAGCAGCTCATGCAACTCAATGTGAAAAAAGCAACCGAATCCAGAAATGGGCTGAGACCTAAACCGACATTTCTCCAAATAAGATATACGGATTGCCAACAAACACATGAAAGGATGCTCAACATCACTAATCATTAGAGAAATGCAAATCAAAACTACAATGAGGTATCACCTCACTCCAGTCAGAATGGCCATCATCAAAAAATCTACCAACAATAAATGTTGGAGAGGGTGTAGAGAAAAGGGAACCCTCTTGCACTGTTGGTGGGAATGTAAATTGATATAACCACTATGGAGGACAGTATGGAGGTTCCTTAAAAAACTAAAAATAGAACTACCATATGACCCAGCAATCCCACTACTGGGCATATACCCTGAGAAAACCATAACTGAAAAAGAGTCATGTACCAAAATGTTCATTGCAGCTCTACTTACAATAATCAGGATATGGATGCAACCTACGTGTCCATCAACAGATGAATGGATAAAGAAGATGTGGCACATATATACAATGGAATACTACTCAGCCATAAAAAGAAACAAATTTGAGTTATTTGTAGTGAGGTGGATGGACCTAGAGTCTGTCATACAAAGTGAAGTAAGTCAGAAAGAGAAAAACAAATACTGTATGTTAACACATGTATATGGAATCTAAAAAAAAGGTTCTGAAGAACCTAGGGGCAGGACAGGAATAAAGACGCAGACATAGAGAATGGACTTGAGGACACAGGGAGGGGGAAGGGTAAGCTGGGACGAAGTGAGAGAGTGGCATGGACATATATACCCTACCAAATGTAAAATAGATAGCTAGTTGGAAGCAGCCGCATAGCACAGGGAGATCAGCTCGGTGCTTTGTGACCACCTAGCGGAGTGGGATAGGGAGGATGAGAGGGAAACACAAGAGACAGGAGATATGGGGATATATATATATGTATAGCTGCTTCACTTTGTTATAAAGCAGAAACTAACATCCCATTGTAAAGCAATTATATTCCAATAAAGATGTTAAAAAAAGAAATAAGATACAAAGATGTACAGCACAGGGAATATAGCCAAAATTTTATAACTATAAATGGAGTATAATCTATAAAAATAATGAATCACTATGTTGTACACCTGATACTAATATAAATTGTCCATTATACTTCAATAAAATATATAAATTAAAAATACTGAGGTACCCTGTGAAGTCTGAGGGCAACTTACTCTATGCCAGGCATTATGCTCAGCTCCAAATCACTAGAAATAAAACACACGGTTTTTTTACTTAAAACATCTTACACCCCCTAAGGTAAACATATACAATCAAAGATATGATAAGGTTAATATACCAGGTCCTGAGTTTTCGTAAAGGAAAAAGGGATTATCAGCTTGGCTTGCAGGTTTGGAAAGATGTGGATTAGAGAAGACTTCACAGTGAGGATTCCATATGAGATGTGTCTTGAAGATGGATAGTTTAATAGACAAAGAAAATCATTCAAAGCTGTAGAAACACTATGAACAAAGCTATGACATATTATGGCACATTTGGCAAACTGTAGGCCTAGAGTGTGGTCCTCAGTCATTGGAAGCAGTGTAAAATAAAGCTAGGAAGATAGTCAAGGACCAAATCAGTGAGTGACCTGTATATGCAAATGAGCTTAGATATGCAAATGAACCTAGATAGTAATTCATAGGCAAAAGGCTTTCAATACTTTGTTACTAACAATGAGAAATATATTTTGCATCACAATCACAATACATGGATATCCACACACACACAAATTTATGTACAACCAAAACAAAAGTTTCACAGAATAATATTTATCCCCACTCTCATTGTGTCTTCTATTCTATTCTATCCTATCCTATCCTATTAAAAAATTGTTGGTCTTAATAATCTTAATTGATTTATTAGTCCATGAGTGGTTCAGGATCTGAAGTTTGAAAAATCCTGCTCTAGGATATGGGACTTCCCTGGTGGTCCAGTGGGTCAGAGTCTGAGCTCCCAGGGCAGGTGGCCTGGGTTTAATCCCTGGTTGGGGAACTAGATCCTGCATGCTGCAGCTAAGAAGTCCACATGCCGCAAGTAAGACCTGGTGCAGCCACAATAAATAAATATCAAAAATAAAGAAAAATACTGCTCTAGGATATTGGGAGTTTTAAGTGGTAGTAAAAAAATTAGATTCTTATTTTTTAAATCAATACTGTAGTATAGAATATGAGTTAGAATGAAGAGGAGTTGGGAGGCAAAAAGTCCAGGCCAGAGATGATAGAATCCTCTATCAGGTTAAGGGCAACAACTATGACAGATAGCAGGCAGAATAAGCAAGATTTGGTGACCACTGGTCATGTGTATTGAAGTAAAGAATAAGTCTAGGATGAGACCCTTGACTTTAGTTTGAGTTCCTCTGTGGCTAAATGAATCATTGCTGAAAGAGTGAATGTGAAAAATCTGAGCTGGTGATGGCACAGGGATGAATTCTGTTCTGAATATATGGATGCAAAATGTTTGTAGGATGTTAGGTTGGAGATACCCATGAGGTGGTTGGTTATATAGATCTTGAGTATAAGATAAACTCACTGTGTACAGTGATAGTTGCATTTAATGCATGTACTCCACACAAATCATGTAGAATGAAAAGTGAAGAAGATTGAAGAGGGAGCTTAGGCAATACTGACCTTATGGTGTCAGTAGCAGAAGGAAAAGATGGGCATGATGGAGAAACCAAAAGGAGGAAATAAATCAAGAGAGAGTAAGATGATGAAAATAAGAAGGAACAGCACCAGGAAGAAGAAAGAACTTATGAGGGTCAAATAGAGTAATTAATATAGTAACCAAAAGGCATGGCTGTTGGCGTTGATAATGAGTAAGTAATTGATATCTTTAGCAGAAACTGCTCATTGGCTCTCAATATCCATTCTTCTTTCCTTCTATGGTAACAGAACCTGGGATCTTTAGCTGGGAAGGGGACACCTGAAGTAAGGTCTATTTTTCTCAGTGACTTTCTATCTGAATGTGAGGTGTAACAAAGTTCTGGCTAATGTGAAGTTGGTAGAAGGGTTATGCTTCTGAAAATATTTCTTAAGTCTCAGCCTGTGTGCCTTCTGTTTCTTCTTATTCTTCTTCCCTTCTATCCTGTTGCAAGGAACAACATTGCCACAATTTAGACCGTGAAGTCAAGGCCAGTCAAGGGCTGGGTTGGCTACAATTTTTATGTAAACAATAAGCTCTTATCTTATTTAAGCCATCACTATTTTTGGTTTCCTGTCATTAGTATCTGACTCTAATTAAAACTACACAGTGACTTAGGAAGAAGTCTCAGTGGAGATGGTAGTGGGAAAACCCATACCGCAGTGAGTTGAGTGGTGAAGTTGTAAGCAGCTTTTGGCAGGAAAGAGGTTCTGCAGGAGGCCCCTTTGTCCTGTCACTTTAGCAAAACTAGATTGTAACTAACATTTAAATCAGGCGCCCCATACTCTACTCATCACCAACCCAAGTACACCTTTCAAATCTTTTGATCACACAATACCTTGCCTAACCTGTTGGTTCTTTCTGTAGATCAAAGTAGAAATGAAGAATGAGTAATTAACAGATGACCAGATCTCTTCCCTAGCTTTCCCTTCAGTAATCTCATGAACAAACTATGTGAACAAGATAGCATCTAAAGAAAAATCACAAGAAGCCAACAAGCCTGAACACAGTGGGGGATGGTGACGACTTTGACCCTCTATCTCAATGATTAACTGACATTACTTCTCTTTTCCCTTTAAAAACTTTTATAGCCAAACAGAATCATGGGAGTTGGTTTGGGGGGACATGAGTCCACCTTCTCCCTAGATTGTTGGCATTCTGATTAAAAGCAACTTGCCTTTCTACCAACAATTGCCTCTCAGGTATTGATTTTCGAGTGGTGAGCAGCTAGACCTGAGTTTGGTAACAAAGACTTATTAAATATTATCAAAATCTTGTAGGCAAAGACATGAAATACATATCATACTAAAAAGCTTATTTATTTTCTGTGAAACTACTCATTTATTGCTATTCATATTTTAATATCAATGAGAGTCATGGTAGATAAAACAATTTAATTATTACATAGAAAATATACTCCATTTCTACACACACTTAGTGGATTTTCTTCTCAAAAGGGGACTGCTTATTTAAAAGGAAAAAAATAAAATTCTACCATTAATTTACAAGGAAATGATCACTGATGGCATAGAGCCACTTACTATCCCATGAAGAAATGAGGTAAAGCAGTCAAAATACTTCCAATTCCCATAACGAAGCAACCAATTCCGATTAGTTTTGGTCTGTGTAATTTGGCTCCAAAGTAACTCACAAATAAAATCACAAGCAAATTTCCTAGAAAGAAAACAAAATTATTTTGATATGATTGATTATAGCAAACAGTGACTGAGTCCAATTTTGTGTCCAGTAGAATGGAAGGCCACAGAATGGATAAAAATAGAGCATAAGACATGGTACCATTCCTCAAAGATCGGGTAATTTTTTTTTTTTAAATAGACTCTGCCTTTATTTATTTATTCATTCATTCATTTATTATTTACTTATTTATTTATTTTGGCTGTGTTGGGTCTTTGTTGCTGTGCGCGGGCTTTCTCTAGTTGCGGCGAGCTGGGGCTACTCTGTTGTGATGCGTAGCCTTCTCGCTGTGGTGGCTTCTCTTGTTGTGGAGCCTGGGCTCTAGGCACGCGGGCTTCAGTAGTTGCAGCACATGAGCTCTGCAGTTGCGGCACCTGAGATCAGTACTTGTGGCACGTGGGCTCAGTAGTTTTGGCTCATGGGCTTAGTTGCTCTGTGGCATGTGGGATCTTCCCAGACCAGGGATCGAACCCGTGTACCCTGCATTGGCAGGTGGATTCTTAACCACTGCACCACTGGGGAAGTCCCCGGGTAATTTAATTACCCGGGATGAAACTCACTTACCTTAAGCCACTCACTATAAAGTTGTGTGGTGTTAATAATAAGCAGAATTGACTTTAGATAAGAACTAAAGTACTTGAATTACTTGGCGATATTAGTGAAGCAAAATTTTATGAAGAATTTGGAGTTGAGTGGGTTGTACTGGAATGGAGAAAAATGGACAAAAATACCTGAGGGAAGGTATTTATTCATGCATTTTTCATTCACTCCTAGAAATCTTTAAATTCTTATTAAGTACCTGTCATGGGGTTAGAAGCCAGAAATAGAGGAAAAGAATAAACAGTGCATGGTATCTGCTCTAAAAGAACTTACCTACCAGTGACAAAAATAGATAAATGGACAGAAGTACTCTTAGACCACAGAAAGCGGAAGCTTAAATTAATTAGAGGTTTCAGGAAAGTTTCCTGGAGGAGAGGTCACTTGAGATTTAATGTTAGCTATAAGTTATTTAGATTCAAAAGAGGAAAAAGACCAATCTAAGTGGTGGTGGTCATGACCAATTCCAG